>NW_026889761.1:3215000-3787500 GCF_033153115.1 Saccostrea echinata
AGAAATCAAGCTGCAATTATTGTGCATGGCAGTCTTGCACGCTGTAATTGAATGGCCGGGTTGGGGGTGTTTTAACAGTGATGTGTTACTTTCTAAAGTTAAAAGATAATCATTTAACATTTTTATCAAATCTCTGATGTTTTTAAATCGAGTTTTACTTAACTGTATTCATTTTTGAAAATCATTAGATAAAAATTTCAAATCTTTGTAGATTACTGCTTGTTGCGTTTCTTTTGCGTTTCAGTATAATTTAGAAAAAGAAGTTTTTATTAAATCATTATTTAATCATCTAATCATATATCTTTAAAAATAAATTTAGTATCTGAAATAGTTATTATATAATACAAGTATTATTCATTTTATAAAAATTGTTACCATTTGCAATTTAGGTGTTACGTTTACCTAAAAATGAAATAATTTCAGAGTATTTTACGTTTGATTCATTAACACTTGGAAACTCGCTTATAGTCAGATTTCATAAAGGCAGTCGATTGATAAATATGTACATGTAGGTCCTGTGTTGAGGAAACAATAACATCAAAGGCACCTGACGCTATTTATTTTAAATATAACCTCTACCTAATTAAAGATTACATGTACTTGTTCTTCCAGTTTTTTGAAAATTAAAGTAATTGAAATGTATTTAATTACATTCTTCAAAGTAATTGAGAGTAATTAATTACATTTATAAAAATCAATGTAATTGTTATTGCAAGTAATTAATTAAAAATTATCAATGTATTTGAAAGTATTTAATTACATTTCAAAGTAATTGAACCCAACCCTGGTAGATTTTCTTTTAAAGTATTTGATGAAGTTAAAATAAAAATGCTGGTCGTTCTGATCCTATACTTAATGAGTTGTGTTTTAATTTGATAAAATGCTGTAGTTATAAATCCTAAAGGAAATACCCGGTATACTAAATATTAGCTTTGTACTTTTTGTAATCATTTTTCTTAAGATGCAATACGTCTTCTTGATCAATACATAGGGCTCAAGGCGGGTGTGACCGGTCAATAGGGGATGCTTACCTCTCCTAGGCACCTGATCCCACCTCTGGAGTTTCCAGGTTCCGTGTTAATCCCCCTTTCACGTATTTGTATTGTTTGTACTTTTAACAGGATAGATCACTGTTTGTTATCTTCACCCCTTTTCATACATCAATAGGGCATCACGGCGGGTGTGACCGGTTGGCAGGGGATGCTCACTCCTCCATGGCACCTGATTCCACCTCTGATGTTCCTAGGGATCTGTGTTTGCTCTGCTCCCGATTCATATTGTTTTAATGGACTTTTATCTTGAACACTGTTCGTTATCTCCGTATTTCATCGATAAAAGCCATTTTAATCATTTCATTAAGATGCTTGAGTTTCTGATTTACAATATCTTTTTAGTTTTTGGAGATCAGGTCTTCCAACAATCTGCAAAAATTCCCATGGGTACTAATTGTGACCCATTAATTATAAACATTTTTTTTTATTTCACATGAAGCAGAATTTATTGAAAAACTTCTACATGAAAACAATGTATTTTGCTGCTATTTTCACTTCGACATTAAGATATATATACACGACAATTTATCAATTAAGAATATTTATTTTACATTCCTAAGTTGATTTTGATATAGCCAACTGAACTCGAAATAAAAGGCACCACAAAGTCTGACATATTTCTTTAAGATTTGGATTTTTTTTTTTCTCCCGAAAACAGGTTGCAAGCATCGCTAAGGTCCTTGATTGTTTGCCTCTCTTTACAAGATTGTGGAGTACTGCTTAGAAATGCTGACTTTAAACGAGGTTGTTAAAATCATCGTAATATCAACTTATCTGGCAGAAGCCTGCCTCGATTTAAAAATTGGTTATACCCAGAGACTCTTTTCTTGATTTACAGTGCAGTTGTTCTTGAGTATCGAGTAAGTTGGGAGGGAGACATAAACACCATATACAAGTGATAGTGGAATGACTACGTAAATAAGGAAAGCTGACGATGAAAAAGATAAAGTCTTCTCGTTTGACCCATATTTAGTTTGTAGCTGGTATATAGTCAGTAAAACATCCAAGTATGAAACAGATGCGGAAAACTCTGTGGTCTCTTTCTTTTTATCTGAGTTCTCTGGGATATGCCTAGTCGACATATGAATGGAAGTAACTATTGTTAATTGAGAAAACGCCGTCGATATGTCTGAATGTCGAGTTGAAGGCCATAGAATCTGTTTTCTGCTTCTCATATAGTAATTGTTTAATAACGTCTGCTTCATAAGGATTTAAAACAGGTCGGCTAATAGTGAACAAAGGTAGTGTTCATCAAAATTCCAAAAGACTACATAGATGCTGTAAAATTTTAGGAATTCGATCTTTGCATCATTTACAACCCAAGATAAGTCTTTAATAAAATAATATAATCATCATTGCTTATTTTTCCATCAGGTGTCCTTAATATCTAATCATTTAACGAGAAGTGTTGAGAGATAAAGTGCATTTAATCATCACAATAATTTATAAACATTTTTAAGAACATTCCGGTGTCATTACAACTCAAAATTCATGTACTATTTAGCATAATTTTGAAAATAGAAAACAAAATTTTATAAGCGTTAGTGACCAGTCGTCACACAGAATATTTTAATTTCAAAGTAAATTGATTCTCTGAAAATCGTGTGACTTGCTGCGACATGCATTTAACTACAAGTAATAGCTTCCTGATTAGGTAAATAACTGACTTAAAAATTAATGCGGTTACTATTATACGTTTATCTTTTCGAAATTTTTGACAGAAGTATTTTGTCTACATAAAATACTCGCTTGGTCGGGCTCGTGTTGAGATGTGTTCCGAGTATTTACATTTCTTTAGTTCTATCTTGTTCTTATCATACTTCACTCTGCATTGAAATTCATTGTGATCTTTTAATTTCATTAGTACTTCGTCATCATTACATTTGCAATTTACTTGCCATGTAGAAGAATATAAAAAGGAATTTAATTTTGTTGCATTCTTATGATAGCTATTACATTCTTTAAAAAAATCTTGAATACACCTAGGCACACAAGCACAGATTACCTGATTTCTACATTTCCATAGGTTATACAGAAAAGAATAAACGGCTCAACAAATTTCTATCGAACTTGGGAAGATTATAAACATGGATTTGGAGATCCCAGGAACAACTACTGCATTGGTGAGGGTCAAACATTTTTAATCAGTCTTTTGTTGTTTAAATCAATGATCGTAAAGTAGTAACTACTGGATTGGTGAGGGTCAAAAATTTGTAATCAGTCTTTTGTTGTTTTAATCAATGATCGTAAAGTAGTAACTACTGGATTGGTGAGGGTCAAACATTTGTAATCAGTCTTTTGTTGTTTAAATCAATGATCGTAAAGTAGTAACTACTGGATTGGTGATGGTCAAAAATTTGTAATCAGTCTTTTGTTGTTTTAATCAATGATCGTAAAGTAGTAACTAGACAGACATATATCATTTCCATGAAATGAGATATGGAGATAACGAACAGTATTCAAGCTCAAAGTCCATTTAAACAATGTGAAACATGTGATGCAAGTTTGTGAGGCACTGATTGATTATTTGTTGTACTACATAGTGTCATAAACACTAAAAGGTGGATTCAGATTGATTTTAATTGTTCATATTAATCTAAATATATATACTACATGTACGGATAAGTTTAGGACTACTGTAAATATTTTCGTTCATACATAAACAGAGTATGAGAAAATGGATTCTTTATAACTAGGAATTTTCAATACACCATTGTTACAATGCACAACTTAACAACATTTTTGGAATCAATGGTTGTTGGCAATCTTGGAATCAATGGTTGTTGGCAATCTTTTAGTCAAAATGATAGATTAAAGAATGATTCAGTCTGAACAAACGAACCGTTAAGTGCCCATATATAAAATCATTTCAACTGCTTTGATTCAAAATGAAAAAAGATGATAATGCTTAACATTGATTTTACAATTTGTTTTGTACCACAAGGATGGGTAAAATAATGTCATCTTCTCAACCTCTCACCTCGCTACCCGAACTATACCGGAACGACCTACTCCAGCTGTATAAAACATTTAATTCTGTAGATGTCAATTTACTTCTCACTTCGTGTAGTTGATGTACATCTGACATGTCATAAAATCTTATTTTAATCAATACTTGAAGTCATAATCATCCGTTTTAAAGGATTAATTTATATTTTTCACAAAGGGAATGATTTAATCCACGCTTTAACCAAAGATCAGGACCAGGAACTTTGTGTAGGTCTACAGAGCTTTGATGGAGAAACAGCGTATGCTGAATATTCAACGTTTTATATCGGAGAGGAGAAAGATAAATACCAACTCACAGTGTCTGGATACACAGGAACTGCAGGTAAAAAATTCCCATTGAAATAACCTTGAATTATAGGCCCCTTGTAACACATTTTTCTAACAAAGGAACTAAAAGTTACATTTTTATCATGTGATCTAAGGATCTTGTGTCTTCCAGAGGATCTGAAATTTACCCTTGGCTGTGTGGTATCATTTCTGATCTCTAGATATTAATGTCAACGTTAAGATTGTACATATTTGTAATTAAGAAATTTCACCATGGAAAAAAGTATTACTTCAGACGAAAAGTCATTGGATAAATATAATTCTGAACAATATTGAAACGCATTCACTTTTCATAGAGTCAAAAATTTACCTTTGACAGTACGGTATTACACGTGACCTGAACGGTATTGAGTCGAACATTTACAGGTTATTTTGAGAAAAATGATTAAGAAATATCAACATTTGTTGTAATACTTTCATAAAATAAGTCATTGGAAGAAGCACAAGAACATTTCAATAATGGATGATAGTTGTCCTTAAAGACAGATGATACAAACAAAAAAAATGGATGCCTGGATTGGTATATATTTTTTGATCTATTTTGGTTCTAAATTATAGGAATACTAAATTTCCAAAATATTAAGAAATCGTAAAATTTCTACGATGTTCAAAAGTCCACCTTTTTGCAACTGTCCTTATTAATCTTTACAAATATTTGTCACTTTAAATCCAATTACTGTGAAATATAAAAGAAAAATAAAAATCTATGCGGTTAAACTTATTCAATTTACTTATATAAACAGGGCTTTAGTTTTTATTTTCAAGATTTTTGATAAAAATTTGTGTGTATCATCTGTCCTTAAATATGGAAAAGGGTCAATTTAAAAAAAAAAAAAAAAAAAAAAAAAAAAAAAAAAAAAATCAAGATTTAAACTCATTCCTGTAATTCAGAACCATATTGAAACGCATTCACCTTTTACAGAGTCTAAAATTTATCTTAGATAGTACGGTATTACACGTGACCTGTACGGTATTGAGTCGAAAAGTTACGGTTTCCTTTGAGAAATAGTACTCTATAAGATATGAGCACTAATAGGAATTTGTTATACTTTCTTGAGAAAGGTAATCGGAGCAAATCAATCAGATAAGCACAAAAACATCACAATACCTTAATAATTAAATTTTCCTAAAACAGGGAAATTAAACCATTAATTTCAAAATTGTGTTTTCATGATTTTTCAGACAACTGAAATCAGATTGTCTCAGGAAATTGCTGGATATTAGTGAGTTCATTCTTTTTTCATATGAGTGGTTCCATGTTTTATTGGTGCAGCAAAATTTCAAACAGTTTTTCATCCATGTTTCCGTAACCATTTTATATCATGTATTACTTAAAGAAATCTACAGTATTCAACACTTAACGTAAAGATTACATCTGTTTATTCTTTTTTTTATCACTGTCTGGTAAGAAAATAAGGCTTGTTTAAAGAGGGGTGTTACTCAATTACTTTTATCATCTGCTGTAGTAGAGGCGAGGATCTAATTATAATATTTCCTGGATTTACTATGTATTTTGTTGAATTGTTAATTAGAAATATAAACTTTGATGATACATTATACTTAGCCATTTGTATGCCTTAATTCATTGTGGATAGTTACGCAAGTAATTTTGGCAAACTGAAATTTCATACAGGTAATACAGGTAATTCATTATATACTCTGTAACAGGTGACAGTTTGGCTTATCACAGTGCAATTAAGTTCAGTACAAAGGATCAGGACAACGACGGGGATAGTCGTAACTGTGCTACAACATATCACGGAGCCTGGTGGTACGACTCCTGTCACCACTCAAACCTTAACGGACAGTACACCCAGTCTGCTGTGTCTGATTATAAATACCCGGTATGGGGTCAGTGGAAAGGAACTGAAGCTTTAAAACAGACTGTGATGATGATAAGATACAAAAACTAGAGTTAATGTATAAACAATCCTGTAATATTTATAATGAAACTGATATCTAAGTTTTATTATTTTGGACTTCAGTGTAGATCCATCTGTGGTTATAAGGACCCATGTCAAGTGATATTGACCGAAGACACAGGAAGTGATAGCGGCCGAGCTTGCAAAGTCACTGAAATCCATAATAGTTATATTATATAAGATAAAATATAGAAGATTAGACAATCTTTAAAAACATTCGATATTTTGAACCGAGGTATAAAGATGTTCCTTCACTGAGTGAGTTTCAAGAACTCTCGCAAGATGAAACAAAGAATCTGATCATGGAACTACAAACTTAATCTTGCGAATTAGACATCTTACCAACTAATATTTTGATATCTTTTTTAATTGATATTTTACCAAACATTATGAAAATCGTTAACCTTTCATTGAAACATGGCATCTGTGGAAGAAAGCGATCGTTAAACCCCTTTGAAAGAAAATAGGTTTGGAATTGGAGCTAGCGAGCTACTGGCCGGTGAGTAACCTGTTTTCAAAACTTATTGAAAAATCCTCTCCTTATAGACTCAATATGCACGTAAACGAAAACAATCTGCTTCCAAAAAATCCGTCGGCATACAGACGTTTCCATTGTCGTGAATCTGCGCTATATAGAAACAAGAAGTAACAACTCTCATTGCAATTAATCTCAGCGCCGCGTTCGATACTGTAGACCAAGATATCTTAATTGAAGTACTTCAAAAAACTGCGGCTTGCTGTGAAATTGAGTAAATTCATACTTGCGACCTCGTGGCTGCCAGGTATGTGTGAATTCCGTTTCATTATCTGTATGTCAGCCGCAATGTAGCGTTCCACAAGGTAGCTGCTTAGGACCCCATTTATATCCAACGTACGCAGGAACTTTATTTGATGTCATTCCATATCATTTTTCGGCTTTGCAGATTACCATACCGCAAATTATGCTTTAATCCAACATCGCCACACAGCAAAATTAAGACTATTCACGAGCTTGAGGATTGCGCAATGATTATTAACAGTTGGATGAACGCAAATTAACCTAAAATGAATGCATCAAAAACAGTATTCATTTTATTTGGGAGTAAAAAAAAAAACAACAACAGAAAAATGTGCTACGCAGGCGATAAAGATTAATCAAATCCGTATACGATAATTGGGTGCATTTTTAGATGAAAACCTAAATTTCAAAGAACATGTAAACAGGAAATGTCGTACAAAAATGTTAATTATCTAAGGATTAAATGTATTTGCAAATATTTAACAAAGGAAGCTACGGAAATTTTGGTTTTATCATTAGTTATTTCCCATTTAGACTATTGCAATGCTATTTTATCTGGTACGAAATAAGTAAAATCCAACGAATTCAGAATATGTGTGCCAAGTTCAGTAATATTATGAGGGATGGTATTACTTTCTAAATTTTAAGAAAAAAAATCTAAACTTAAGGTAGCTCATTCATTCATTCAATCTTTAATTCCTCCATTTGGAGCTTTGATAAAAAAAAAAAACAACAACAATTACAACATATCTAAATCAATGAAAATATATTTTAAAAATGCGGCATTTACAATTTGCTTTTACACTCTATATGAAAAAATAAAAACATCTCATGTGTGTGTATTATATACATTATCGTGGTAAGTGGCTATACTAGATACTATGAATGAAAAACATTTTAAAATGAATTTCTTCTTGTCTAACACTTGGTCATGGGTACCTCTAAGAACAGATAGTAAAGAATTGTACTCGTTTAATGTGACAAAATCTATATAAACATCATTGTAATCATTTGATATTCAAAAACTCAGATCTTTCATTAGATGGTATAGAACAAGTCGTTATGGCATGTTGAAAACTATTAGTAAAGGGTTTCGAGCAGATAATGCACTGATATGTATCCTTCCTCGGTACAAGAGTCCACAGATCAATGTACTTAACAACTTGCATTTCTTTTGTTGAAAATGAAATTTTCCAAAGTGAAGCCAAATGTACAGTTGTATGAGGAAACTTGATGTCATCGAAATCTCGATCGAAGTGAATTAAATCTTTCCATGAAGAATTGTAGTAAGAATTAACAGCCTGTTTTACAATGTTCTTCCAAATATTCTTGGGTGGAATACTGGTATTGCCTATGTATGTCTGAAGAAATCTTTCTAAAGAGTATTTCTGGATAATAAAAACAAGATCTCTAACAAAACCGAATTTTGGTTGTGGTTGAGATACTCGAACATTCGTATCGTAGAAACGTGTTTCGGAAGGAGATTACTATCCTTGCAGCAAAGCTTTCCAAAGAAACATAGTTTTCTTTTATCAATTTCAGCTAGTATTGGGTGTAATCCGAGCATACTTTCACAAATAGCCGATCTTGTTGATTTTTTGGAAATTGTGTATGTCTTTTACAATAAGATGTTGAAACCTATTCAAAATGTTAGTCTTTTGTTTTCAAAATGTCCTATTACTTACAACCGAATAACGCTGAAGGTAATACAACTTTCTTATAAATATTAACTAACGTTTTGGGATGGGAACTTTTCAGCACATTTGCTTTTATTCCAAAGTAGGATTTCCTTTCTTTTTCGAAGGAACGGGTTGTGTTCGGTAAAGATTGAAGGTTGAGGGTTTGATGTCTGTTGTACGCCAAGATGTACGTAATTTGTCGAAATTGGTATGACCTTTTCACCAACATGTCATGAGTAATTACTAAACACTTTTTGTAATATCTATAAATATTGCAATCTTTGATTTTTTCAGCACTAAAGGTAAAACGCCATTTACATGAGTACTCATAGGCAACTGTAAGTAACGTCTGAAGACCTGCTGGTGTCAAATTGACAAAGTTATGTCATCTGCCAAGTTTGGGTTTGAAATTTTAGCATTTAGAATATCCATATTACTAGCATTATGAAGTTCATTTAGCAGGTCATTTATAAAATCAGAGTGAAAAAAAAAAAAAAAAAAAAAAAAAAACTGATAACCCCCACCCCACCCCCTGTCGTACACCTTGTTGTACACTAAACTGTTTAGACATGCATCCGTTAACAACAATAGCACAATGTGTATCTTTATGACAATCATCTATGATAGACGATAATTTGCCTTTAATCCCTAATTTATTCAATGTAACCATCAAACCTTCTCTCCGCACGGAGTCAATTAAAAGCTTTGATACTATTCATAAAAGCAGTATATACATTGCTTTGTTTTCTATATTATAGTATATAGTTTCTTGCAAACAAATGATGCTGTAATACAACTTAAACTTTTATGGTACTCTTGCTGTTGGGCATTCAGAAAAAGTTCATTACTAATAATAAATGAGTGTATTCGATCATGAATAATTTTTTCAAAGACTTTTGAACATTGTACACAACAGTGATACTGGTCTATAACTATAAGGCTCTGTTTTTGGTTTCTTGTTACCTTTATGTATAGGTACAATAATACTTTTTTCAACAATGACGGTACGTATTTAACCTCTAAGATAGCATTAAATATATTGCAAATAACTTGTATTGTTTTCTTCCCACAGTTTTTAATATGTTCCGCTTGTATTAGATCTACACCAGGGACTTTTCTTTTTTTTCAAGGATAAGATGGTTTCTAAGACTTCAGAACTCAATATGGAACCTCCAGGTATGTTGTCCGTGAAAATACGCTTTCATTTGTTCATATTCGTGTTGAGTAATTCTATAAAAGATTTCATCAAACTGATTGTTATTACGCTGCTGATAGATTTCTTGAAAATAGTTTTCAAAAACTTCTGCAACACTATCCGGAGAGTTCCCTACGCTGTTTTTATGTCTAATTTCTGGATATGTCTTATCTTTTTTGGGTGTTTGTTGTTTAAGTCAGCGCCAAAATTAATCTTACGTCACATCCTGCAGCAGCATCGTCGATATCTTTATTTACACCATCAATATACGTTTCGTACGCGCTGTCGAGAGTATTTCTGAATTCACGCTTAGCTTTTTTGTAATTACTATAGGATATATATTCCAATCCTTGTAGCTTTCCGTCGTTCATCCATAATTTTCTCATATGACGTTCTTTCTGATGTGCACTCTTAACATCTGGTGTCCAATACGGTTTAGTGTGAGTGTTGTAATTAGAGACTGGTATTGTCTTTCGTGCTGCTTAATCATTATAGGTGTGACACAATTATACACAGTCTCTATCTCCTCAGATGTTTGTATCCTTGATTCCATGTCAGTGGTGGTCATTTCATAATTCATTACATTCTCGTACGATGCGATCTGTTCGTTTGATGCCCTATGCCATGCTGTAAGTTGTTTATCGATAGGTGACAAAATGTGGAAATTTTCGTTTACATTTATCTCAACATATACTGGTAGATGGTCTGATGTACTCAAAATTTCACCTTCGTTAAAGATTTTAAATGTTTTCACTTTATCTGTAAAGCCTTCATCTAGGAATAAGTCAAGCATGGTATAATTTCCAATTAAAATGTATTGGAGATAATGGTTTGTTGCTTTAAAACTATGGTATGGATGAAATAACCAGTTTGACTTTATAAAATTGACCATTTCCTTTGATTTATTCCTATTTGATTTTCTATAATCTTGTACCATGCAGCTTACATTAAAATCGCCGGCAATTATGACATGACCAAATTTAAAAATATATGTAAACATGTTATCTAGATTCACTAACTCTTCAATATATGTGTCTATAGAACTATTGGCTGGTAAGTACACTCCAGAAATAAAAATATAGTACCTAGACCTTTGTTTTGTTTCACATGCAATAATTCTACTTGATTCAACCTTGATTTTTTTTACATTAAAACACATAGACTTTCTGTACAGTATCTCAACATCCCATTTTCCATGAGTACTTCCTGTTGAAATTTGTTCACATTTAACCATACTTTAATACTTGAAATCAATACTATTATGAAACTTTGAATATTGTGGACAGGGCTTGTGTTCACATAAGACTATCATATCACAATTGTCTCAAAATATTTGACAGACATAATGATAAAGATATGATACCTCTAACGTTCAAGTCATTAGACTAAGCAACATTAAGGAAATAAGTAACACTAATGTGACAAAATTTGTAAGGAACACTTCTTCTCCAAGCGCTCGCTCCGTGATCGGAAGGTCATGAGATGCGCTTAAACAACATATAATCAACCAATCTTCTTCTCCATCTTGGTTCCTTACTTTGGTCTGCTCTCTGGTGCTTGATCGATATCTGCTAGGGCCTCGTTCCTGTGTGTTCGAGTTGACAACACTTCCGTACTCGTCAGTAATTTGCTTGCTTTGATCTTTGGATTTATTTATCTGTGTAGAATAAAATTGCGTTTGGGTATACTTATTTTAGTTTGGGTTTTCCCTGACTTGTTAAATATCACGGGTGACTGATCATTATCTACCTCTGTGATCTTGATTGTGTGAGTCTCTCTGGACAGTGGGGCCCCTCTGGGAGAATTGTTATATTGGTCCCATTAGTCCTAGGAATTTAATTGAGGGAAGGGGTTGTGAGGTTTTGTTTGAATCGTTGTGTTTTATTTCATTTATTTGTTTTTGTTGATTTTGGTACATCTTTATTATCTTTCTGTTTTCAGACTCTAACACGGTAATTTGATTTTCAAATGTTTGATAATGAAACTTACCGATACTGTCCATTTTCTGATTTGTGATCTCTTATTGGGACATCAAAATTGTTATTTTTGATGAAATCTCTCCTCGGAGCCTTTGGTTATCAAGAGACAACAATTGCACAGTTTGTTGAAGTACCCTATTTGTGTTCGATTTTTCCTTTCTAATTTTGTCACTCTTTCTAGTGCAGTTGTGTTTGTATTACAGTACTTGCAGTATGTAAAAATTCGATGCCTGATTACACAGCTTTTGGTTCTATAATAAACCCTTCGATATGCGATGGGTCGTCGTTTATATGCATATAGAGACTGTAGCAGTCGTTTACGTACTTTTCAGCACGCGAACCTGCTTTAGAAGACTTTCTTTTTATGAGTGTACCCTGTGGGAACCCCTCTATTGATCTAGCTTTATCGTGCAGTGCATTTCTGTACGTTTCATTTGCAAACTCACTGCTTTTTTTCAAATTCAATAACTTTTCAATGTATCTTTCTATGGGAAGATTTTCCAATTCTGTGTTTAATCTTTGTATATCTGATTGCTGTAATTCATAATCATGACAAGTTTGACTACTGCTCTGATTGTATTCAGACATTTGTGTAAACTCACTGATTTCGTTGTCGTCTGTTTCTGAAATCTCCTCGTCTACAAACTGATCATCTTGTGAACTGGTACTGTTGTCGTTCTCGTCCATAACAAATCCACCCTGTTCACAGCCTTGGGAGTCCTGTATTTCATTCATTTCGGGGTACCTTCGACTGCGACGTGCAGTCGTGGAGGCCGTATATGTGCATTTATTATAGAGAATATAACATCTCACTTGTAAATTGTTTGACAAGTATTTTTTTTTATTTTTAAATTTTAATAATTAAAAAAAAATGAATGTTACAGACAGTAAAATTGGTAAATTTGTCTTTCCAATTATCAATTACAATATTGAGTCTGATTTTTTTTTTTCCATAAATGGAATGCTGTAATTATAAGCATAACAATAAAGAAACCAGAGAGCATAAAGTGTGTACGCAAGCTAAATGTATACATTATACATGTAAATGTATATACCTGGGGTTGTCCCAAAATTCCGTTTTATAGGAACCCGGTGTCTTATATTAATGAAACATTGTACATAGATTAAGCCAACAATAACTAAAAAAAATATGGACAAATATTGAGTAATTATACAGATTAACACTTTTTTAACGAAATATTTCATTTTCTGGTGTAGGTAGGCGGCGCAGTACCCAAAATGTGCAATGAAAAATCGGTATATGATATTCAAAATCCTTCTAAAATGTATTTACTTTTAAGAATTTCAAAATAAAAAAGAAAATTCTTAATATTGTAGTGTTAATTACCTTTCCTCAGATTTTGGTGGATATACCTTTATTAATACTGTGAAATTGTAGCGGGCATTCCCGGCAATATGATGGAAAACCCAGTTGTAACTTATGAATTATGCGTTTATTAAGGTGACATGTCCAGTTGAATCAATGATGGATGATAGATAAATGGATAATGGATAATATGGAAAATGGATTAATGGAAATGTCTTGCAATATACAAATTGCGTCATAAAAATATGTACATAAAGTATATCAATTAACTAATATTCGGATCATAAAATATATCAAATTATCTGTCTTCCCTTTTATAATTAATTATCAAATTTATCAATTTCACTCGATATGATAACATGAAGAATATATTATAAAAAGGAGTTATCTCTTAAAACATAATTACTCTTGACAGTCTTGTGAAGAGTTATCTTTCTTTTATGTTTTTATACAATTCCTAAAAAGTATATATACAGATAGACATAGCGATTTATGAAATTGAACTTTCTCCAAATTCAATTATATATATTCTTTACTTATGGTGTTACCTATGTACAATAAATCAAAAATCAGGATCTGGTTTTTACAAGTACCTGTCTTATAACCAATGGTTAGTTACCAAAATGTATCAGACATATGTTGAAATCTCGCATTAAACGATTGACGGGCAGTAGGAAAACCATCTATCCTTCTGTATTCAATAATTCAGACGTGAAAATAGAATTAGATAGATAACATGATCAGTATGTACTGGTCCCTGCTGACAAAGCAGGTAACAACATTGTCTTTATTTGTAAGGCTCATTATATAAATTGTATTTTAGAGGAACTGGGATTTAATTCTACAAGAGGGAATCCAACTTATACCCATAGCTCCCTTTCTAAGGCGGAAATTCTTCAAAATCATATGTCAGTTTTGAATATTTTTAATATTCCCAACAACCAAAATGAATTTGAATTACCATATCTATATTGGATTTCGAAACTTCATAAATATTTTTACCCTTGTATATGGAATAGTTGTATATAAAGTTGAAAAGTCGTAAGTTTTTATGTTGTTGATTTTGGTAAAATTTTGTGATTTCAAATGTTCCAAAATTTCCTAGGAATTTTTTAGTTTCCACATCTTATTTACCCAACTTCTCGAATATATTGTTTCACAGTACTCTTGAAGTTTCTCCTCCACTGCTGTTAATATTTTAGTGAGAGTAAAGAAAGACACTTCGTAGAACATTTACTAGAACCCGCTAGGTATCTTTGTTTTTAAGGATTTTTTTTTTAAGTTTCGGAATTCAATATTGATTTGGTAATTAAATTTCAATTTTATTGTTGGGTACATCAAAAATATTTAAAACTGACATATGATTTTTTAAAAAAAATATTTCCTCCTCAGAAACGGAAATATGGGTAAAGTTTTGGTTACCACTTGTAGAATTTAATCCTAGTTCCTCTATAATAAGCCTTTCAAACAAAAACAATGGTGTTACCTGCCTTTTCAGCGGGGACCAGTACATACTGATCGTGTAATCTAATTCTTTTTCTACATCTGAGTTATTGAACACATGATGGTTTTCATATTGCCCCTCAATCGCTTAATATGAGATGCGAGACAAAGTGTCAACGTCTTCTTTTTTCATGTATGGCCCATCGTCTGGCGTAATCTTCCACAGAATTCACAATATTTATGAAATTATGACGCCAGTTGAAAGATCGGGGTTCCCTAAATTTTGGCCCTTTAGGGTCCTAATTATTAACTATATTTAAGTTACGTGAATAAAGATTTTTACAAAAAAGAAGTTTTACAAATGTTGCCAAAAAATAATTTTATGAGCACAATAGTCATGAGAAGAAAAATATTACAAAAAAAAGTGCATGAGCCGTGTTCGAAAAGGTTAACAGATGAGGAAAAAAAACTACATGACAATCTACGAGTTCACAAGCCTAAACATATCAAGGATGCCATATGAAATAAAAATAGTATATGTATTACTTGTCTTAATCCATCTGATTTATGCTGCAGTCAAATTCTAATAGCACCATTTTTTTTTCCGAGAAAAAAGTTTACAACAAAGCTATCGTTCTACTCAATTACATACAGCTTACAAGGAAACTACTAAAAGGGTTTAAATAATTCCTTTATAGAAAATGTTTCAGGTTACCTACTTTCGTAATTAATTTTGAATTGTATAAACATTTGTATCAATGGTGATGATAAAGTTAATTGACTGTTACTAACTATTAATCTGGAGACCAATATGATATAGCTTTTGCATGGATAGCAGAGGGAGCAAAGAAAATCTTTGTTCCTTTCTTTACAAAGAAAACTCTAATTAATTAATAATGATGTTATCTTGTATGTTTATTACACACAGAATTTTCAATTAACACAATTATTACATCAAAGTCATTCCTACATAAAAAATATTCAGGGTGCCTATATCATCATTTAAAAAAAAAACAACAACAACACAAGCAGTAAGGAATGGCACTGTACTTTTATTTTCTTATAACTTAAAGAGATACTGATCAAGCATAAAATAAAGATGAAATCTAAATAAAATGATAAGTAATAAAGCACAAAGGTCCATTGAAACAATAACAAATCATCGGAGATCAAACACAGACCACTAAAACAACAGAGGTGTGGTAAGGTGCCATGGAGGAGTAAACATCCCATGACGACCAGTAAGGCCCACTGTATGTCTTGTTTGGGCAAAAGGAAAAATCCATAGACGATTCAGTGTTTGAAAAATTAAATATGGGGAAAACAAACAATAATTAAGATCAAAAGTCCATTTAAACACAAATCGAGAGCAGAGCAAACACGGCCTTTAAAAAATCTGAGGCGGGATCAGGTGCCTTAGAGGAGTAAAGCATCCCCTGAAGATTGGTAAGGTCCACCATATGTCATAACTGGGCAACGGAAAAATCCATAGACAATTCAGTCCTTTAAAAAATCAAATATGGAGATTACAAACAGTAATCAAGTTCAATGGTCCCTTGAAACAATACAAATCAGAAGCAGATCAAACACGGACCTCTAAAACATAAGAGGTTGGGTCAGGATCAGAATCGCTATCTCCATATTTCATTTTAAGGGCGCTCTCTACAACGTCACAATATGGCGTACTTGCGTTCGAAACGCCATTTTCCTCCGAAATAATCAGATTCTTCACTAAACACCGATAAATCGCCGGATATAACACAACTTGCTGTGTGTATACTAAATTGTGAACGAAATGTGTCCCCTCGAAGCGACGAGGGTAGCCAATCTAAACCCTTTCTTTAAACATAAATTGTTCGTCAATATATTCAAATACGATTGATTTTATTTACAGAAAAAATATATGCGCAAACTTATAAATATAAAATATGATTATAAGTAATAAAAGAACGTGATAATTAATCAAAGCCTTGTCATCATGATATTTGATCATTAAGTGTCAGACCCACTCAGATGCTTCTATAAAGTCCTAAATTAATGCTTCTTCTGAAAGCATATGCTTTCCAGCGAAATACATCAAAAAATATATTTAAACTAAAAAGGCATATCCACACCTTCTCATCGCCTAAAAGATAACCCTTTTTACAACACAGTATACACCCCGCATGTGTGGTTATACCCGGTGAAATCGAACTCTTCATGAAATCACCAAAAAACGCTTCGATAATAGGTGGAATTGTATTAACTCAAACTTTTGATTAAGATTGTTTATCAGCTGTTTTGTATGGAAAACGTAAAGATTTGAAAAGAAGTAGGAATTTTGTTATACGAACTCCTTTTACCAACTATTAATCATTTACATATCATCTAGATCTGTAGCACAGGATAATACATATAAGTTGGATAATTATATATATATATATATATATATATATATATATATATATATATATATATATATATATATATATATATATATATATATATATATATATATATATATATATATATATATATATATATAGTCAAACATTATAGCGGTCACCTCTATCCAGCGGTCACCTGTCCTCTGCGGTTATTTCATTTCCTCCCAATGAAATGTCCTATATAAAGTTAAGCGTTCCCCTGCGTAACGCGGTCAGCGGTCATCAAATTTTATACGAAATCGCCATTTTTCCCGTCTATAGCGGCCATTCTGTCCAATCATGTGACCTGATCTGGAGTCAGCTGATTCCAAATTTTTGTTACTAATGTAAATAATATTGATCAAGTTTTGCGGGAACATGAAAAAATAAATAAATGACTATTATTTAAAATCAGTTATATTTTTGGATAAACATATGAATTATTTTGCAAACTTACTTCTAGTATATTTTACTAAATTTAAACAACGGTCCTAATGACCGAAAAAGCTAGCAGGAAACGAACGAATACAGTCATGATTATGAGCTCCTAACTATCTGGATTTGGAATTCAGTTTTAAATATCTGTAATATTAAGAACAACGTAACCATATTTATCTACTAATGGATATGACATTGTCATGTTTCCCATTTATAAGTTTACGATATCGCATGCCCAACTTCGAAAGCTGTAACTGTGTTTACGCATGATCGATAGATATTTTCACACCCAGGAGTCGCCCGCGTGGTTAGAGCGTCTGCTCTAGAGTTAACAAAATTGTAGTTTGTTTGGAAAATCATAGTAATTTTATATATTTTAAAACTTCAGTCCATTATTTTTAAATTTACTTACATTTGAAATTGTCGCCCGCGTGGCGCAGTGGTTAGAGCGTCTGCTCTAGAGTCGCGAATTAAGGAGTTTATCCTTACGTCGCGGGTTCGAATCCCACTGTGGAGACCGTATAAACCGAGGTCCCGTGTCGCAGTAGGTGCTGGCAAGAAAAAGATCCCTCACTGCTCAATGACCGTAAGTGCCGAGTATAGGACAAAATTTGCAGCTCTCCACTGCATGGCAAGTGGTGGCGTCTCCATATGAGTGAAAAATTCTCGAGAGGGACGTTAAGCAACAAACAAACACACACACCCAGGAAATTTGTATCATTTGTAGAAACATTAATTACTGTTTATATACACAATGTGGCTTGAGTGTGTCGTGAATTTCATAAAGGAAAACTACCGTTAGGGATTTGTAACGCTCAGGACACCTGTGTACCTGTTTGATCAACTGAAAGTCAATGTGACAGTGACTTGTTTGTGTATTAAACAACAATTTATGGCTAAAAAAAATAAATGTACAGTGGTTAATTTTACGAATCTAGTTTATATTAAAAAAACATTAAATTTTATTCATTGCATAAAATAATCATTCTTTACATAAGAAAGAATTGGTTGTTTTGATAAAGGATAATGCAACATCTTGAAATATTCAATATATTTTATTTTCTTGGATCTATTGAAATTGCATCCACAAAAGTCATTCATCTACGGAATAAAGTTAAAAAAAAATCAATTAGACCACTCACGTCCAATACTTATCTTTCTTTTATATTCTATAGTGTAATATTATACATACAGAGAAATCGACATTCCTTTTAAAAAAGATGGTTAGTTTAAAAAAAAAATTAAGAGGCACATATATATATATATATATATATATATATATATATATATATATATATATATATATATATATATATATATATATATATATATATATATATATATATATATATATATATATATATATATGCCTCTTAATTGTTTTTTTAAAACTAAGCATTATAAAAAAAATTTACCTGTCAAAATCTCACCCCACCTCTCGAAATAGCTTTTATTCTAGTTTAGCGAGTTTGGGGTGTGTTTGTGTGTGTGTAGCCCCCCCCCCCCCCCCCGCGTCCCAGTAGGGACTTCTAAAATTCAAAATGCTCTGTATTTTGCAGCAAAGTATCAATTTTTCCCTATTTTATTTGCCATTAAGAAAACCGATTTGCACGTTTTTCACATGTAAGTTTTTACAACCCAAAATAAAGCTGAGAATGATTAAAAAAATTTGCTTCAAGCCTACTGAGTACAGATGAAATTTTAAAGTTAGATTATAAAAAAATTAAATAATATGGACAAACGTTTAAGCACTTATTAATAGCAATATAAATTTCTTCATCATTTCATCACTGAAAATGTCTAGGTGGATAAAATACATCGGTCTCAGGGCGGGAATGACCAGTATACAGGGAATTCTTACTACTTCTAAGCTGCAGGCACCTGTATGTTATGCCCTGTTCACAAATTCAATTGTTTATAAGAATTTTGACATTGATTTCTGTTCGTTATCTTCACCTTGTCTTTGTACTAGTACAAGATCTAACACGTAATATCGTTTTTGAATATGTGTGTGTGTGTGTGTGTGAAGGGGAAGGGGGGGGGGGGGCTACATGTATCAAAATAATTGACTACTCTCCTAAAAGTATTTAACCTGCAAAGATGAAAAATTATTATAAATGTTGAAAATTAAGGAGTGGAGGAAAATGTCCAGATTTGAAAGTAATTTTTCGTTGGAGTGGGTGTGTGTTTTTCAAACACAATTGACAAGGGGGGGGGGGGGGACTACATTGCCATGGAGGATTTGACTATCCTAAAAAGTGGGGGAGGCAAATTCGGCAATGTTTTTCAAGGAACCTTTTAATGATATAAAATTACAGTTAAGCATTATGTGTGGGGGAAAATTCGAGGAGGGGGGCATACTAAATGAAAAATGCGTGCCACCAAGATATGCACGAGAATTAAAAAGTGTACAATTGAATTTTTGTTTTAAGTAATACATAACCTTGTATTTGTATTTAGTTCTAGTTTGAAATATTTTATTCATTAAATAGTTGACACATTTTGCTATGAATTTGATTTTAAGCAAAAATATGAAAACAGTTAATACATTACATTACATTGCATAATATTATATTATATACACATAAACATATATTTTATTTATTATATACTCATGTTAAAATATGAAAGACAAATTCTTCTCTTCGCTTCGTGTTCATATGGAAAAACATTTTGTGTTAAATGTGTTTCCATATAAATGGAATTATTTACAAATGGTTCATGTTTGTTGCTTTGCTATGACATTATTATAGATCCCAGACTTTAAGTATTTTGTAGTTCTGTAGAGTAGATTATTCACTTGAAGATGTTGTAAATACTTTTAACATAACACACAATATAAAGCAGAACGAACACCTATTTTTGTGCAGAACGTTAAATGCACTATCCTCCGTGAGTATTTTTTGCCATGTGTGCATTAAACCAGACTTCGAAATTATTTCTCTACTGCTGATACCTTTGCATTATATTCATCTCTAGGTGAAACTTGACTTGGCAAAGTGCGCCATCTCAATGTTTAAATTTCATGAGATGATTACACCGCCTATACCCGATATAGCGGATTCAACGATACCCTGATATCGGGGACTATACGCAATTTCACGGAAAATACCCGATTTCGAGTATTCTCTCTAACCTGTTAAATGTTTAGGCACTTTATTTTACTGCATATTGAGTCTATTTCTAGAAACAAGTGCATGCAGCAAAAATCATTTATACTTCATAGGTGAAATATATGGAGATAACGAACAGTATTCAAGCTCAAAAGTCCATCAAACAATACAAAATAGGAGCAGAGCAAACACAGACCTCCAAACATCAGAGGTGGGATCAGGTGCCATATAGAGATCCTCTTTAAAATGTCGTCGTTATATCTAATTGTCGAGGTTAAGACCACAACAATATGTTTTATTCTTTACTTGTATAAGATAATGAATAAATTCTGCTTCATATGATTACAAAAATAGGTCTGCTAACGAAGGGGTGGAATTGGTACCCATGGAAATTCCAACAGAATGTTGGTACACCTAATCTTCAAAACCTACATAGATATTGTCAATAAGAAACTTGAGCATTTTTTAAATATGAACTTCAGAGTACTTCTGTGTACAACCGGAATATTGTTTAAGAAAATAATTTTACAAATGACCAATGACAAGGTATTTAAAATAACGATTTCCATTTTAATTGAAAGGCTTGCCTTTGATATCAAAAAGCCTGGACTTTGATTTATAGTAGTATAACTTGTTTAAAAAAGTATACCTTTTCATGTTATTAATTTTGGTAAAATTTTGTGATTTCAGATATTCAAAAAGTTTTTTTGTAGGTTTTATGTATACGGAACTGATTAACACCACTTCTTGAATATATTCTTGCACAGCACTCCTGAAGTTTCTACTTCACTGATTGTGATTTTTTAGTGAGGAGTAAAGAAAGTGGCTTGGTAGAACATTTACTAAAACCCCCAATGTAACTTTCTTTGTAAGGATTTTTAGGAATCCTTAGGAATTTCTTAGGAAGTTTGGGAATCCAATATACGTGTAGTAATTCAAACACTTTTTTGATTGCTGGGAATTTTTAAAATATTGAAAAAAGACATTTGATTTTCAAGAATTTCCTCTTCAGAAAGGGAGCTATGGGAAAAGCTGGATTACCAGTTGCAGAATTAATTCACAGTTCCTCTAACATACAACTAAAATAATGAACCTTACGATTGATTGATTGATTAATTATATGTTGTTTAACGTCTTGTTCGAGAATTTTAACTCATTAAGAGATGTCATCATATGCCGATGAAAGGCTTTAAATTTGGACCTATACTCGGAAATCAGGGCCATTTAACAGTGAGGTTTTTTTTTCATCGTCCCAACGCCCAATGTGACATGGGACCTCCGTTTTTAACGTCTCATCTGAAAGACCCGTGGCTTTCATTGTAATGCCGGGCGATTGTCGAATGAACAGTCACTACCTATGTTTACGTCGTAGGTTTGACGCTGCGAACGAGAATCGGACCCGGGTCTCCTGATTACGAAGCAATCACCCTACCACTAAATATAAGCTACCGTGACCGGTATGGGCCTTACAAACAATGTTTTACCTTCTTTGTAAGCTGTAGGTAGTTAGGACATTTTTTCATATATTTTTTTTAAAAGAAATTCTTCTGTTTATCCGATCATGACAACTGCATTGTTAAAAAGGACTCCTAGGCAAGATTACTATCTATTACCCTCATCATTCATCGAAGCAAGAACTACAGTTTAATATCTAACCCTAACCCTGTGTAAAATTGAACCCAACATTTTTAAAAAAAAAAAACACAAAACAAAACATATTAATAAATTAGTTGTACATAAGTTCTGATCAATTTAACACAAAATGTAAAACAAAACAACATATGTCGGTCATTACTACATAAAGAAATATTTAGAGAATATTTAAGGTTGACTTGATTTCAAACATTTCTATTTCATAAATCTCATTGTTTTCAATGTTAACAGTTTTATAGATCTATATCTATCTTAAAAATTATGAAGAGAATCTCGATTGAATTTTGTATGAGCTTGCTGGAAATTGGTATGTGTTAATCGAAATAGAACAATTACATATTATAATCACCATGAAAGTAGATACCTTTCAATAAAGAAAGCGTTAATTTTTTTCAAACTATGAGTTGTTTGTCACTGCCGGTAAAAATCTAGGATGAAGTATTGGAAGTAATTTCGCAGATCGTCGATAACAATTTTCTATTATAAATATAAACACTACCATAAATGGTTGTAAAGATATTTCTCTTCTCGGTGTTTTTATAAAGAAAGTTAATTATTATTTTCCTTTAAACTCCGGACATAATTGAGGGTAATTACCTTTTTTAATGTCACTGTCGTGTATCCGCGCCGGTTGTGATATGTTTCGATGAAGTGAAAATGGCTTAAATTTTATGTACAGTGTACAATGAAATATATGGAGATAACGAACAGTATTCAAGCTCAAAAGTCCATTAATCAATACAAAATAGGAGCAGAGCAAACACGGACCTCCAAACATCAGAGGTGGGATCAGGTACCATGGAGGAGCATCCCCTGCCGACCGGTCACACCCGCCGTGTGCTCCTTGTCATGATCGGGAAATAACGGAAAAATCCGTCGACAATTCAGTGTGTAAATAATGACCTAACAATTAGTATGAAAAACGTCAGTCAGCATTTGACTCAATGATAAATTGTATTTGCTGACAAGGTCATTGTATCGACCATAGAACTTACGAAATGATGACTTTAAACGAGACTGCTGATATTCTTGTTTCATCAACTTATTTGTCAATAATTTACCTCGTTTTAGAAATTGTACATACGTAGAGCATGCTCTTGCGTATCGAATCAACTGAGAGATATAAACCCCGTATGCAGGTGATGAAGGTATATTGCTGCATAAGTAAGGGAAGTTGACGATTGAAAAGTTAAAGTCATCACATTTATCATAAAGCTTGGTTGTTAGATTACCATTAACGTCTTTTTCAAGTAAAATATCCAAATATGAAACAGATGTGTCAGACTCTGTGGTATCTTTTATCTCAAGTTCACAAGGATATATCGTATCGACATAAGAATGGAAATAGCTATTGTTAATTGACAATACGTCGTCGATATATCTAAATGTCGAGTTGAAGGCCACAGCAAATGTTTTCTTCTTTTCACGTACAAGATTTTGGACAAATTCTGCTTCATATGAATACAAAAAAGGTCTGCTAATAAAAATAATACAAATAAAAAATAAAAAAAACCATCAATGTAAAACTTCCTTGTCGATATTTTGGTAAATATTAACTCATTTTTTTCGTTTTTTATCGGAATTTTACAAGCATTTTATTTATCAAATCGATGTGTTTTAATTTTGTTTTTCAGGGTGCATTTAAATTAGTCATCGATACGATTTTTTTTATCGATGGACATGGTATTCTTACCCCGGCCGTTTAGTAAGTTTTTATTTGTGATTGTTAAAATTATATTTAATATATTCAAAATCTGAAGCGGAGAAAACGAAGAAAATTTGTTTTATCAATGAGACATTGACAGTTTTATTTGTTTCCCATACAAAAAAATGTACAAATTTATGTACCCATAACAAATATAGTACGGTTTGGATAATGAAAATGTTCTGGTTTGGATGCAAATTCAACTTTTTTGATGTTCCGGTCTTGTAGAGTAGGCTTTCTGCTCTAAAATCTGTCCCCCGGGAAGCTGGCTCTAGAGTAGGATCTCCCCCCGGCAAATAGGCTCTAGAGTAAGCCCCCCCCCCCCCGAAAAATGACTCTAGAGTAGGACTTCCCCTACGAAAATCCCACATCAGATTAAATTTTCCGGGGAGAAATCCTACTCTGTGTAATGGTTATGGAGTGCGATTTTCTCCAGAGCCAATTTTCCCCTCATAAAATATCATGGCTGTACCTGTGTATGAGGAGAAGGGGGCGAAATATTGTTTCAAGTGTCCTTTCTTCAAAATGGTGACCAGTTTCTTTGAAACATACGAGGTATGAAAAATACAAAATTTAAAATCTCATTTTTCTCAGTAACCGTCCAACCATTTTTTTTAAATTTAACATTAAAATCTTATTCTTTTCATCTGTTCAAATCTCGTTTTTAAAAAAAATGGTACAATACTATCAGTTGTAAAAACTTTAACTATTCCTAGAAACAAAACTGAATTTTATATTAAATGATTTTTTTTCTCAAATTGTATTTCAAACTACATGTACATAATATTGATGTCTTAGTGTCTCCTCAAAATTCTGGTGTTCAATTAATGCCGCGGATCTAAAAATGGGTCAATTTCAAAAAAAAAAAATTAAATTGTGCAAAACTTTTGGAGAGTATTTGCTCTCTGCTTTCAAATCCAATAATATATCGCTGGAATATAGGATACATACTTATGCTTCAGCTTAATCGCAAAAGCAGTGTTTGTTGCATTGTTGTGTTTATGGTTTTGGCTTTTTCCCCCTTTAAAGAACTTCTCAATTTGAATACTCAGAAAATGGCTTGTGAAACCTATCAACAACATAATTTTTTGTTCTCACCACTCTTCGTAAAAAGGATGGATCCATAGGTGAAATACTGGGCCTTTAGAGGGTAAACAAATTATAAAATAGCTAAAAGTGACCTGATATAATTTAAAATTTGAAAGAGGGTGTTGAGACATCGAGACTTAGGATTTTTTTGAGTGATATTACAATTTCCAAAGATTTCAAATTTTGGGTTGAGACGCAATAATTTGAAATATGTATTTTAAGATTTCTTACTTAATTCAACAATTTTTGAGTCGAAAACACTCGTATTTCCATAAAGGAATTAGTTGACTTTTATATAAACTTTTAATCAAATATTGTCGACATGATTTAAGCATTGATAAAAGAGGGGAAATCCTACTCTGAAAAAGAAAGAGAGGGAAATTTGGCTCTAGTGTGAGATTTCCCTTCGGGGGAAATCCTACTCTAGAGTACAGATCCCGGAGGGAAAGCTGGCTATGGGAGAAATCCTACTCTACAACACCGGTTTGGACAGTCTACAGTTTCAAATGTCTAAATCTTGTAGACCAATACGAAGCAGTTTGCTTGTTAAGATGCACTTAAATTGAGAAAAATGCCGTTTATAATAATTATCATGAAACTTTACACAGGCACGTAGCACCAAAGTTGGGAGAAGCCCGCCCTCTTTTTTCATATTGTTTTACTGTTCATTTACTAAATGTTGTCAATCGCTTGCCCACCCCACATGCTTCCCCCCTTTTGCATAATTTTTAGGGTAAGTTGTCAATTATTTCCAGCACCCCCTCTTTTTTATTTAAAAAAAGATACCACATGCCTGATTACATTAAAACATCCAAGATTAGTGTTTATTAAATCAGATAAAAAAAATAATATACAAAATGCATCTGTCAACAATGCGTTATCAAAATGGAAGTCGTTGACCGTCTGTAAAGTTGATCCCCCCCCCCCCCGCTTTCTCAAAACGATACTATGTGGCCGATTTCCTAATACTATCCGTGGATGTTTTATTCTTTGCAGGCAATTGCATGAACTATCATGCTAGAAGTAAAAAAAATAGTTGGCCACTCTTAGATTTATTTACATCTTTAATGAAGCTACAAAGCAATACATGCTTCTTTGGAACACTCTAGTCTCCCAAGTATAACCTTTTACTGTTGAGAATGTTCATTGAAAGGCCTTTCCCCCACTTTTGGGTTGCAGTATTATCGAAGTCATCCTTTGGCAATAGTGTATAAATAAAATTTGTTTGTGAAAAAAACCCACACAAATACCCTTTCAACGAGATAGGATTTTTAATTTTGACAATTCCCCCCTCCCCCCTTTTTTTTTGCTTGTTAAAGATTTTTTCAGGTAAGTTGTCAGATATTTTTCTGCCCCCCCCCCCTCTTTCGAAAACAAAATTATGTGCCTATTTTTTTTTAAAAAAAAGTTGGATACACAGGTGACAAGGTAAGGGACATAATTATTCGTTTTTAAATTTGTTCTCTCACGCAGGATATCAGGAACAAATGGCGTCCGATTCATCGTTCTAAACCCTACATAGTTTTGTAAACATTGTCATCCAAACATGTTACGTTGTTCTTGCACATCACCAATTGGAACAGTTTCTTTACATCAAATTCGAGGATTTATAACAGAACTGACAGGATAAATAATTGTTTATAGATATAATTGTCTTTTAGTTGTAAAATTACACTAAATGTCCATTATATAAAGCTAAAATCATTCGAAGATTTAAAGCGGTTGTTTAACTTCGCTATTTTCTCTTCATCCAAACAAGTCACAACCGGCGCGGATACACAACAGTGAATGTGGCAGAAATGAAAATCCAAATTTACTCTTTATAATTAAAAAATATAACAATACTTCAAATATTTAATTAGATAGTTGCTTCATAGATCTTAGTTTGACAATGTCGATTGTGTTGGGAATCTTCCAAACTCACAGTGAAGCAATGTGAATATGATGGGACTTTTAAACAGTACTCAGTGACGTAAGCGGAGTCACGGACAACGGTTTTTACTCCTCAATCAAATATTCACAGCAGTGAAGGAGAAAATTCAGAAATACTGTATAACAGTATATTCGGAAAGTGGTGAAAATCAGATGTGGATACTAAAAAATTCAAAAGAACTTTTAGAATATTTGAAATCACAAAATTTCAACAGAATTAAAACAACATAGACTTTCTGACATCACAGGCAGCTTCATTTTCAATAAAAATGGAACTCGTAAATATACTTTTCTTGTCATTGGTCGTTTGCAAAACTATTAAAAAAAAAACAAACATTGATTATTCAAACAAGTACTCTGAAGTTGATATTTAAATGATGCAAGTTTCTGATTAACAATATCAATGTGGTGTTTGGAGACCAGGTCTTCCAACAATCTATTGGAATTCCCATGGGTACCAATTGCGCCCCGTTATTAGCAGACCTACTTTGTATTTTTATGAAGCAGAATTCATTCAAATACGTCTACATGAGAAGAAGAAAACACTTGTTGTGGCCTTCAACTGGACATTTAGATATATCGACAAGTATCAATTTACAATAGTTACTTCCATTCATATGTCTATCCGATATATCCCAGTGAACTTGAAATGAAGGACACCACAGAGTCTGGCACATCTGTTTCATATATTGACATTTTACTAAAAAAAGACGTTTATGATAACATAACAACAAAACTTTATGATAAATGTGATGACTTCAACTTTTCTATCGTCAGCTTGCCTTACTTAAGCAGCAATATAACCTTATCATCTGCATATGGGATTTATGTCTCTCAGTTGATTCCGATATGAAAGAGCATGCTCTACGTTCAATCAATTTCTAAAATGAGGCAAGCTATTGACAAACAAGTTGACGAAACAAGAATAACAACAGTCTCGTTTAAAGTCATCATTTTCTATGGTCGATACAATGACCTTGTCAGCAAATACAATTTATCATTGAGTCAAATGCTGACTGACGTTTTTCATACTAATTGTTACACCATCATTTACACACTGAATTGTCTACAGATTTTCCCGCTATTTACCGATTATGACCAGGAGCACACGGAGGGCGTGAATGGTCGGCAGGGGATGCTCACTCCTACATGGCACCTGATCCCGCCTCCGATGTTTTTAGATGTCCGTATTTGCTCTGCTCCCGATTTGTATTGTTAAAATGAATTTTGAGCTTGAATACTGTTTGTTATTTCCATATTTCACGATAAAATTCAAAACAGACACTACACAAGTGTATAATATAGGGAGAGAGAGGGGAAATCATTTATGTAGATTTTGACTGATCGCTTTTCTTTAGCAAAGTTCTAATAAAAGGGCATTGTATAAATGTTCAACGGCAACAAAAAAGTCACGTAAGCAAGCAAATAATGATGACATTTTTTTCGGCTTGACCAAGATCAAGTGCACAGATTGGTTGCAATTTAACAAAAATTCAAATGAAACGTATTACAAGTATGTTCTATGTAACATGTCTGAAGTTTCTGTCTATTTCTGACAAGCGATTAAAAATGTTTTACTCTTACTATTCAAGCTTCCCACGAGGGCTACGGACTTTACATATCCAGACATAACATATACATTAATTATATTCAGCTGGAAAAAAGTATAATTCAAATACAAACTCTTCAAAAAAATTTGTCTGAGCAAAAAAAAAAAAAAAAAAAAGAGAGAAAAAAAAAAAGAAAAGAAAAAAAGCACTTAACTCATTTCCTTTAAAGTGATACAGTTTATAAAGGACATTGATAAATTTGTAAAGATTTGAGACTTTTTTTCCACTCTTAGTATTTGGACGTTTAAAGAAAATATACATTAAAGTACTTTCAATTTTCAAAACATACCGTATACTGTATATAGAGATTAAACTTTCAAGCCTTTTTGGTAGTATTCGCAGAAAAAAAAATTTTGTCAGATATTTTTTGATTGCCTTTAGTGAAACTTTAGACTACCGACTATCCATATAGCATTTTATATTCTATGAGAGACCATGAAAAAATAATTGCTTGTATCAGTTAATATATAAATTATCATCAAGGAATTTACTTGTTTTAAATAGATCCTTTCATTTGGATATTAAATCCATTTATTCAAAACTCCTGTAAAATATTTAACATAATAAAACCAAAAACTTCCTTTATATTCACAATACAAGTAAAAAAAATATCAGAACAAAATAATACATGTCAGAATTACGTGTAATTGGTGTTTTGATATCAAATATAGTATAAGACCATCTGAAGACCAAAAATGAGCTTAAACTTAGCAACTTAGAAGGATGAATTTTATGTGGGCACTGGAGATACAGTCTTTACCATTAAACATTTCTATTTTGGACAATTAACTTAGACATATTATAACTGTATAATTAAATTTTGGCCATCTTTTTGAATTATTTTGTTTCCTATAAGAGTTGGCGCCACTTATTTTGAGTATTTATAATATCCTGGTTATCTAATGTACTGTGTACTTTTAATGCCAAATGAAATCCCAGTTCAACTAATTACAACAGAAGTGGTGTTCAACCTGTAGATTAAAATGGTCACTCAAAAGGTGTATGTAATTTATCATGGTGCAATATAGAAGAAATTTAAAAACATGATTGTAACATAACCATTTGGAGTTTTAAAAAACAGTACAATATTTATCCATAATTTAGCAATTCAATGATATGTAGATTGTGTTATGTTAAGGTCTCACTTTTGTACAAAATCGCAAAATAAGGAGTGGATCCTTATGTTTTGGGATCAAATCCCACTTTTGGGATGTTGACTGTTTGAGGAGAACTAATAAACCAAAGCCTTGTTTTGCAAGTAGGAAAAAAATCTCTCACTATACATTTATATAGTTAAATATTCGAAATTTTATGTTTAGCATCTGTAGCCCTTTTGCAGGTAAGATATGTATGACTAAATATTCTTTTAAAAATATTCCAATCTTAATTATTCTAGATGGATGGATAGTATGTATCACAAGGATACCTTTATCATGTATATTTAGAAATATTTTGTGAATACAGGCAAAACTGGAGACTACAGAAGCAAGCTTTTAGTAGAAAAATGTTAAATTTCAGGACATTTTATCTTTGATTACAGTGATATGTATATTTAAGAACATTGAATTTGTTCCAGAAAAAATATTGTTGTATCGCAGTTATTGTAACAATAATGTATATGTTTTTTTTTCTGGAAGTTATTATATCAGGTAACGGACTATATACAGGACACCAATTATTCAACCTTTTTGACATCATAGACAGTTGTTTTTCAATAAAAATGGACTCGTAATTTACTTACCTTGTCATTGGTTATTTGCAAAATTATTTTGTTAAAAAGCATTCTGATTGTATACACAAGTACTCTGAAGTTCTAAAAAGATGCTTGAGTTTCTGATTAACAATATCTATGTAGTCTTTGGAGATCAGGTCTTCCAACAATCTGTTGGAATTCCCATGGGTAACCATTGTCGATCAAAATTGAAAAATCGATTCCTTTCAGTCACCGAAGTTACCATCAACAGAGTCTTCATAAATCATTAACAGACATAACTTAACCAAAAAGATACACAAGAGATGTTTAAAAGCTCAAAACAGTGATGATCTTAGTAAGAATCACCATGATAAAATTGGATTACTTTATTGTTTAACACCACAAAAACTACTTCAATGGAAAAATCTGCTTTTCTTAAGACCATTTGTCTGTACGTCATTGGGCAAATCCTACCTCCTTTACGAATATGCTATTCTCAGTGCCTCGACCCAAAAACCGTAATCGTTAGCAATTACGAACATTCATATATGCCTGGTTTCAACCTTTTGACCAATGTGGACATCGGAAGGTGCATGCGAGTTTGTTATAAGTTTAGTTTGTGTCAATCGGTGGACTGGACACGAGAAAAAAAGACATGCTGGCTAAACACAAGATATTCGAACAAGAATGTCAGTAACTTGAGAACTGAAAACCGCCTCATTCATATTGACCGGGAGAATTTTCCAGAGGTAAGAATGAATGAAGGACGTTAGCGGAGAAATTTTTAATATTTTAATATGAATTTAGTTACATATATAATTCTCTTTATTTACCCCTTACAATATATTAAAAGCATGTCGAGAAACTTCAGGAGTATTGTACAGCATACTTGAGTGGTGTTAATCAAATGAATATACTTAAAACTCCAATAAACTTGATATAAATTTGAACTCACAAAATTTCTTAAAAAATACAATAGTTAACCATAGTAAATCGACATTTCAAGGTTCTTACTTAAGTCAATCAAAGTTTCAAAGTTTTCACCAAAGTAAATCAAAGTATCAAAGTTTTCAATATAATTAATCAAAGTATCAAATTTTTCACTATAGTTAATCAATGTATCAAAGTTTTCACTATAGTAATTCAAAATATAGAAATTTTCACTATAGTAAATCAAAGTATCAAAATTATCAGTATAGCAATAGACGTTTAGATGTGGCTGCAGCAACCCTCTTGTGTACCTTCATATCTTCATTCATGTCCATCTGTGCACACTTTTAAAGATATCTTAAATCCCATCTTTTTGGAAAGCAGTTGGTTAATTTTTTTATCTTGGCAGAGTTACTATAGTTTCTTTTTTTTTTTTTTATTTTAGATAGTTATTTATGTAAGATCATATCAATAACTCTTAAATTGATTATTTTATTATAATAATTTTTTGCTCGTACCATATTAAATTAATTTATTATGTTAAAACATTAGATTCATCAATTATTTCATAATTTAAATATTTATAATTGTTATAAAATATTAAATTTAATCTCATGCAATTCAATACTATTTTTATTCCTTATAATGTTTTTATATATTTATAAACGTATTTATATTTTTGTACAGAACTTTGATTGTTTCTTATTAAAATAGGTGCATTATGTTTAAATAATATTAATAATAATAATAATAATAGTAAATCAAAGTTTCAAAGTTTTCACTTTAATTTTTTAAACCAAAGTATTAAAGTTTTTACTTAAATATGAGTATTATATTTTTTGCTGAAAGTAATTTAGTTCAAAAGAAAGCAGCATCTTTTTATTGTCCTACCGGTAAAACCAAGGGGACTGCATCTGTCCGTCTGTCAAACACTAATGTTTTAAATTTAAGATAATCGTGATGACTTCTACTTTCTTTCGTCAACTTCCCTTTTTTATGTAGCAATATACAATTATGGTTTGCATATGGAGTTAAGGTCTCCCAAATAATTTGATAGCAAGAGTATGTTCTACGTACATAATTTCAAAAACATGGCCCTCTATTGATAAATAAGTTATGATTCAAGGATATTAACAACGTATTTTCAATGTAACATTGTAACATTTTGGAAATTATATGCTCGATACACTGATCTTGTTTGCAAATACAATCTATCGTTAAGTCGAATGTTGACTGACTTTTTCATATAAACTGTCAGGCCATTTTTTACAGTGTTAATCCACGGATTTTTCCGTCTACCCGATCAGGAAACAACCTGCAGGCATAAACACTGGACAAAGGATACTCACTCTTCCATGACACCTGATCCTAACTGTGTTTTAAGGGGTCTGTGATAGTTTTGCTAATATTTGTTTCCATTAATTTCATCCTTGAAATTATTTCCTTTCAGCACATGACCGGAACTTGTCTAAACCATACCTGTTCTGAAGATTCTTTCTGTGCTCGTGATGGTAACTGTGTAACTGTTTTAAAAGGTAACATACCATTCAATTTTTCTGCAGGTAGAGACTCAAAGGTGTATTAAGCCTTATTTTCCATATTTGTTGAAATTAAAAATTTTAAAATTTTGACTTTTTACCACTTCGATCGTTATTATATAGCATTATTCTATAACGTTTTTGTGATTACGTTCATCCAGGTTCTTTCTTATTGGTTACTTTAAAAGATAAGCCGAACCCATTAATTTATTAAAAAAATGTCGATTTCTATAACATTTTATATTGTAAGACAGCAATGATAACTGAACATCGACATCACACACAAGAGTACTGACTGCAAGATTATTAAAAAATGCTGAGGTGTCCATCTTACGCATTTCATGACATGATCTAGTACCTAACTGTAATCTTTGCTATTCTTCGCAAGAACTGAGCTTGGCTTAAGATTTTTTAAGACAAATTCGGTAAGAAACGGCTAGACATAATACAATATTTTAGTGTTTTCAATCAAGGCCATGCTTAGTTCATCGGCAGTCTAAATAAGGAATATGCATTTATTGACTTGTTTCGAAGAATCGAAGACCAAGAACCATATGAAACTGTTTGCCAGAGGCCGTTAGGTGCATGCAAGCATTTGGTTCGAGGGGTCAGCAAAACGCATTTAAGTTACCCGAGAACACAATTTATGTTTTTATACCTAAAACTTCTTTTGACATAACTTACGTTGTCTTCCATGGTTGCGATAATTGATGAGACAAAGCTGATTCCTCTTCTTTGTGAAAAAAAAAGTCATTGACTGTCAGTTATAATTGGGGGAAACAGACGCAGTAAAACGAGGAAATCTTTTGACAAACAAGTTGATGAAATACGGATATCAACAGTTTCATTTGAAGTAAAATTTTGCAAGTTTTTTGGATGATACAATGAACTTATCAGCAAATACAACCTATCATTTACTCAAATGCTGACTATCGTTTTTCTTACAAATTGTTATTCCATTATTTATACACTGAATTGTGGTTTTCCGATCATGACAAAGAGCACACGGCGGGTATGGCCGGTCGACAGGGGATGCTGACTCCTCCATGGCACCTGATTCCACCTCTGATGTTTTAGAGGTCCGTGTTTGCTCTGCTCCTGATTCGTATCGTTTGAATGGACTTTTGAAATTGAATACTGTTCGTTATCTCCATATATTTCACATAAAATAGAACAAAGATACAAGGATTGTGAGGAGATCATGAAAAAAGACCCCAGCAAGAAAGGACAAGATGGAGTGTATGTTATTTACCTTGACTCCTGGAAAGAAGTTTTCTGTGACATGACGATAGATGGAGGAGGGTGGACGGTAAGGTGCTTTTTGAGTCAATACTAAATATTTGATTGAATGGCTTTGAATAAGGAAGTAATTTTATTGCAGAATTGGCAAATTAAATGATTAAAACTAGACAAGTTTGTTTAAAAAGGCCAGAATCCCAATGACGACGGAGGGCTTACGGTAAGTGTTGCAGGTCGATTGGGGATTCCTCCTCCTCCATAGCACCTCTGTTTTCAGAGTTTAGTGTTTACTCTGATCTTAATTCATATTGTTGAATTAGACTTTTAGAATGATAAGCGTTCCTTTCCTACATGACAATAAATAAAAACTGCATTTTTAAATTTTTTCAGAAAGATAATAGCGAATCGTCCCACAAACTTTGGGGGATTTTGGGCGAATGCCTTCCACTCACACACATTGTCAATAAAATATATTCAAAAAGAAACAAGTAACTGATGTTTATCCCCATCTCCCCTAAGTCAATTAAAATAGATACATATTATGTATATAAATAGATATGTCTGTAATTTTAAAAAGAGATTGATATATTACAAATATAAATCTGTAGATATTTACCCTAGGAAAGAATATTTTTTAATCTGTTTTTCCCCCATATCTGACAAGAAGCTGTTATTAAATCACCAAATTTTAATGCACAGGTAATTCAGAAACGAGAAGATGGGAACCTCAGTTTTTACAGAACATGGCATGAGTACAAACAGGGATTTGGTAATGCCTCTAAAAACTTCTGGATAGGTATGCCTGTATATTTCTTTTTTCTGTAACATATTTTGTTTTAATGCTTATTTTTCCATTATCACTGAAATCTACATCATATAGAATTATAAAGCATGCATATACCATCAAATCACTACATAATGTAAATCGTATGCTTTCGATATTGCTTTTCATAACAACATTTCGATCTGTCTTTTTTTTTTTAAAATTATGACAAAACTATAATTAATTGCAAGAAACACACTGTTAAGGATATAGGATGAAAGCACACCTTCAGCTGTTAGGACTGTTAGAGAAGCTCCCAGATTTTTTTTGATACTTTTTTTGTATTATCTTTAAACTTTTCCTTATTGTAGTTACTTTCAATTTTTTTTTATTATTGTTTTTATTATCTGTTCTTAAGAATTATTTTTTTATTCTTCAAGACATGGGATCAAAATCAACGACTCTAATCAATAACTCATTCATCAATTCTCAACTTTCAATTTTTTTTTATTATTGTTTTTATTATCTGTTCTTAAGAATTATTTTTTTATTCTTCAAGACATGGGATCAAAATCAACGACTCTAATCAATAACTCATTCATCAATTCTCAATTTTTTTTTTACAATTATCGAAAAAGGGAATGGCGCAATCCATGCTTTAACCAAAGATCAGGACCAAGAACTGCGAGTAGATCTCCAGAGATTTAATGGAGAGACAGCGTATGCTAAATATTCAACGTTTTACATCGGAAATGAGACAGAGAAATACACACTCACAGTATCCGGGTACAAGGGAACTGCAGGTATTTTATTTCATTGTAATAACGTGTTTTGTAGCTCTATTGCAATCAGCATCAGTTTATCAGATTTTTAGGTTAACATTCGGCAGCACAATATTATATATGGACATAAATGGCGAGGAGAACTGGAATCTTCAAAAATTGTAATGCTACAATGAATATTAAATTATTAGAAAAGTACGTATCCTCTCAATCAAAATCAATAACTCAGTAGTGCGCCTTGGATCAATCTACTGATCGCGTAGATAATTACAGCATACTATTCATGCTTTTGTTGAGGTTACTTCTAGTAATTTAAATGATAAAAGTAAATTTTTGTCGTTGAACGTAGGGTTTAATATTACAATTGTAGTTTAGAAGAAGCAGGATTTTATTTTACTTCTAGAATTCCACTGTGCACTCCAAGATCCCTTACAAATGATTGAATTCTTCAAATTGACCTTTCAGTCTTTTATACTTTAACCATTCCAGTCAACAAAAGTGCATTCAATTTACCCTATCTTTACTCTAACTATCAAAAATTCGTAAAAATCCTTCCAACAAAATTACGTTGCATCTTCCAGTAACTTCTTTACTAGACCCCTTTACTTCTCACAAAAATATTAAATGTTGTACAGTGATATAAAAACTTCAATGAGTGATGTAAATCATACGTGGATTCAGAAAAACTTTTTGAAAAACCTTTTGATATCATAGACAACTGTTTCCTAACTTAAAATGGAACTCTTAAATTTACCAGTCTATGTACGCGTGCGAGGAATATCTGCGAGATCCTTGAACAACTAAAGCTCACGGATATTTATAGTCACAAACCATTTATTCTCTATGAATAAATTAAATATAAATATAATTTTTATGTTTTCATAATAACCATCTTTAAAACTCTGACAGTCAATGCTATTATATGTGCCGCATATTTTGCGTACGGCAAAAATGTTTGAAGCTGTATTATTCTCTAGGAGCACCCAATATGATCAGAGAAGTTTTGCTCGTAATGTTGCCAATATATGCAGGGCAACTATACATTCTAATACATGCCCTGACTAAACATATATCTATAAAATTAATTAATCTCACAATATTGTTATATAAATGCATAAATAAACAAGTTATTTTTTTTTAGTTTGTTTGTTGTTTGGTTGATTAACGTCTCTTTCGAGAATTTTTCCCTCATATGTAGACGCATCACATGCATATATATATATATATATATATATATATATATATATATATATATATATATATATATATATATATATATATATATATATATATATATATATATATATATATATAATTCTTAAACAGATAGCAATAGAATAAAGTTTTTTTTTTATAAAAAAAAAAAAAAAAAAAGAAGATTTATTGTAATTCACTGTAACTGATTGATTGGTTACACATTGTTTTACGTCCCATTCAAGAATTTTTCACTCGTATAGAGACGTCTCCATGTAAAGGTGAAGGGCTTCAAATTTAGACCCTAAATCGGTTCTCCTATCCTTTGAGCACTGAGGGCCAACGCCTGCCGTGACACAGGGCCTCGGTTTTTAAGGTCTCAATCGAAGGATCCGTAACTTTCACTTCAAAGTGCCGAGCGCTTGGCGAAGGAACAGTTACTACCTATTTTGTATCATCTCAAGTCAGTCGCGGCCGGAATTCGACACAACGACCTTCCGATATCAGAGCAAGCGCTCTACCGACTGAGCTACCGTGACGATTAATTATCTCTATTAATGTTGACACTTTAGATAGATATTATATTTGAAGTTATTTTCTCTGTTCTAGGTGACAGCTTGGCTCCACATAATGGTATGAGATTCAGCACAAAAGACCAAGATAATGATCACTCTAGTAATAGCTGTGCTAGATCACATTACGGAGCCTGGTGGTACAATTCTTGTACCAACTCAAACCTGAACGGGAACTATGCACAGTCTGCAGTGAATAGTTCTAAATCTCCATACTGGTATCGCTGGACAAGAGGATATATAGCACTAAAAAAGACTGCTATGATGATAAGACACAAACACGAAGTATAATCTGAACTATAAGAGGAATTTCTCAAACAAATTGTATTTGCCACTTCATATCATTAATTTATCTCTGTATATAATTTATTTTGTGATGAAATGTCAAAAGAAACATTTTGTGTTGCTATCGATCCGAATTCTGCACTTAAATTCGTAGAAAAGCCAAAGATGAAGTAATACAAAATAGAAGGTCGAGCTAAGAAGAAAATTTTGGAGGTTGCATGGTTGAAATAAAGGCTCATTTAGCACCTGTCCAGTAGCATCCTTTTAAATATATCTTACAAAACTGAATCCGAAAAACACCCGTCTGTGGCAGCGACCACGAGAAACATTCCTAGATAGTGACTACGCATGGGAGACGAAACAACCCTGTGAAAAAAAAAAATTCCCTTTGTTACTTTATGTCTTAACTCAGTAAAAAAAAGTGGCCTCTCCACAAATTACTCAATTAGAGTCACCGGAACCAGCATCTTTTTTTAAAACAACTTTGTTGATTCCTAAATTATATCCGTAACTAGCCACAAGTCTGTGAATTCCCTTGCTGTATATCATCGAGTTTTACATAAATCACTCAAATAGGGTCATCGGAGCCAGCATCCTTTTAAGAAACAACTGATTCCAAAGTTATGTCCATTATTGGCCACAAATCTGTGAATTCCCTTGCTGTATATCATCGAGTTTACAACTGATTCCAAAGTTATGTCCATTATTGGCCACAAATCTGTGAATTCCCTTGCTGTATATCATCCGTAAGTAGCCACAAATCTGTGAATTCCCTTGCTGTATATCATCCGTAAGTAGCCACAAATCTGTGAATTCCCTTGCTGTATATCATCCGTAAGTAGCCACAAATCTGTGAATTCCCTTGCTGTATATCATCGAGTTTACAACTGATTCCAAAGTTATGTCCATTATTGGCCACAAATCTGTGAATTCTCTTGTTGTATATCATCGAGTTTACAACTGATTCCAAAGTTATGTCCATTATTGGCCACAAATCTGTGAATTCTCTTGTTGTATATCATCGAGTTTCAGAACATGAAAACATGCAGATGAGTAAGGCTATTCAAATCACTGTAATTATGTTAAAAAAACTTTTTTGGCTTAAATTTCATAGTGTTCATTATTTTTGTTTAATTAAGGATGTTGGATTAATTTAAACTTGTCTTCAAAATTTTACTTTTCATGAGCAGCGTGTAGATTTATTTTGATGAGTCAATAAATGACATATCTCGAAAGTATAATATATCCTTGATTGGAAGTGGTTAACAAATTTATTTGGTTACATAGGAAATAAATTCGTTATCCAGGTCCAGTCAAGGTTTGATCTCAGGCTTTATAGAATACAAGCCGGGATAAATCCCCGTAATCCCTTGATTGAACTGGATAACTCATAATATTGTAGAAAGATACCTTTAAAAGAGTTAGCAATAGAATATTGGAGATCTAATCTGGACTTTATAATGGTGGTAAATATGTTTTAAAATTCACCAAGTTAATATAAACGTTGTTTTAAGTCATTTTACATTGTCCATACTTATCATTAATCATTCATATTGTTTTAACAAACTGTATTAAATAACATGTAAATTGTGCATGTCGTTTAACACACTACGTATTTCTTTTTAAGTATGGCTCCGTGTAAAAATCATGCAGGGGGTGATACATGGGGGGTTTCAGAATTTTTTCAAACTTTGCATGTTGGTAGGGTATGCTAAGATACTACAAAAAATAAAATGATTTTTTTATCAATTCTGTGTCTGGTTGCCATGGCAACAGTTAAACTGTTTTCGGTAAAATATGGCTGAAATTTCCTCTAAAAATAGGCAAAAATATCAATATTTCATATGAAATTAAAAGAAAATCAGACAATAAATCACATTTTTGTTTATTTCTCATTCAAATACAGCTCAAATAGTAACTTTTCATAATTAATCAAAATATTTCCATGTCCAGTAAAATGTTCTAATTTTAAGCTGAAAAGGGGAGATAATCCATATTGGAAAAAACAGCAAAATATCAATTTTTTGAGGATTTTCAGCTATCAAAAAATTAAAAAACCCTACGGCCAAACCAAAAGGCCATGCTAGTTTCATAGACACCATACCCTATAGAAAATAAAATAATTAAAACATTTTTGTGCAAATGATTATTATTTTCCAAAATGATTGACGAGTTTCATTCAAAAGATGGCAATTTCCCTTTTTTTGTCACAGTCCAATATATGCCATATATGTATGCATGTAAAAGGAAATTGACATTTCAACACAATTTCTTTACATTTCCAAACTCAAATACAACACAATTATTTACTTATCTTAATTAATCTAAATATTTTCATGACCTGTAAGATGTTCCAATTTTAAGCTGAAAAGGGAGATAATCCATATTGACAAAAACAGCAAAATATCAATTTTTTGAGGATTTTCAGCTATCAAAAAATTAAAAAACCCAACAGCCAAACCAAAAGGTCATGCTAATTTCATAGACACCATACCCTATAGCAAATAAAATAATAAAAACATTTTTGCGCAAATGATTATTATTTTCCCAAAACGATTGATGAGTTTCATATAAAAAATGGCAATTTCCCTTTTTTTGTCACAGTACAATAACTATGCCCTATACACATATCATGAATATATACCAGGTATGCATGTAAGAATAAATTGACATTTCAAAAAAATTTTCTCAATTTTCTAATTTGAAATACAACACAATTTTACTTTTCATTTAATCAAAATATTTTCATGACCAGTAAAATGTTCTAATTTTAAGCTGAAAAGGGAGATAATCCATATTTACAAAAACAGTATCATATCCCATTTTTGAGGGTTTTTTTCAGCCTATAAGTTTTTTTTAAAGTCCAACAGCCAATGCAAATCAAAAGGTCACGCTTGTTTCGCACACACCATACCCTATGGGTATGATACATCGGGTATTATACAAAAATTGAAATTGCATTTATTTATTTATTTTAGGGGGGGGGGGTGTTAATATATTGATCCAACAACCATCGAGGGACAATATTTACTTCCTTCTTTAGGATCGGTGAATGCATACATTTAGGCAAGCCAAACCATTGTAATGACCTCAAAAACAGAAATAATTGTATAATATACAACTTGACTTTTATTTTAATGATAATATGAAAATCATTTTATGTTTCCCTCTTGGTTACACCTTTCAATATACACCACAAGAATTTTGGTCGAATTTTAACTGCATGCAATTACATGTATTAATTAAATGAATGATGTTTTTTACACATCATTACCAAGTCATCTGCTTCTTTTCCATTCAATTTTACCAGTTTATCCCACATCAAAATTATTAATTACTGGTACATGTATCAAAATCATTAATTGATAGATGTAAACAAAATTTTAATAGTTTACATCTTTTAAGATGAAATAATGCTGAACAAAATATCAGTAATCTCCGATGCTTCTCTTTTGTAGTAACTGACTGTCCTTTGTTTATTTATGAGTCTCTTCTAGTGAAATATAAAACTGTAACCTAAAGGTGCTGAAGATCCATGAGAGATGAAGGTCCATGCCTGATTATCTTTATCCAAGTACCAGCATTCTTTGAACTCTAATCTTTGTTATTCCTAAAATAATAGTTACATATAATTATCATTTACCAAATTAAAACTCATTGTTCTACATTGATTTAAAGGTATTAAAGGGTTTTTTTAAATTTATAAATTACATGGAATCTCAAGTTTATGTAATGCAGTAATTTCATGTAAAATCTCAAATGGTTGCATGTGCATGGCATGTGGTCCCCCACCTTTGGAGTCTTATTAGTTGGTGGTGTGCAATGATGTTTTTCTTGCTGTCTCAAAAATACTGTCAGCTTTTCCTTCATAACCATGATGCAAACCATCTTGCGCATTCTGTGAAAATGATATAGGGTTTCATTTCAAAAGTATATAATTCAAATTACTACCGGTAACTTATGAAATATGTAAAATATCTTTACCATATTTTCTATCATTTATGTCTCAGGTTTTAACCATATTACAATTTAAACTGTAACCAGTTATGAATTCTATAATCTTGCTACTGATTAAATTAAAACTACAAAATGAAATACCCGGTACTCTCACAGTACCTGTTATAAAACACTTTTGGGTCTTCCCTTTTCATTCTATCTCTTCAGTCAAACAAGTTCTTGATCATTCTGAAAAACAACAAGGAATATTTTTCATCTAGATTTATATGCAATATGACATACAGAGAGAGAGAGAGATTAGGTATAAAGACAACTAAATATACCTATTTAACAACCCTAAATTAAATTTACCTGGTGATTCCAAAGCACAGTACACTGTTTTCCAAATACACTAGCCTGATTAAAAATGTTGGGCCAGTAAAAATGTAAGTCAGCAATAACTTGACAAGACTAATAGAATTTTCAGTGATATATCTTTTACAAATTATACCATCAGTAATGTTAAAAAATGTGCATAAACAGCCTTGTCTGAAAAATTATATATTTATTAAATAAATCAAGCTTTTTGGTGGTTTTTATATCTTGGTTGATTTTTTTTTCTGTCCATACTTGATTTTGTTATTTAGTTATCATTTCTGACTAGTGCCATGTTGACATGGGTAGAGCAAACAAGAGGCCCATTGGCCACAATGCTCACCTGAGTCAATATCTTCATCAGCAGATTTTTCTAATATATATTCATATGTAAAACTTTGATCCCCATTGCGGTCCTACCCTATCCCAGGGGTTCATGATTTCAACAGATTTGAATCTACACTACTTGAGGATTCTTCAATATATACATGTATCTGTACGACTAATCATGGCTTTGCTGTTCTTAAAAAGAAGAATTATCACTATCTAGTGTGAAACTTTGATCCCCCATTGTGGCCCTATACTACCAGTATGTCTAGTTCTTGAGAAGAAGATTTCTAAAGATTGTTACCTAGTATCTACATTTTTAAAGCCCCATGCTACCGCTACTTTTCACAAAAGTTTCAACCCTTTTGGCCCAGTTTTTCATGAGAAAAAGATTGATAAAGTTTTTTACATATATATTTCTATATGTAACTTTGATTGCTTATTGCGGCCAATTCATATCCCTTGGGGTCATGATCCGAGCAAACTTCCCACTACATTATGTAATAAAGCTTTCACATAAGTTTCATCTTTTCTGTTCCAGTGGTTCTTGAGAGGAAGATTTTTGAAAGATTCATTAAATTTTAACTAATTTTTAATTATCTCCCCTTGAAAGAGGGCAAGGCTCTTCATTTGAACAACACTGAATCTCCTTCATCCAAGGATGCTTTGTGGCAAATATGGTTGAAATTTGCCATACAGTTCTGGAAGAAGATGAAAATGTGAAAAGTTTTAAACAAAGATGACAATGACACCTGGAACAACAACAGACAATTGACAAAGTGTGATCAGAAAAGCTTACTGCAGCCTTTGGCTCCGGTGAGCTAAAAAATCAAAACCTATCACATAAAGCATATACTTCTTTTAATTAGTAAAATTTACATGTTCATTTTCAATTTGAATTACCATAAACCTGGGGCCTAAAATAAAAATTAATTTGTTTGCAGTTGCCTACCCATGCACTGAAAATGCACCCGACCCAAACTTTTTTTTTCAGCCATTTTGTATTACCGGTATTATTTTTTGTTAAGTTTCAGTTTTTCAGGATATTGAAAATGTTCTATTTTTTTATTTTTGTTTTTATCAAGTGAAGCTTATTTATGTTAAGTAAGCCTTGAAGTATGAATATCTCTATAATTTGTTATCTAATAAAAGTCTGAAAAATAACTTATTTTTAAAAAAAAAAAAAACCTACGTATCCACTCTAAAAATTATAGGTTGGCAACTGCAAACAAAGAATTTTTTAAGCTAATGGCCCGGGCCTTCCCACTGAATCCCTTAAATTTGGGTCACGTTAAATAATGGTTGTTGTATGGGACATGTATTGATTAATGATGAGAGCACAGACAATGTTCCATACTTATATGATGATAAAATGTTCTATTGTTAAGATGATATTCTCCTACAGACCCGGTTTAATGAAAGAATGTGTATTAGCGTTATGTAGCAAAACAAACCGGGCAATAAGTATTATTTAGAGAATGAGACGGGTTCTGTATCGTAGATACAAATTTGGGGGTGGACGAGTGCATAGCACTAGTCTCCGCCCCCAGATTTGTATCTACGATACAGAACCTGTCGAGTTCTCTAAATGATTTGTGACATGATCAATCAAGAAAAAGCACCGCCCACTTTATAGCTGTGCAGCATTCAAACTACTGCCAGTGTTTGTTTGTTCTCTCTGTAGATGAGGCCTTGATGGGGAGTATGCCTCCGCAGTAGATATATATTTCCATGGACAATGTAAGATTTAGTCAGATTAGTTTTGAAAACGGGGGAGACGTTGTCTTAATTGATAAGATGGAGACTGATCCTAATTTATTTCAGGGGTCTTAAAATCTCAGTTTAACTAGATACACATGCAGGCGATACAAACAGTTGTTCAATGAACTTTGATGTCACAAATTTTTATTTTCTTATTGAAATGCGACATTAAATTTAAAAACGAAGAGAAAGAGATGTGCAGCAGTCGTCAGCGATAAGAATTTAAGATGAAATGTTAAAAAAAAATGCTCAAAATGGACTTGAATGAGTTTGCACGAGAAGAGTGGAAAATGCGGGGGGGGGGGGGGGGTGACTGTGCGAAGTTCACATAATGTATGCTGCACCCGTGAACCCATTGGCTTAACTATTTTGGAGGGGACCCCAAAAAAGCAGGGAAAGCAAACAGGTTTTCAGAAATTTATTAAACATAGGATGCTTTCCATAACTGCGAATTTTCCTTTTTGTTTGGATCGAAATAACGTGTAGATTCTGTGTGGAATAATTTTTTAAAAATTGAGAAATTTTGATATTTTACATTGCTAGGGATATATTTCTCCAAATTTTATAATAAGATACAACTCAGCATTTACGGTACTATTTGTACTTGCTTTTGATAAATTGAATCAGATTTATTTTTAGACTGTGCTGTATTTTAGATACAGAATAGTTGGCTAATACAAAACACTGAGCTATCGTGTCATAACTAACTCTGGTCAATGCATTTACTCTGAATAATTCAGAGATTTCTGACTGTCAACATGGCATGTAAATTTGAATCGTGTAAAAAAACCTTGACAAAAAGTGTTGAACTCTTACATTATATGGATTAATTTTTGGGGGTGAAAGGTATCCCTGTGACAAAAAAAGGTTAACTTTGTTATTATTAACTTGACGCTTATTTTTCAATGCAATTTCATTTATTTCCTCCAAAATCATTTCAGAGTGTTTCCACCATTTTCTGCCACATTGCGAGAATATGGAAGGCATTCTAACTGTGGTCAGGGCCTGTCCCAAGACACAGTAACATTATTCAAACATATATATGTGTAAGATGTCATTTTTTTCAAAATGGACATGATATTGATATATGTAGGAACTGGCCATCCCCAACAATTTTCCAAATACATACTTTACTGTATAAAATATCAATAACCATACATAAGAAGTAAATTTAAATTAAATCCTACCTATCAAGCTGTTCAAACAGCTGTCCAAATGTACCGGTGGCGCCGGTACATTATCTTCCCTCTCCAAGTTGAGTATGCTGACACAGTCGGACTGCAACTCCTCTCTGAGGGCTTACTCTTGGATTCTGGTGGATTAACTTAGAAGCTAAACTTCCGACATAGACCATACTGATGTCAGTAATAAGGAAAATTGCTGATACCCTTATCAACACGATGACAGTAATATTCCCAAGCTACACTTTTTCGTTTCAGGGATTTTTTTTCCTCTTAATTTACACGAGCTCCATGTCCAATCTGTTCTTGTAAATTCCTTTCAATCATTTTTACTCAATTCACACAGATATTTGCAATGAACACCACATGATGCATCAAAATAACTTTGCAGAGTACAGCTTTTCATGGAGGCCACCATTTTTTTTACTACCGCCACCTATATAAATTTCCTAAGGGAGATAACTCATACGAAGAATCTTCACAAATTCCAGATTTTTAACACCCTGTATCTTTTCAATCCTTTGTTTGCACAAAAATATTAGAGTAAATTTAATTTACACTTTCTATTTTCACTGTAATTATGTGTTTAGATTTTATACATCTTCTTGGGTTTAGAAGAAATTATTTTCTGAAATATGCACTATTTACACACTATCCATACAAAATTACCCCTGGAGTACCCTATCCCTAGCTATATGAAAAAAGAAGAATTATAACAAATCCATTCGTTATCATTCATTTTAGACCCAAATGAATATATTAAACTCAGTTTTAATGAATTTGCAGATTATCGATGTAACGCCTTTTCTGTGCTACCTGCATGATTTTTACGCGGAGCCCTACTTAATATGAGAAAGAGTCGAGCACGTGCCGATACTTTCCGTGCTTATCAAATCTCTTTTATCGTCCCTGAAGTATTTAACTTTTTAAGTTAGATTTCTACTATCGAGATTACACCGCCTATTCTCAAATAGGTTCGATACGTATAATGAATGTGAAACATAGATTACGTAATATGTACTTCTAAAGCAAAAATCATAAAAGAATTAATTTTGTTGCATAAATCTCTCTAGCCAACATGTATGTGTAGTCCCATCTTTTCTTGAGCAGGTGTGTGAGGTTATTTTTGATATTTACACCAGCAATATATTTATTTGCAAAGTAGAGTTGAACTTCCCTTAGATAGCAGACAGAAAACTTTCTAACCATAACCATAACTTTTTTGTTCGCAACCTATCTTGGCTTTGGTCCGCGTTGTGCAGTAGTTTGAACCTTTGCTCTATAGTTGAGAGTTCGAATCCCACTGCAAAACATCGAGACCGGTCCATCCAATGAGACCGTATAAACCGAGGTCACGTACGCGTGTCGCAGTAGGTGCTCACTAAAAAAGGATACCTCACTGCTCAAATGTTGTATGTAACGCCTACAGGTCTAAATATGCAGCCCTCCATCGGCAAGTGATGGCCTATCAATATGATTGAAAAATTCTCGAAGGAACCTTAAACTAACAAGCAAACAAACAATATTTCGGTTTTTATAGAAGGAAGAGCTGAATAGATTTGTTTTGAATACTCAAGTAAATACTGAGGTATCAGTGTGAGTGAAAACTTTCAGATACAGCTGCACTGAATTGAATGGAATACATGTACCAGAACTGATTCACTTTCATTGTAACTAATGGAAGCGCTGACTCCTACAATCGATAGCGTACTTTTTACACATGGACAATATACGGAAGCTTTTTTGCGATGTAAATATTTAGTTTAACATTTAATCAAAGGATGATAATAGGTCATTTTAAAGTACATTTTAAGTTGTCTAGGAAGGGAACGGCAACCACCCTACCCTCGACCCCCTTTCTTCACTTCAATCCAACTCTTACCAAGTTTTCCTTCCGCAATGTTTTTTTCTTCCTTATGTCATTCTTTCAGAAAATAAGATTGAAAGAAGATACTAACCCTCATGAATGAGATATTTTAAGTCGTGTTATTCGTCCTCCTGTCTTCTCTTGTGTTGACTGCATATTGGAAAATCATGTCACTCCCCTAAAACCATACCTATAGCCACTTTAAGGAGGTTGGATCCTGACATTAAAAGTAATGAGAATTTTTTATCAAGTATGTTTTTAGAATTTATACACATAGCTTAATTAAAAATCAAAACAAAAAACTGGGGTCAATGCGCTTCTTTTGGCGCTACAGAGCATTTAGTTTGACCTTTTTGCACTGTAAAAACGTCTTACATATAAATCAACTTTTTAAGTTTTTCCTCCGATATTTTTTATTCAAATAAGTTATGGGAACAAACACAGTTTTATTTCATCTTGAATAGACCCATTAAAATTTTTGACAACGAAAATTTTTTTAAAATTACTCCGCACATTCAATTATTTGACCTTTTTGCACTCAAAAAATTTCACTTTGCTAGCATTACAAATTTAACAAGCAAAAAACTCATTTAAAAGTAATGACATTTTACTGAATTTAAGAAGAATGGTTAAAAGTATCTTGTATATTCAGAAAAGAAAGTTAAAAGTGGGGGTCTGTGATGTTAATTTTTAGATATTACTAAAATAGTGCTAATTTTGAGCTTAAATTAGGGCTATTTTTTTCTTGAATTTCACAATATATTTGATTTACTTATCAAATATAATGATTGAATTCATGACAGATTATTAAATATATGATTTAGGACCAGTATAAACAGTTCACTGCACAAAATAACTCTGTGTGCAGACTGCATGTAAAAATAGGAATCCAAACTTAACATACTTTAAATACTTCGAAAGAGAAAAAATGATCATTTTCTTCTAAAAAACCTTCCGCCACAAAATATAGTTCCTCACTTAATGCTTTTGGTATGGAATTTAATCATGGAGTTTTAACTGAATATAGTTTATTTGGCATTGTAGAATCCAAATTTATTGTAAGAATTAAAGCATTACTAAGATTTTTTTAAATATAGGTTAAAATAAAAATCTGCTCAAAAGCTCAGGAGCGAACCTCGTTAAGTTTTTTTTAAATACTATCAATTCCGTACCTCCGTACATAACACAGCTTAATAAATTAATTGCTTAGAGTCCAGATATAGGTGTTGAAGTGGGTTGGGGTATTTTTTCCAAGACGAGAGCTTTCGTCCTTTGTAGAGTTTATGTATATAGGTGTGGTACGTCTTTTTTAAACGTGGTTTTTCTTGACTGAAAGTCAGAATCTCTATTTCAACAACTTTTAAGTGTATTTCAAGAAGATTCAAAATTTTTAAAATTTATTTTAAATTTTATAATCCGGAAGACAAGCCCTATGGTTCCAAAGAACGCATGTTTCGCCTGCTTTGTCATGAAAGATGTAAATAAACCAAAGGGTGGTCAGCAATTTATTTACTACTAACATGATATGCATTTAACTGAAAAGAAAAAAAAATATCATCCGCAGATAGTATAAGACTGCTATAGAATGTGACAAACAAAGAAAATATGGTCATAATCCCAATAAATCAAATAAATGATTAATTTAAAGTTATTATAAATAATTATTTATCACTTTATTAACACCTTATTAACACGTGTTTTTATCAATTCTCTTAAAATGACTTCGGTCTATCTTTACTGCAAATGTCAGTCTACACAATCCATTGTGGAATACCGATCCAAATGATTCGTAGTATTTAAATATACATTTATGTGGTAACTGAATAACTGAATATCATATGGTTTCAAAATACAGTATTATGAGATCATAAACATACATATGCTTTTGCTAATTAAGGAGGGATTCTTGTCTGGTTTCTGACTAGATGAAATATTCGACTCATATTTGCTCATATGTCTTATACTTTTAGATGTAAGGGATTTAATAGGTCATATTTTTCTTTCCTCAATATAATTGTACAACTTTAAATGAAAATGGTAAAATGAGTTTGAAATCTAGCAGGGACTATATTTTTGGCGGAACGACGGCGTATGAAAATATCTTCTTTTCTGCTTCTCAAAATTACTATAGAACAATGAAATCTAGCAGGGACTATATTTTTGGCGGAACGACGGCGTATGAAAATATCTTCTTTTCTGCTTCTCAAAATTACTATAGAACAATGAATTTAGTTAAAATTTTCAAACAATAAAAGACTTAAAGAAAATTTCAACTGTAAGTAAAATTAATAATAATGGACTGAAGTTTTAAAATATATCAAATAAACTACAATTCTGTAAACTTTTAAAGGCTTCCATTCTAAGTACGGATTTGAGCAAAAAATACGTAAAAGTGCTTTTTCTCTTTTAGTAAATGGTCTAATTTTTTGTTTTTGTATCAATTTGTATCTTTTATAACTACTTTGCCATCTGTGAAAATAAGAAAAATTTAAATATACGAAGCATATAAAAATATCTAATATATCTTAAAAGTCTAAGAAAAATAGAGGAAATTCGGATTAGCCAACATCTATTTTAGTTAAATTATGTATGTCAATTTGGTAGTATCACCTTATAGACCCTATATGGTAATATCTTTTTATGCAAAAAGAAAAGCATTTAATCTTTTGAAATAGAAGTAAGCATTGCGTGATTGGCAACCGTAATGTTTTATTCTTACGGTCAAGGAAAAAGATAATGACCTTGACCTGACCTTGCTTTTAAAATAAAACGGTCAAATTTTATCTAATTGATACGATCACTTAATGATTATGTCTTCTTGAATCTATGAAAATTTCATTAATTTTTAGATATTAGAAAAATGAGAAGAATCCCTCCTTAACGAAACTTTGCCTTCAAAATTCAAAGGACATGTTAAAGTAAACTATCCAGGGTAATTTTTGCAAAGTAGGTCAAAGGTCAAGGTGAAATGGCTGGTATTTTTCGTGTTTAAGACAAACAGTGCACATGCTGAATACCATAGACGTACCTCTTAAATGTCAAAATGTGCTGTTAATCGGCAAAATGAACCATACGTGTTTTGAAAAGTAAGTCAAAGGTCAAGATCATGGGTCCCGAGGTCAGTATCAATGGCATTTTACAAATGTCATAGCACAATGTAATATACGTGCAAAATATCAAATCCATACTTCTTACTGTCCTCGTTATATAATCAAGGTGTGTCAGACGGTTCTGCTCTGCAGGCTACACAAAAAGTGGATTTTCTGAACAGATTAGGAACTTGCATGTCATATAATTATCTTACATGTAAGAATTATTGCATTGCATGTTGACAGTCTTTTTTAGCAAGTTGAAATAATTTATCTTACATGTAAAGGGTAGAATAGCAACATACTTATGGTCTATGTATAATATATTTATTTTCTAACATTTGTACATGAATTTCATAGTCATAATTTCAACTAAGAAAATTACATCTCACAATCAACTATGAATAAGTCAACGGAAAAAAAATGATGAATCGTCAAAATAAAGATGCAGCCCATTCCTGGAGCAATTTTTTAACCACTGTTTTTGTCTGTCTTTAATCTAAATATTTTGAAAAATATAACTCTGATTTTTGGTAGAGGGACGGACATTTCTTCAAATGTTGGAATTCTTGGTAAAAATAGTGCAAAAAATTGCGACTTCTAGAAAAAGCGAATCTTTAAACATTGTGTACACATCTTATTTACGGATAATGGAAAATTTTGCTATGCATATATTAAAACTACCTATCTTCTTGTACATGCACAGAGTTTTTACATTTTGGCAAACCTGTTTAATAAAATATGAAAATCTGTGGGGTATCACATAGTAGGTAACATACATGTACTTAATTCTTAAATGATAACTCCAGCTTTTCTATCTTAAACCTGTGCTCTGCATTTAATGATACTCCACCTAAATATGAAGTTAGTGTCTCCTAACTAATTAAAACGCTAAGCATATCATTCATATATCCTTTAGTTTCCAAAATTCGATTAAAACACGGTTTTACATAAGAAAAAGATCACAATGATCAATCAAAAACCATAGACTTTGCTGTTAGCTAATTAAATTTTAATGACTGTTGATTTGTTTAATCTTTGCATCGATCACAAGTAAGGTTAACGTTTGACTTGAAAAAAAATGAGAGGAACAAGCAAATCAATGAACACGAAATCTTTCTTTCTGTGTTTCCAGCAAAATTTGATATGAAATTGTAACTTAGACCTCTACTGGGCTTGAAGAGCCTTTGCGCAGTGAGGTCTCTTAATCGTGCCAACTCCTACCGTAACACGGGCCCTTGGTTTTTAAGGTCTCATCCGAAAGACCTTTTACTTTCACATCTAACTCCGGGCGCTTGGCGAAATAACAGTCACTACTTATGTTTGTTTCATGTTTGACGCTGCTCGGCAACGAGAATTGAACCCCCGCCCTTCTGATCATGAGGTAATCGTCCTACCACTAGGCTGCCGTGACCGACTTTAATTTTTATGGCCAGATATGCGTTTTAAATTTGCTTCAATGGATAGGATAATAGAGAAAAGGGCATGCCGGCTGAACACAAGATTTTCCATCAAGAATATCAGTCAACTAATGACTGAGGGTCACCATTCAATTGATGTTGACCGGGAAAATTTCCCAAAGGTAAAAAAAGAGACTTTAGGAAAAAAATTCGGATGCATTTTATTTAAATGCATTTATTACATGTTTAATAAATTTCAGCTTTGAATTGATTTAACTTCAGCAAGTGGCGATCAATTGCCTCACCCCCTTCTGTTCCTAGGATTCCATCTGTATTGGTGGAAACTGTGATCCTGTTTTAAAATGTAACAGGTCATTTTCTAACAAATAATTTTGTTTTTCTGCAATTGACGAATTTACTATTTAGTAGGCTTCAAATAAATTGTTTTTAAATTCAAGGTTGCAATAGGCTTTTCTCTACGATTCATTTTTTTCTAGAAATATATTTGTTTAATGACCCTCAAATCTTTAGATTACATAATTGGTGCTGGAGGAAAGATAAAGTGCTGTAATTTGGCCTTGTGTATAAATCGGGTGGTTTCTTAGTTCTCTGGTTCAGTGTATAAATCGAATTTGGGTAGTTTCCTAGTTCTCTGGTCTTGAGTGAATGAAACGAATGTGGATATATAGTTTCTTAGTTCTTTGATCTTGAGTGTATCAATCGAATGTAGGTAGTTTCTTAGTTCTTTGGTCATGAGTGTGCAAATAGAATAAGAATAAGTTTTATTTCTCTGATCTTGAGTGTATAAATGAAATGTAGATAGTTTCGTTTTTTCTCTTGTCTTGAGTGTATAAACTGAATGCAGGTTGATTCTTAGTTCTCTGATCTTTGGGGTATAAATCAAATGTGGTAGTTTCTTAATTCCCTGGTCATGGGTGTATAAATCAAATTCTTATTATGAAGCAGAATTTCTTAAAACCTTTACATGAGAAGAAAAAATAAACCTGCTCTGGCCTTCGTCATTCAGATATATCGACTGTGTATTATCAATAAACAATACTTACAAGGGTTGTTAGACAAGTTCTATAGTGATCGAGCGCGTTATTTGCATGAAACCAGTAAAACTCTGCAGATAAAAGCTATATGCATTTTCCAATAAATATGCAAAGATTTGATGATTTCCGATGATCTTTAAAAAATATACAGCTATTTGATTAAGATAAAACGTACTGTCGCTACAATATTCATGAAACGTCATTTGGTAAAATTTTGAATTAAATTGGAGGGGATTTGACTGTTTTATCGCTAGTTATGGTTGATCAAAATGAAGTCAAGAATGGCAACGTCATTTAACGTCTTGGAGCACCGAGCTATTAAATAAATTGTCTCTACAGAAAGGAAAATATCCTAAAGAGAATAAAATGTTTTGGAAGCTATTGGAGACTGCCTACACGTATCTAGGAACAAAATGTCCAAATGGTAGGGGCTTTGTAAGAATGGAAATATTGAAAATTTTGATGGTCAACTTCTGCAATACACCAATACTGCGTTTATCGTATGGAAGTTGCGCCTGTGGATTTTACATTTTCAAAACCTCATCGCTTCACTGCGTAGTCATGGATTTTAAGATCTCACTAATATCTGAAACGCCACAAAAGACATTTTAGAAAAAAGTCAGATGTCTTGCTTTAGCTAACATTCTATTGTCAAGTAGGAGAAAGACATGGAAAATCTATAGAACTGAAAAGAAATTAAAAAATGTGAAAAAGTTTAACAGTTTGGAATCAGATTGTCACTTCACCTTACGTCAAGTGATTGCTCCGTGAATCCTATGACCGCACAGTAAAAATCATTGTAAAATTTCAAAATTTTAATAAATGGACCTGGTTTTTTTACATACTTATAAATAAAAGATAAGCATTTAATCAGACATATGTCATTCTTCAAAATACACAATACATTTTCCGTAAATCAATTTGTCCGCGAACTTTTCTAACAACCCTCGTACTTTCATTCATTTGTCAACTCGATATATTGTAGTGTTCTTTAAATATAGGACACTGCAGAGTCAGTGACATCCGTTTTATATTTGTATGGTTTACTGATTCTATACGATAACGGACAACTAATAACTTAATTGTATGACAAACTAGATGTCTTCAGCTTCCACTTGTCCACTTCCCTTAATTATGTAATAATATTCCGCTGTATATTGTGTTTACACTATATCACTTTTACAATAAGTCTCCCAAATGATTTGATACTAAAGATTATGCTCTAAGTACATGTACGATGAAATTTTAAACCAAGGCAGCTAGGCTACTGCTAGATAAGTTGATGTTACTAGGATTTCAACAACCAACATTTCGAATGTCAGCATTTTTTTAATTCTAGAGTCTCGTTAATATGAACATGTTAGCAAATACAACCTATTATTGGATCGTATTTTGTTATCTTTCATACCAATTGTTAGACCTTTGTTTTTATACGTTTACTATATATCCAGTCTACCTGATCAATACATACGGCTCACGACGGATATGACCTGTCCGCAAGGAACGCGCACTGCTCCTAGGCACCTGAGCCCACAATCTGGAAATTCAAGGGTTCTATGTTGTATGCCCTGTACACTGTTTGGTTGTTTGAAGTTTGTTTTTTTAGGTCGATCGCAATTCGTTATCTTCCCCTTTTTTTGTTGATATAAAAGGGATGCGTACAATATCTTTTACGCAGGTAGGTTAAGGCTTCCCGTAGAATATCACAGTGCACTCTGTGTCTTCACATCTCTGAACTACCAAAATATGACTTTATAATGGAAAATGACGTCAAGTCACTGCAAACTTGAGGTGTTATGACGGGGAGAGTGTCATGAACTTTACACTTTATTTGAAACCGCATGTAAAACGCTAGGTAGCTATTGCAAAATTCACGGGTCGTTAAAGGTTTTTTAAGTTGTATATGTCAGAATAGTTTAAAAATACACCGCTTACCTACCCTTGATTCAAATTCAGCATGTTCAAAATGCTTATGAAAAATATCCTTTTGAAATGTACTCCGTGATTGGAGGTAGAATTTATTTTGTGTGTATAAAAGAGTCTGGCGCAGGTGATTAATGAGGATAAATCTGAAAATTTTTGTGGAAATCTGTAAGAAGAGGTTGTTCTCTAACTGAATCTTGCTTGGGGAAAGTGTGTGTTGGCTTTGTTTAAATACAGATTACGATATTGTGTGGAAAATACCCTCAAATTTGTAGGTAAGGTGAATTTCTCAGGAAATGTTTTGTATCTAAGTAATACTATGACTTTTCCCAAGCACATTTCGGATACACAAGGATACGATGAGTTTATTTATATAACAAAATGTTAATAATTATTGTGTTAATCAGCTGCGCCGAAGCGATTTATATGGAACACTTTAAAAAATTATAAATGACCGTCACTTGATCAACAAAGGCATGTGATATCATAACAAATATGTTAATATATAGCCGAGGAAACCCTCTATATAAATTGAGAGTACTTAAGTTCAATACTAGCTTCGGGAAGCCTTAACATAGCTGCGTAAAGCCAGCATATCGTATTTTCCATTATTTCAATGATTTTTTTGTCAAATACAACCTATCTTTAGTCCGTATTTTGGCTGAAATGTTTCATACTAATTCTAAGTTCATTGTACAATGGCCCTTTAAAGTCCAAATTTTGACCACGGATTATTATACCTGATCAATACAGGGGGCTCACAGCGATGTGTCCGATTAACAGGGTACGCCTACTCCTCTTAGGTAGCCATTCCCACATCTGGTGTTTTGTAAGGTCTGTGTTTTACCCCTCTTCATTTAACTGGATTTATGAATTTGCTACCTTCACATTTTTCATTGTATCATTTTTAAAAATATTCAGATATTCACATCAGCATTTTAACATGATACAATAATGTAAGTTTTACTATTGATAAAGATTATTTTGAAACACCATGAATGTTTTTAAAAATTTGAATACAAAATCCATTCTGCATGCTTAAGCTTCATACTGGTCATCCAATAGATCCTGTATTAGCATAAAATTAACTTTCCAGATATCTAAAAGAGATAACCCAGACTCTATGGAATATTTTATTTCAAGCTCACTTTGACATATTGTGTCGACATATAAACGGAAGAATCTATTCCTAATAGATCCTAAATATATCTGAATGTCGAAGTGAAGGCTTATTCTATATAAAATATCCTTTTATATGGAAGATTATCTAAAGTAGAAAAATACCGAGGCAGTTGCAGAGAAAACGTAAATGTCAAAAAAAGATGATTAAAATTTAACAAATATAGTCATGATATCTATTGCTGATTATCAAGTGAAACCTGTCTAACTCTATCAACTGCTTAAAGAAATAGCGTTTGTTTCACTTTTCACGAACCGCATCCAAATAACCAACACTAGACCTACATTCAACCGTACCATCTAGCAATATGAAGGGTTAAAGCCTCAATGACAAAAGTAGTTTATTAAAACTGAAACTAAGAAAATCTATAGCGATAATGAACAGACAACAGAAGAAACTATGCAAAAATCTGTAAATGTATAATTCTTTTACGCATTACGTATTTTACAAAAATACAGCACTCATACCCTGATGATGATTAACTTGTAACCAACAGCAAATATTTTCCAAATTATCTAGGTAAGAGAGATTTATTTGTCAATGATTTTTCCATAGTACTGACAAGTAGTTATAGTTTTTGCAATGAATCTTGTTAATAGGATTCTTACTTTCATTGAAAAAATAGAATGATCAGGTAAATTAAAATGCTTGTATAGAAGTTGCTGGTCCCCATTGTTAATTTGAAATCAATGTCCTGGTATTCTTTTAATAAGTGAATCCTTGGCTTCACCAACAAAAATAAGTCCACAAAAATTACATTCTATTCCGTAGGCAACATTAGAAGATTTGCAGTTCAGATTTTCCCAAGTTTTGGTAAAGAGGCTATGTCCAGTAAGATTACTAGTAAAAGAAGTTTTAGTTATCAAAATGTCGCAGGTTTTAGTTTTTCGCAGATCTTTTTGAAATAGAAAACGTGATCGGAAAAGGAATCATCAAATACATCTCTAAAAGAAACTTACATTCTTTCAATTTTTTTGTATGAACTATTGGTTTTATACCAAAACTGGGAATCTGAAGACTGCACATAGGACCTATATTTAATATCCCTGAGGATTATCCGAGGGGCATCGAATGAACTCTTTGAGTCTGTGTCACTTATAGACTCAAAAGAGTGGCACCTTTACATTTGAAACAAATAATTTCAAATGATATAAAATCGACCTCTCAATGAAAAAGCTAGTTATAGTATATACTTAATATTGGTTAAGACTGCTTCAAGCAATTGTTCAGATTTAACCCACTGTATCATATTTTATAAATCAATGAGACTGCTTGAAGATTCTGGAACAACCGTATAAAAACTTTACTACATACAATATATCCATCATTGTTCAATCAAGTAATAGGATCATGAGTCTTTGAACTCATGTTCTCTATTCATCATATACCTGGAATGAAAATGCATTCAAAATCATTTCCATCCCCGGGCAGTAATCAGACCAGACCAAACTGGTGCACGTGATCTGCCAATGAGCATTTAACGAAATGTAGACTTCACGACTTTTGACCTGCTAGGGTAAAGAATTTCTTTTTTTGAGAGTGAAAAATCAATTCTTTTTACATTCCCTTACTTACTTTTGTAAAACATGTCAAACACAACTTGATGCGATAATTAAAAGGTTTACTCAATTTAGAAAATCGTTAGCTCATGAGTGATCCCCAAACTCACCAATTCCTAATTCTATTGATAGTCAACCTTGACTAATTCCTTGACGATATGTATGGTTAATAATCGCCAATACCATGCCAATACCATGCATATAGGTGCGTAAAGATGCATTAAGTGGTAGGTTGATTAAGTGTAAAAAGATTCATTCCGACTCACATAGTCCTCCATTCTATACAATCCCCTCATTTTATAATCTCTTCCTACTCAGCTTATAATCAATAAACCAATAAACAGGCAGAGCTAGTGTAGAAATTCAGAAAGATGAGAAATAAATGAAATTCATGTAATTTCTTTAATTAAAAATTCGTAATAAATGGCATATTCCTACATGGGATTGATTAAGGTTATTCAGATAATGGGCTGTAAGATTAGAGGAAGGGTGCAATAGGAGATCAATTTTTACAAAATACATGCCGATACCAAAACTCTTTCAAATATCTTCTTCAGAACAGTAAAAGGCAGTATAATCATTTTCTACGGTTAATATGCCATACCAACATTACTTATATTAAAAAACCCAGAAAGTATTGAAAAATAATATAGCCGTTAAAACGATGCCATGTTTTTAATTTTATTCTGTTTACACTGTTAAGTGGTTTACAAAAACAAACAATCAAATTTATTCGCAAACATATATTTGTATTCTTATGACGCAAAATTTTTTATAAACTTCTACTTTCATATATCATTTTAGAACTTTTCCGTTATGTTTATTTTGAATTAAGAGACTTATATCAAAACAATTCAGGAAGAATGTGAAATATTTCATTAACCACAGCGACACGTTAAGAAAAGAGAGCTGTGCATGATCGTATAATGATTATAAACCTACACAATCTAAAATTAAAAATGATTCATTCCATGCTGATACCTAATAATGAAAATGCAATTGACAATTTTAAATTACTTTCAGAAAAATGTCATATTTAAATTAACTATTTGTAAATTACTTGTTAATTTTAACTATTCGTGTTAAAAGACATATTGTCACTTTTTTTGTATTATACGGATGGCGAGGCAATAAGCTTATATTAATGCTAGTGTCTTGGGGAGGAATCGTGTTGATTATTTCTTTATTAGTATAGATCTCTCTTTTCCACTTTTTCTACAGTACCTAGAAGGGTGAAAATAAAATTTATTTATTTATTTAAAATATTTAATACTATTTTTGATACTTATTCATTGTTCTGAATTCACCAAGCCATTATAGATATAAAAATCCAGGTATGCTATTTTATTATCATTGAACAATATAACTACACATGAAACTCTCACATTAGACTTCATTAATTATTAATAGACAAATTTTAACCATAGGTATATATATACATTATGGAAATGTGGAAATCTAACATTCATGACTGTCTTGGTTAGAGCCCACAAACAAAAAATATTGCTACATTGTTTAAGAAAACTCCTGAAATGGAATCAGCCACTCATTGTCTGTACCTCATTGGACAAGTTCTGGCATTGTTACAGACATGTTATTCTCAGTGCTTTGCTCCATTCAATCCAAAAAGTTTGCTCATTAGCAATTATGAAAATTCCTCTGTGCCTGGTTTTAAGCTTTTGACCAATGCTGACATTGCAATGTGCATGACGGTTTGTTACAGGTTTAGTTTGTGTAGTTCAGTGGATTGGATTCTAGATAATAAGACATGTCGGCTTAACACAAGGTTTGCCATCAAGAATGTCAGTCTTTTAATGACAGAAAGCCCCACCATTCATGTCGAGCGGGATAAGTTTCCGAAGGTAAGAAAGGTAGCGGATGTTTTGAGAGAATTCTTGTAACATATTTGATAACATATTAAGGGAATCACAAATTTGAGTTTATTTAATTTCAGCACTTGGCGGGCAATTGTCTGAACCATTCCTGTTCTGAAGATGAAGTCTGTATAGGTGGTAAATGTGTACCTGTCTTTAAAGGTAACATAAGAGTCATATTCTTAGGCTTAATTTCCTTTTTACGTTTTCTGGAAGCATAACTTATTTATTTGATAACATTTTAACATTTTTGATAAATAAATCTCTTTTCTTTTGGTTATTTTTTTTTTTTTGAATAGGAGGATAAAATATCTTCAAAAAACTTTTTTATATGTCCTCAAAACACTTTTTGATCTGGAGGCTTATTGTTACAATGAACTGCATATTTGAGCAAGCATGTTTATTACAATAGATAAAGTAATGGAAGGCGTAAAAAAAATACATACAAAGATTAGATGTATTTTCTGCTTCTGTATTTATAGGTTTTGTGTGAATCATCGCAAATCAATAAATTAATATGCACAAAAGATTTATGCTTTTGCTCGATATTATCTACTTTGTTCTATTGTGGTATCTATGAAATCATAATATGGGTAAATAGAAATAATATATCGGAAATTTCTTTTATTTCGTAACAAATTTCCTTCCATAATAGACCTATAACTAAAAACGCATTTATTACAGAGATTAATGTTTATCAAAATAGATACAACGCATTATATTTATAAATTATTAAAATATTATATGCCATTGAATTCGAATAAAAGACGCTACTTGAGTCTAAAACATCTCTTTCATTTTTGAATATTTTACTATTGAAAGACATTGCGGGCAAACTGACAACTTAACTCTTTGATAAACTTGATGACTTCAGTTTTTTCGAACGTCAACTTTCCTTATTTATGTAGCAATATACCATATATAAACAGTTTCTTAATAGATGCAGGTAATTTGTAAAAAAAAAATAAAAAAGTTGATAATAAAAGGGTACCTACGATCTCGTTTAAAGTCAATTCCGCAGATTCTATGGTTGTTACAATGACATTGTTTGCAAATAAAATCATTAATCAAATCGAATGTTGACTGACATCTTTAATACAAATTGTTAGGCGTTTATTTTCACATCTAATTTATCTTTTGTTTATCTTACCATGATAGGAAGATCGACAGGGAATGCTTAATGCTCGTCCTTGGATCTTGACCCCTTCTCCATTTTTCAGATTGTTCTGCTTATAATTTTTATTGTTTAATTGAACTTTTGAGAATGATCACTGTTGTTTATCTATATTTTATATGTAGCCTGCCAAAAAGAAAAAAAAATGTGATAAATAATACAAAGAATCAACAGTAGTTCTTAGAAGAATGGCATCTTTTGATATATTTCTTGTCAGCTCTGCATGTATACGAGGGAACAATTTCTTCATGATTGTTTGTAAAATGTACATTTTGGCATTTAAAAACAACAGATCCCATATATTTTTTGCTAATTTAGAATTCTCAAATCATTTGAGAAAAATTATCAGCAAAAATGTTTTTGTTATGCGAAACAGAAGGGTCTAGCAATTCTGTGCACAAGAGATTGAATGTATTTTTGAAAACATGTGATGCACAGACACGTGTAGCAACTTGAGGAGATTTTCTTATTACTAAAATTGTGCATTGTTCAGAATTTTGAATTTGTATTGTTGGATTGGACATTGAGTATAGTTATTGTTTGTTAACTTCAAATTTCATCTATAAACTAGAAAAAAGATACAGGGATTGCTTAGAGATCTTAAAAAAAGACGCCAGTAAGAAAGGACAAAATGGTGTGTATATTATATACCCTAACACCCGTAGAGATGTCTACTGTGACATGACGACAGATGGAGGGGGATGGACGGTGAGTATTGTGTTTCATTGTCAATGTTATACATCGACAACATCTGAAGAGAAGTATTCTGTGACATGACTACGGATGGAGGAAAGTGGACGGTGATAGTGTTTTCAATTTTTTTATCCAATGCCATGTACTTGATTGGGTGCCCTCCAATAAGGAAGTTATTTACTGAGGAATTGTGAAATTTAATTATAAAAACAAAATTATATAACCTTTATATATTTAACATACATTATAAAACTATCCTTTAAAACTCAACAAAACTTTATGATTAAAGTCATTTCCCGGAGTTTTTATCCAGATGTAAAGTAGTTTCAAAAGTGATGTAGTCATATCAATCCTCGATATATTTTATTATTGCTTACAACGTAATCGAAAACCACATACCGTAGCTGGTAACAAAGCTAATTGCTAGAGTCCCTTTGATAAATACAAACGTTTTAACATGTAGGTGACAATTCTTGATCCTTGCTTTCACATTCTTCCCAATAAGGGTATCGGCCAGTGATTATTCATGCCTCGCTGACTAGATGCGGGCTAACTGTTAATGGAAATTGCTTAATACATAAACATTTCATTAATCATTAACACATTTTATGCAGGGTGTTTAGCAGTAAATTTGGAGTTTATTGAGATTAAATAAGCTCTGGTATTTAACAATGAAATATGGAGGAAACGAACAGAAATCAAGCTCCAGACTCTAGTGGAACAATACAGATTTGGGGCAGAGCAAACACGGTCCTCTAAAAACAACCAGAGGTGGGATCAGGTGCCATGAAAGAGTGAGCATCCCCAGAACGGGTCAAGCAGCTGTTTGCTCTTTGTCATGAGAAAACGGACAAATCCGTAGACAATTTAGTGTGAAAATAATGGCCTTTATATTTGTACAAAAAAAAAAAACTCAGCCAACATTCAACATAACTAGACACTAAACGAGCTACCAATTTTCGAAATGTTGAATTTAAACGAGACTGTTGATATCCTTGTATCATCAACTTATTTGCCAATAGCTTGTCTCGCTTCACAAAACGTGACCGTGCATATCAAATCAACTGGAAGACTTCAACTCAATATGCAGGAGATAATGATATATTGCTTCATAACTAAAGGAATATGACGATAGAAAATGTAAAGACACCACGTTTGTCATAAGGTTTTGTTGATAGTATACAATATCTTTCTCTATTGAAATATCCAAAAATGAAACAGATGTGTCAGACACTGTGGTTCTTTTTTTCAACTTCAAAAGGATATATCCAATCAAGGTACGAATGAATATGAATATTATTATTTTTGATAAAACGTCGTCGATATCTGTAATTGCCGAATTAAAGGCCACGGCATGAGACTTCTTTCTCATTATAAGTTTTTGAAAACATTCTGCTTCATATGAATACTAAAATAGGCTTACAACGAAACGCAGTTAGTATTCATGAGAATTTCAACAGATTGTTGGAAGACTTGATGTTCTTCGGAGTACTTCTATGTAAATTAGAATGTTTTAGTCAATTAATTTTACAGATGACCAATTTATTGCATTTGTAGGACACAAGAGCTAATTCAGAGAAGACTTTTTTACGGTCTTCATCTTTTGAAAAAAAATGAAATTTTACAGGAAAATAACAGAAAAATTTTGGGGGATCTTAGACGAATTCCTTTGTCAATTGTCAATTAAATTGTCAATTAAATATTTTGTCCTATTCAAGGGTTTGTACTGCCTGTAGATTTCATATTTTCAAAAATAAAACTAAATCTTATCCCACATTTCCCCTGTAAATCAATTATTTTACATATAAGGTATATAAATAGGTTTATCTATAATTAAACGGAGTGATTGATATCGTATGAATATCAAACATTTAGATAATTAATCTTGGAGAAAGCAATCATGTAAAATATATTTTCACATATTTATGATAATTAACTGGTATTAAACAATGGATTTCTGTTAACAGGTCATTCAGAAAAGAGAAGATGATGACGTTGATTTTTACAGGACATGGAACGAGTACAAACATGGATTTGGGAATGCCTCTAAAAATTACTGGATAGGTAGGTCTGTGTATTTTCTTTTTGTGAATATATTTGTATTTAAATAATTCTAATTCATTATCACTGAAATCCACCTAGCATAAAATTATAACGCATTCATATATCATCAAACTTTTAAGTAATTTGGATTATAAGACCTCAATATTGGTTTTCAAAGCAACATTTTGTTTAAAATATGATATGAAAAAATTATGAATATGTGTAATACGCAGAGTGTTTGCAACGAAGGAAGCTCAAAATTCGGAATATTAAAGAAGCTATACTTTTTTGAATTAATGATATCAATGTACTTTAAAGAAATGAATATATATATATATATATATATATATATATATATATATATATATATATATATATATATATATATATATATATATATATATATATATATATATATATATATATATTTACAGTAATTGTTTACTTTCAATTTAAAGGACATTTAATTCGACACTTCTTAATCTTCTTAATCCACTTCTCCTTTCGATAATGACTTATAACATTCTGTCAATGTCCTTTTCTCCACAATGTGTATTTTAAGAATTAGTCTTTATCCTTGATGAAAAAGAAAAGAAATCAGATCTAAATCAACAGTTCTTTCATCTATTTTTATACAATTATATTATAGGGAATGATGCAATCCATGCTTTAACCAAAGATCAGGACCAGGAACTGCGAGTAGATCTCAAGAGATTTAACGGGGACACAGCGTATGCTGAATATTCCACGTTTTATATCGGAAACGAGGCTGATAAATACCGACTCACAGTATCCGGGTACAACGGAACAGCAGGTTTGTTATATCATTGTAATAACGTATTTTGCAGCTCTGTTGCATTTTTATTCACAGATTCTAAGGTTAACCTCCAGCAGTACAATATTATATGTGGAAATTGCTGAAATTTTTTTAAAAAATTATTATTGTTATATTATAACAAACATCAAGACATTTCAGCCAATTACAACAATAATCATAAAAAACATTCCTATGATTAGTAATTAATCGTCCTATAAATCCATCTATGGAACATCACTTACGTTAATGTGTATCGATTTTATAAGAGTAGACATGATTATACGTATATGAATAATGGATTTGCTTCCAGAGTAAAGTTTGAAACACAAATCTTAATTTCATTTGCTCAGCTTAGATAATGTAAATAAAAGAAATATCAAATTTTGTATTTTGTTAAGTACTGAATTTCAAACTTTATTATTATTTTGTTTGATTTACTCATTTGTGATAGATATAGACTAGAATTCGTATTATATTTATCTTGCTTTAAATAAGAATATTTTTTTCTAATATGAAACAAGTTAATTTAGTCGTGACAAATGTGCTTACAAAATCCTCAAAGGCAGTATCCATTTCTTCAATGAAATTAAATATTAAATATGCAAAGTATTAAGATAACAACAAAACGATCGTAAAAAACCTTCAAACAAAATTGAGCAAATCTGTGAATAGGGCATAAAACACGGAAGCCTGAAAATTATAGATTTGGAATTAGATACCTAGGAGGAGTAAACATCCCTTGGTAACCAGTCAGAGCCACCGTGAACCCTATGTATTGATCAGGTACACTGAATTTTCAGAAGCCAAGTTTACAGTGTAGGATAAAAACAAAGGCAATACAATTGGTTAAACATGTCAGTCCGATTTTGATCTAAAGATATGAAAAAATGCTTGTTCATTTTAAACGAGGTTGTTGTTATTGTTGAAACATCAGTTTATCTTTCAGTATCCTGGCTTTTTTATTTATATAGCATGGAAGAGGGTTTCTTTATAAAAGTGAATTTCTTTGTGTTTTCTACATGTTTTATATTAATATTTTTTTCACTAAGCGCAGTTATGTTAGTTAAAGAGTTGTTGTAATATGTCCTTTATCAAAAAAAAATTAATTTCACTACAAAGTGAATCGGTAACAATACTATAATAAAACTAATGTCCAAATAACTGTATCTCACTTTCATTCTCAATGACCGTGTAGTGTATGCAGCGCCGCGAGAATTCCATCGGAATCGAAAACAAGTTTTAAGTGACTTGCCTAGATGGCCAAGCGGTCTAGCGTGCTGTTCCTGTACTGCTAGGAGACAGATATAGTAGGTCGAAAGTTCAACCCCGGGTTGGGGAGGACACACACACACACACACAGATATATATATATATATATATATATATATATATATATATATATATATATATATATATATATATATATATATATATATATATATATATATATATATATAGTGTTTATTAACTCCTTTACTGTTCATTATTTCTACATGTATTTAAGTTATTGTTTCCAATTCCTGCTCTAGGTGACAGTTTGGTTCCTCATAATGGTATGAGATTCAGCACGAAAGACCAGGATAATGATATAGTTAGTTATAGCTGTGCTAATTCACATCACGGTGCCTGGTGGTACTTTGCCTGTACCCACTCAAACCTAAACGGGAAGTATGCACAGTCTGCTGTGACTAGTTATAAATGTCCGTATTGGTATCGCTGGACAAATGGATATAAAGCACTACAAAGGACTGTTATGATGATAAGACGCAAACGCACAAGTTGATGTTTATTAATCAGGTTGACAGCCAGCGCTCAGTCACTGATCCAAATGCATTGAGAACAAGACATTTGTCCTGTTTCTGTATAAAATCTCTTATCTCTGTTTGCTTCAGTGCAAAAGATACTACTCTTATCTCTTCATCTTTAAGTGTTGTTCTAGTTTATGTGAGAATGTCACTCAAACCACTCTATCAGAGAGATAAAATGATATTATGCAGGACATACAGTTCTATCCCCTAATATAGTGAGATGTAGACATAACTGGAAAGTGGTCTGTAATTGTTTAAAACAATATGCCGTAAACATGTGTTATTCAAGACGTACACCACGACTCTTTAAAAGTGAAGGCATTGTATAGAAATGATAACAATCCGCTTCTTCTGGCCTTTGTTGGAAGAAGTTATTTTTAAGAGTATGAACAAGTATTAGATTTATACCAGAACCATCCCATTTGACACAACGTCACATACAAATTCGTCGTGACATTTGGTTAAAATTACCCAGGTGCTTGATCTGTAAATACTTCCTCTGTAGTCGTTATAGGGGCTTGGACACAGATTTGAAGTTAATATTTTCCAAAGCTTTCAGTATGATATAATGACTTATATGTTGCATGAGCATTTCATGTCGAAATATAATGAAAGCGTGTTTAGAAACTTCTACCATGAGTTTATTAAAACTAATAATTTCGGGAAGAGTTTGATCGACACACATTCTTGCACTTTCACAAAGTAAACTGTAAGTTCAATTCAATAAACTGATTTTTTTTAATAAGCATAGAAATTTAAAATGTAAACAATGCATGATAGATCTTCATGATCATTTTGACTTGCATATATTTGATCTATGTATAACGCTGACCACATCACTACTGTTTAAACGTTTTAGGAGGGGTCATTCATTCATCTCGGGCCCAGTATTTCAGATAATTGTATAACATTTAGAAATAAAGAATATATACGTCTATTCTCTAGTATTATATATTTAAAGAGCACTGATAAGGCCTGCTTATTTTTACATACTGTACGTGTACTGTCTTGTTCAACGATGTACAATATTGAGGTGTGCATTCAACTCTCAATTTTGCTACTGTTGATCAACAAAATCAAAATTTAGTTCCTTTGTTTATAAAGAAACATTGAATGATACAATACATTCCCTACATGCATACAGGCTTAATTTTGTTATAGTTGTCCTGTAAATTACTTCGTTTATCCCATCCGTATGCAGTCTTTAATACAAAAACTTCCTTTGTAAAATTTAAAATAAATTTATGTTTCGAATAGCTTCCTATTTTAATGCATTTTTTGTTTGCTCCTAGAATGATGGAACTATTAACATGAAGAATCAGAACTTCAAACAAACACTTTATAGTGCAAAATTTGTTAATTAATAACTTTAAAATAAGATTGGGAATCTAATGATAGAACTTCTTTAGGGTATGAGGGATATTATCTAACAAGTAAAATTGATCAAATCGGCAGCAAAGAAATATAGGATTTAAAAAGTATTTTTACAAGTGAACATTCAATGAAAGTGCAAGATTTTGAAAGCTAAAAGTGAACATATTTATTTCAGTCTTCAAAGAAAAAAAACATGAATTTCAAGAAAAATAGACATTTCAGTTCATTTGCTCATCAAATTGATTCATCGATGTGAAAATCAGTGATCACTGATAGAATGTATTGCCGTCAAAATGGAGATGTACGGCTATTTATATTCAGATCTCCAGTGAACCACGTGCTAATACCTGGATCTTTTGTCACGTGATGATGAAGATGATTTCTGCAGACTATGCTGCAAGTGGCGTTAGTGGATAACACAATAAATGCAAAGTGTAGAAAAATGTTATTGTCTAATTCGCAGCTGTAGCATATTCAAAAAATGTTTTTACTATTTTTTTTAGTTTTTCCCAACTTTTCAAGTTCTACTCATCACTTTTACCGCTGCAATTATTAATCGGAAAATCTTAACGGTTGTGTTCATATCTTACTCATATTGCGGAGTATCTATTTTCATATGATAATAAATTAATAATTATCTGATGAGATAAAAAAAATTAACTGAAACACAATAATAACATTGATTGATTGATTGTATTTTGTTTTACGTCCCATTCGAGAATTTAGAGACGTCACCGGTGAAGGGCTTCAAATTTTGACTTTTACTCGGCACTCAGGGTCATTGAGCAGTGAGGGATCTTTATCGTACAAACGCTTGGCGTGACACAGGGCTTCGGTTTTTAAGGTCTCATCCGAAGGACCTGCAACTTTCACTTGAAAGTGCCAAGCGCATGGCGAAGGAACAGTTGCTACCCATTTTTTTTATGGACGTAGTTGGCAGAGGACAGTTTTTTTGGCAATCAAAACGTTTGGCTGATGTTTTCCTTAATATTGAGATGCTTGTAAAATGTGCAGAGGAAAATTTAAAATTCTCTCTACATGTAACATTAGTATGGTCTAGTCCCTTTAAATATTTGAAGCTTTTAGAATAAAACATGTACAACTTACACATTGAGCCCAAATGATGGCACAGGGACAATCTCAAAATTTCATGAAAATTTAGCCTATTTTTACTTTATAACCAGATCCGCAACAGCTCCCATGCCCGTGCTAATGCCCTATGCCACCACACAAAATGCAGAAAAACACTTGTACATACCACTGAACAGCAAGGGATACTGACTCAACCACCTCATTTTCAAGGTACAATTCATCTTATGAACCCAAGCTTTTCTGAGGAAATCCCGGATGAGTGATTTATTTCATTTTCGTATTTCTAGTCCATATCCTATGAATAGTAGTAGTGACACTAAAGTGTAATATATCAATAAAATAACAAGGCCACCAATTCCCTCCAAATGCACGCATAAAATATTCTAGCAATAAAATCACATATAATATGCATCTAAACTTTAAGTTCCTCTATTTTTATAATTTTTGACCGGTACTTAATCCGAAACTATCCTCTGCCACCTTAGGTCAGTCGCAGCCGAGATTCGAACTCACGACCTACCCAACACGGAGCAAGCGCTCTGCCGACTGAGCTACCTTAACGGTGTTAATAACAATGAAGACTAAGTTTAAAGCAACTTAAAATATTTTACTCATATTTTTATGCACGTTATCATAAATGAATTATTTTGCTGATATACAAAAGAAATAACTTCTCATTTCACCATTTGCATTTTCTAACACAACCACAAATAGGTCGGCCGCTCCTGCTGCGGATATTAGATAATTTGAAAAAATAAAATGAAAAATATAACTTTATTTCAGCTCGACGTCCTTTCCTCCTTAAATAGGCATTTTTGCCTGCTGTCTATTCCATTTCCCTTGAGAAATAAACATACCAAGGTAATGGATTAATTTAAGGTATCCAATCAATATTAGGACTTAATTTTCTAATCTTAAATATCCATCATGTGTAAAATGCTCTCATATTTATTCAAAGCATTTAAAATAGAAAAGGAATTACCAATAGAAATTTTCAAAAATGTAATTTCCAAAGCAGAAATTAATCAATGAAGATTGCATTGAGGTCTATGGGGAGAAGTAAATTTTTACAAATAAAAAAAATAATAAATTCTAAGAATATCAATAAATGCTGTGATGGAAAGATGCAAAAATAGAAAAATGATTGAAACTAATGTTTTACCAGGAAGACAACGGTACTTAAAGCGGACGCTTACATAAATCTTGCCAGATACCAGATTTTATCTGTTGATGTCAGACAACTACCTTACATACAAGTTTCGCCCAGAATCATTCCTAGAAGAAGGTAAAACCCATTTCTTTTGTTTTCAGGTGCAAAAAATATAGGTTAATGACTCCTTACCTACAGTTTATCGTTAATATGCCCTGGAATGAAGATATTGCATAGATGTTGTATCATGTATATCTGATTTCTTCAATGTATTGGCACAAGAAGTAGGATAAATTAGCCGGTATTTTCTGTACTTTTATATAAACACCAATTCCTTGCAGGAATATCTCAGTCTTGACTTGCAATCGGATGAAATCCAATGTTACAAAAATGCATATTCTACAAAGTCTAGTATTTCTTGTACTTTTCCTGAATGTCGGACTAGTCTCTGCTGACAGTAACAATCTGGAAAAATCTATTTTGGACGGAAGTACGACGTCCGGAGGAAAAGTATCCAATGTTTTACGGGACATCCTTAATCAGGAGAGTCTAGTGAGGTTTTCTATGGTTCAGAGAATTCAAAACCTAGTCATGGATGTCATAGACAGCAAAAACAATTCTCAAATGACGAAGCAGAAACTGAAAATCTTGACAACGGAATTAAAAGATTTGGAGACAAGAGACAACGGAATAGAAACAGAGGTTACAATACTTAAACAAGTGTTACAAGTATTAAATGAGACAGTAAGAAATAATCAAGATAAGACAATGGACAAAGTTCAAGATATGAAAGAGAAGGAATTAGCTTTGATAAAAAAAAACAAACTTCAGTCCTCCAGAAAGAAAGTCGAGAATTATTGGCGGAAAACAGAGAAATGAAACATCAGTTAGAGATGCAAAACAAGACCATTACACTGTTGAACTTGTCTTGCAGGAACAAATGAAGCAAATGAAAAATAGAGAACTGGATGTCAGAAATAAAACTAGAGAATTATCAACATATAATGATTTATATAGAGAACAACTAAATGTCGTCAAGAACGCTCTGAGAGAACTCAAAGGTTCCATGTACGAGGGTCGATTTCAAAAGATGGAAAATACCTTTAAGAATTATTCTAAATCTATCAATGAGACACTGGATGGTTTATTTGAGGATCATAAAGTTCTAAATCTGCAGGTTTTGAACGTCTCCTCTTCTCTATCCGATGGTAAGTTATATGTTTATTAACCATTCCTTTAATAGTGTAGTTAATATTCCTCTTATAGTGTTGTAATGTACTAATTTTGATTTACTTCCTCGTGAGATTGTTAGCAAAATAGTGTCAGTCTTTATGGCACAACGAATTCACAAGTTTGGAACGTGTATTTGATAACAATTCTACATCATTTATATTTTATATTTTACGGAGCTTAGATCTGTTACTCATATTTTTGTCTTGAGAATATATATTTTCCTTGTGAACTATAGATCTAGTTTATAATTTACTGAACATGTTTTATTGTCTGTCTATAACTTCACTTACTAAATACTGTAGTTCTTATTAATAAAAGTATTTCCTCGCTTAGCAATTATGGTATGTAAAATAAAACGTTGAAATGTTATACAAATCTTTTGTTATGCTTGATAAAACGTGTTTTTCATATTCGATATTTAGTTATTCATGTTCGAAAACTCATTATTCACATTCATAACCCCGTGAGTCATATTCCAATCTTTTGATTTATTTTATAAGATTTGCGAAATCATGATATTGGAAATCTTGATATGTACATATACATGTATCTTTGAAAAACCTGGTATTCATATAAAAAAATTGATTTCACATTCGATAATTTTGTTATTTGTATGTCAAATGTTGATGTATATACATATATATTCGAAGACGTTTTTATATGCAAAAATCTGAGATAAAGTTTGATAGTCTCGAGATTCATATGCAAAAAGTTTATATCCATACTTGTGAAGTCATTTTGCATATTGATAACACAATTTTTCATTTAAATCACAAAATTATCAAGCACATATATAATTCACAAATTTACCAAATAAAAATCATGATTTCGGATATAAATAAGGAGTCTTAAAATATGAATATCAACTTTTTTAAAAATCAAAAGATTTCGTAAATAAATTACAAGCTAACGAATGTATGAATATAATTTATTGAATATAAATCACAAAATTAAAAATAAGAATTTGAATCACAATTTTTTTTTCTATTTGAATAATCATCACAAGTTTTATCAGATATAACAGAACCGCTGTACACGCAATAGGTATTTATAAATTTATAATTTTTTTTTTGTTTTTCAGCCACTCATGACTGTTCTTATATTAACACTTTTTTGAACCTCAGATCAGATGAGGATAGGAATAGGAAATATAAGCGCTGTTTTCTGTTTGGCGACAACATATCTGTTCACAGGATCAAAACAATGCACGAGCATGAGTAGGACACCTCTCAAAGAAAAGTATTCGGTTTTGAATAGAATTTAAAAATAAAACTGTATCATGTGACACTAGATGACGTTTTCAACAATTCGACAAAAAGTATCAATTGTACGGGACTTTCGTTGATAAATGTTTATATTCATCCTTCTGATCAAAATTTGTCCGTTGTCTGTCGTCGGCTTTTCACATTTTCATCTTCTTCTCAAGAACTACTGGGGCAATTTCAATCAAACTTGGCACAAAGTATCCTTGGGTAAAGGGGATTCAAGTTTGTTCAAATGAAGGGCCACTCCCTCTTCAAAGGGGAGATGATTACGAAATAGCAAAAAATTAATGGCATTATTGAAAAATCTTCTTCTCAAGAACCAATGGGCCAGGAAAGATGAAACTCATATGGAATTATTGTCAGGTAGTGTAGATTCAAATTTGTTCAAATCATGACCCCGGGGGTAGGGTGGGGCCACAATGGACGATCAAAGTTTTACATAGGAATATATAGGAAAAATCTTCAAAAATCTTCTTTTCAAGAACAGCAAAGCTGTGATTGGTCATATTTTAATGAAAGCATCCTCATGTGGTGTAGATTCAAATTTGTTCAAATCATGACCCCCGGGGGTAGAGTGGGGCCTCAATGGACAATCAAAGTTTAACATAGGATTATATAGGAAAAAATCTTCAAAAATCTTCTTCTCAAGAACCACAAAGCTGTGATTGGTCATATTTATATGGAAGCATCCTCATGTGGTGTAGATTCAAGTTTGTTCAAATCATGACCCCCGGGGGTTGGGTGGGGCCTCAATGGACGATCAAAGTTTTACATAGGAATATATAGGAAAAATCTTCAAAAATCTTCTTCTCAAGAACAGCAAAGCTATGATTGGTCATATTTATATGGAAGCATCCTCGGGTGGTGTAGATTCAAATTTGTTCAAATCATGACCCCCGGGGGGAGGGTGGGGCCTCAATGGACAATTAAGTTTTACATAGGAATATATAAGAAAAATGTTCAAAAATCTTCTTCTCAAGAATAGCAAAGCAATGATTGATAATATTTATTTGGAAGCATCCTCAGGTGGTGTGGGTTCAAGTTTGTTCAAATCATGACCATCGGGGGGTAGGGTGGGGTCACAATGGACGACAATTAAAGTTTAACATAGGAGAATATAGGAAAAATCTTCAAAAATCTTCTTCTCAAGACAGCAAAGCCATGATTGGTCAAATTTATATGGAAGCATCTGCAGGTGGTGTAGATTCAAATTTGTTCTAATTATGACCCCTGGGGGTAAGGTGGGGCCACAATGGACAATCAAAGTTTTCATGGAGTATATAGGAAAAATCTTCAAAAATCCTCTTCTCAAGAACAGCAAAGCTATGATTTGTCATATTTATTTGGAAGCATCCTGAGGTGGTATAGATTCAAGTTTATTCAAGTCATGACCCCCAGGGGTAGGGTGGGGCCACAATGGACGATCAAAGTTTTACATAGGAATATATAGGAAAAATCTTCTTCTCAAGAACAGCAAAGCTATGATTGGTCATATTTATATTGGAAGCATCCTCAGGTGGTGTAGATTCAAGTTTGTTCAAATCATGACCCGCAGGGTAAGGGTGGGGCCACAATGGACGATCAAAGTTTAACATAGGTGTACATAGGAAAAATCTTCAAAAATCTTCTTCTCAAGAACAGCAAAGCTGTGATTGGATATATTTTTTAAAAACATCCTCAGGTAGTGTGGATTCAAGTTTGTTCAAATCATGACCCCCAGGGGTAGGGTGGGGCCACAATGAACGTTCAAAGTTTTATATAGGATTATATAAGAAAAACCTTTAAAAATCTCAGCAAAGCCACGGTTTGTAATATTTATATGCAAGCATTCAAATTTGTTCAAATCATGACCTCCAGGGGTAGGGTGGGGCCACAATGAAAGTTCAAACTCGTAGAGAAAAAAGTCACAGTTAGTCAAAAAATTATGTAAGCAGTGTAGATTTAATTTTGTTCAAGTCATACACCCCCCACCCCCCACTCCCTTTTAGTGGTAGGTTGGGACCATTTATGCATTTAAGCTTTTCAATACTAAACTGATTTTTCCTTTTTTCCTGGCCACAGTGCTCAGGTGAGCGATGTGGCCCCTGGGCCTCTTGTTATCCTTTACTGTCATGTTCATGCACTGCCTAATACCACAATGTCTGTCTTGTTTATTTCTGAATTTTCGTATAAAACAAATGACCATTCCTTTAATTCACATGTGAAGCATATATTTACGTGCAAACTGTGTTGTTTTACTGTGACTGTATCATTCAAGTTTGACTTCATTTTTCAGTTCAATCAAAAGTGTTCCCAAAGGATTGCTACAATATTCTTGAACAAAACAAGTGGCTGAAACGAAAAGATGGTGTCTTTATTTATAGTTAGTTATATGTAGTTATCAATTCTGACATCACCTCCGTCTTTTGTGACATGACTACAGATGGAGGCGGATGGACGGTGAGTACAAATAGGTTATGCAATACAGATAAGTATGTGTGTGTGTGTGTGTGTGTGTGTGGGGGGGGGGGGGGTTATATGTAAGTATGTGTGTATACTGTATGTTTATATGTAAGTATGTGTGTATGCATGACCTGTATGTTTATATGTTTTGTTTGTTTATTGTTTAACGTCCCTCTAGAGAATTTTTCACTCATATGGAGACGACACCACTTGCCGATGGAGAGCTACAAATTTTGACCTATACTCGGGACTTAGGGCCATTGAGCAGTGAGGGATCTTTTTCGTGCCAGCACCTACTGCGACACTGGACCTCGGATTATACGGTCTCCTCCGAAGGACCGGCCTCCACGTCTCACACTGGATTCGAACCCGCGACGTAAGGGTCAACTCTTTACTCCGCGACTCTAGAGCAAACGCTCTAATATGTTTATATGTAAATACATGTGTATACTTGAATGTTTATATGTAAATTTGTCTGTATGTTTATATGTAGGTTTGTGTGTATGCATGCATGCTTAGAATTAAGTTTGTATGTATGCATGTATGTTATCTGTAAGTTTTTGTGTATGCATGTATGTGTATATGCATACAAGATGAAAAGTATATATGGTTAGGTGGGAAGGTACGTGGGTAGGTACATATGTTTGGATAGATGGTACACATGAATGGAAATAAATGATCAATTTTCCAATCTTAAAAAAATGCCAGTTATCTTTCAGTAATTGGCACAAGTGAAACGATTTCTTCTATTTTTATAGGCTATACAAAAAAGAAAAGACGGTTCGACTGAATTTTATAGGACTTGGGAAGAATATAAACAAGGTTTTGGGGATCCAAAGAACAACTACTGGATTGGTAAGAAAACGATTTTATTGTTACCTCTCCAACAATAAGAACCTCTCAATCTAACTATTTTGTAAAACTCATTCCATTGATGTCAATTTGTGTGATTTTTTTTTTTATATAAACTAAGCCATAGTACGGGATAAAAGCACATTCTAATCAATCAATTCTAATCAATAATCATAAGCATCAATTTCAATGGTTTTCTTTACAATTGTCATTAAGGGAATGATGCAATCCATGCTCTAACCAAAGATCAGGACCAGGAACTGCGAGTAGATCTCCAGAGATTTAATGGGGACACAGCGTATGCTGAATATTCCACGTTTTATATCGGAAACGAGCCTGATAAATACCAACTCACACTATCCAGGTACACAGGAACTGCAGGTAAATATTTTAGCTCTACTGGCCAGAGATCAAAAGAGCTTATGCGATAGTAAGGTGTCCGCCGTCTGTCTGTCTGTCTGTCTGTCTAGCTGCACGTCTTTCTGTCTGTCTGTCTGCAAACATTTTTTCAAAACGCTACTCCTCCTACAGTTTTAATTTCGTCTGATTTCAATATAGCTTGGCACATAAGTTGACTACACTAAGATACATAATTTATTGCATCGGGTTTTTTTAACTGTGTTGCCATGGTTACTAAAAAATAATTTTTTGTGAAATTCCTTCAAAACGCTACTCCTTCTACAGTTTTCGTCTGATTTCAACATAACTTGTCATACAAGTAGACTACATTAAGATACATAATTAAGTGCATCAGTTTTTGATTTGGATGGACGGTGTCGCCATGGTTACTAAAAATAGAAATCTCTGTAAAATTCCTTTAAAACGCTACTCCTTCTACAGTTTTGGTCTGATTCCAATATAACTTGGCATACAAGTAGATTACAGTACGAAACATAATTCAGTGCATCAGTTTTTTATTTCGATGAACGGTGTTGCCATGGTTATTAAAAATAGGAATTTCTATGAAATTCTTTTAAAAAACTACTCCTGCTACAGTTTTGATCTGATTTCAACATAATTTGACATACAAGTAGACTACACTAAGATACATAATTAAGTGCATCAGTTTTTGATTTGGATGGACGGCGTTGCCATAGTTACTAAAAATAGAAATTTCTGTGAAATTTCTTTTAAAAAAACTACTCCTACTACAGTTTTGGTCTGTTTTCAATATACATGTTATCTGGCATACAAATAGAAAACGCTACGATACACTACTTAATACATCGGTATTTGATTTCAATGAATAGTGTTGCCATCATGGTAACTAGAAATAGAAATTTCTGTGAAATTCCTTGAAAACGCAATTCCTCCTACAGATTTAGTCTGATTTTAGCATAACTTGGCACACAAATAGAATACACTAAGATACATGATTTGATGAATTGGTTTTTGATTTCGATTTTTTTGGTTTTGCCATGGTTACTAAAAATAGACATTTCTGTTAAATTCTTTTAAGACTTTACTTCTTCTAAAGTTTTGGTTTGATTTCAATCTAATTTGGCACACAATTAGACTACGCTGCGTTACATAAGCGTGTGTTGTATCGATTTTGATTTCAGTAAATGTTGTTGCAATGGTAACTAAAAATAGAAATTGTTGTGAAATACTTTCAAAACGCTACTCCTCCTACAGTTTTCGTTTGATTTCAATATAACTTGGCACACAAGTAGACGACAATAGGATACATAATTCTATCATTGCTGCATGTTGCAAAGTTTCAAATCCAAGTGCTACTTTTCCTTTGTTATACGTACAGACCAGTAGAGCTACAGTCTCATCAGAGACTTCTGGTTATTGAAATAACTTTGAATTAAAGACCATTTGTATCATTTTCTGTTTACAAAGGAAATGAAAGTTACGTTTGTGATCTTAAGATGTAACACCTTGTCTAACAAAGGATCTGAAATTTTCCTTTGGCAATGCGGTATCATTTTTGATCTATAGATATTAATGACAAACAGTATCTATAAAAGTTGTAGATAATTGTAATTAAGAAATATCATTATGAAACAAAGTGCATTACTTCAGAGGATATTTCATTGGATTAAAATAATTCAGAACCTTGTTGAAACACATTCGCCTTTCAAAGAGACTAAGGCTTACCTTTGACAGTACGGTGCTACACGTGACGTGTACGGTATTGAGTAAAGCAGTTCCCGGTTTCTTTGAGAGATAGTAATTAAGAGATATCATCATTTGTTGTAATACTTTCGTATAATAAGTCATTGAGTCTCGTACGATGCCGTCGGGGAATATAATGTTTCATGGCCGAAGAAATCTTCATGTTTCCCTCACTATCATGCAATAAATACAGTACAGTTAATATGTGAATTCATGTATTTCCTAAACCATTCTCTAAATACGTGTATTTACTGGCCGTTTTAGGAATTACCTGTAACTACTGAATACCTAGTAAATTCATGTATTTTCTGAATATTTGAGCCAATTTTACACGTTTTTTACTGAACTAAGCTGGTTGACTATACATACTTTAAAACATTCAGTAAGTATACAAATGCCAGTATGCATGCTTTTTAAGCAGCAATTAATTAAGGAATGTTTTTAAGTTTTGTGTGAGTTATTGGTGTGTAAATCACACAGACTTGTCACGTAGGATATTTCATGAAGCGCGCTAGCGCTTCATGAAAAATATGCCTACGTGCAAGTCTGTGTGATTTACACACCAATAATTTATACTAAACTTAAAAACATTCCTTATATTTACATTTTACAAATTTAAAAGCACCAGTAATATACTCAATATTTAAATTTCTTGCTGTCCTTTATCGTTACATTTTTATTTACATCTCTGTAGCCTCATTGTGACGTCACTTTAGCACGAGTTTCACCGTGTATATTTCTACGCGTGAGTATACACAAAAAAGACTTTCAAATCAATTTCACAGTTGGCTTAGTAGAAAAACACAGCAAATGTAAATATTAAGAATTGTTTCTACAGAGCTGACGTTATACATTAATTTCCAATTTTGGGCAAGACTTGGTGCATTGTATTTTTAAAATTCCATTTAAGGAGGAATGCCTTAAGGTATTTCCATCCTCCTGTGATAGCATTAGTTTGTACAGAAACTTTTATTAATATAATAATAAAAAAAAGAATGCTTTCCGAGTGTGTTGAGAAATATTGTTAAATAAATGAATTTTAACGACGACGGATCTAATTCATTTCTGCAATAGATTTTTGACTCAATTTTTAATATGAGGATAAGTGACTTTTGGTTAGTTCAAATCAATAAAAAAAATCAAATGGTCATCGATGTAGATTTTTAATGGGGAGCGTTTCAAAAGTTGGCAATGCAAATCGATAATTACTATAGGAAGTAATGGAAAATTGCCAGAGTAGGGTAAAAAAGTGATCATTGAAAAAAATTCTGCAATAGAATTTTTATTCATATTAAAGGACAATGTTAACAATATAATTTACCAGCAAAATATGCCAAAAAATAAATGAGTCATCGGCTTAGATTTTTCAGACGAGCATGACAAACTCAGGTGTAGGGCACATTTTGAGGGGAATTTTCAATGAAAATACCTTGGCCAAATAAATCATTTCTTTATAAAATCAACAAATGAATAAAAATTGAAATTTTACGATATTTTTTAATTGAGAGGAAATGTTTGAATATTTTTTTTTTATCTTTTGCAATACATAATAAGTCAATTTGATTCAAAGCATATGCGCAGTTTTCTGCGCAGTGGCGTGGAATTTCGAATTAGGTCCGTCGTCCTTAAAAATATATAGTTTCTTCATTTAATCAATTAAACCATTGACAAAAATTTGATTTCTTCAATTGAGTTTAATTTGTTTTTCCCAGATACAAAAAAGAAAAGATTTTTACCTTGCTTTTATGTTAGTTTAGAAAGCACTAAAGACTATTTGAATCAGATTTGTTCTTAAAAATGCTTAAATGGTTAAATCTACATTATTTCATTAAAATCAGGAAAATAATAAAGGGAAATCAATTACTGTGAAAATAGATATATCACACATACATGCAATGCAATATTTTTAGCAGAAATTTTGCAATGCTGATAGCCCTCAGGACACAGCCTTAGCGTAGGTCAGATGATCAGTTTCCAAGTGTCCTGATAACCCAGGAGGTAGATCTGTCTGTGGTTTGGGTCACAAGTTCGTCCTCTGATGTAGTCCCTGACAAATGTCCTTATTTGTATTTCATGTCATGACCATGCTCTGGGAGAAACAGATGATAATTAATTGTTGGACAGAAGAGTGAACGTTTTAGAGTTTTTAGTAGGGTAGCTTGAATCCTCTATCGGTCCACTGCACGCTCTCTCTTTCCCCGTTATCTATTTGATTTTCAGTGCACCGGCTAGACAAATCATGATGAAATATCTAAGTATACGTTTACCAGTTTTATTAAACCAAATAACCTTAAATTTAATTTAAGGTATTTTAGGTAAGAGAAGGAATTCTTTTTAAAGGGACTGAGGTCTTCGTTATAATTTTCTGACACAATTTGACTTTAAAACTGATTTATCATTAAACAATAAAATGTGGATATGTTCTCTTGATGGCTCCGCCTATTTTCCCTCTCACTAACGGTCAAACATTATTTTTGATCATCTGCTGAGGGGAGTGGTGATGTCCTCATCATTAAGAATCATTATATTTCCTGCATATATTATTTATTTTTTGTTGTTTTTTTAATAAATGTTAACTTTGATGATACATTATACTTGGTATTTGTACGCCTTAATTCAATGTGAATAGTTGCGCAGGTAATTTTGAAAAAAACTGAAATTTCATGCAGGTACATACATTTTATACATAAAACAGTTTTGGCCCCTGTTAATCTCAAATACAGGCTAAAAATAATTGTTTTATGCTACTGAGTGAATAGTCATTTTAGCGTTTTACCTTTAGCTAGAGGTAGTTACTTATATCTTGTGATATAATAATGCAGACTATATACTATTTGACACAATCATGCATGTATTATTGCTTTTAGTATTTAGTGTTAACGCTTATTCATATCATGCTAATTATACATGTTCCTTTGAGAACAATTTTTGAAAAAATTGTTCATTAACTTTAAATGAGTCTTTGAATCTACTGATGGTGAAAAGCATTACGGCATACAAGAATGAATATCAAAGACATTATACAAAAAATTAATGTTTAAATTTTTTATACTTTTATCAGCTTTAAATTTCGATGCTAATTCCAATGATTTCCTATTGTAGTTGATAGTTTAAGTTGTTTGAATTATCGTTAAATAAAAATAGAATAATATAAACGGAAGAAATGCCTGTACTCGAATATATTTAAAAAGATTAGGGGGGGGGGGGTATATGATTACAAAAGATCATGATTTAGGATTATCAAGCTTAGCATCTTTATCATATCTTTGAAAAAGGTCCGTCTGGATTTCAAATGAAATTCTACAAGAATAATGCAGAAATTACAAATTTATATGTAACGCATAATATATTTTGTTCTAGGTGACAGTTTGATTTATCACAATGGTAGTAAATTTAGCACGAAGGATCAGGATAATGACAGGGATGGTGGTAACTGTGCTACATCATGGCTTGGAGCCTGGTGGTACAAGTCCTGTCACTACTCAAACCTTAACGGACAGTACGCACAGTCTGCTCTGATTGGTGATAAATACCCGATATGGTATCGCTGGAAAAAACATGAAGCATTAAAACAGACTGTGATGATGATAAGATACAGAATCTGAATCAAGTTGTGATCAGTTATAACTTTATTGTTATATTATCTTTATATTACCAACACAAATTTGTACGTGTATCAACAGCGTGCTTTTATTACATAATATTTTTACGTCCAACTAGTTCTTTCTGATTCCAATGTCTAGACTAACTCATCATTAAGTAGAATAAAATCAATGCTAGAAGTATTGCTTATTTTTTTTATTTGTATTTACTATTAATGCATCACTAATGATTAATTATTGTTAAATAACAACTTAGAATTTCCACGGCTTTGTGTATGTAAGGGAGATGAAGAAACATCACATACATTGTTTACATTAAAAGAACGTCCGTTTAACAAGCTCTGTAGCGTGTTGTTATTTTGTATAAAGTGTCAGTTGCAGAGACATGTGTATAAAAGAGCCTTGCTCTTTTTTCGGATTCATACATTTTTCTAATTTCTTATAAGTAGTTATATATGTTTTACATTTTGCTAAATATAATTTTTTTTATAAATATCGGTAAAATGGACATAATAATAACAGTTGAACATGAACCTAAAGTATATTTCTGTTCTTGGATCATCATGCATCCTCCTAGTTCTCTTCTGCACTGAAACAATTCAACTATTTATATCATACACATGTTAAGGTCTTTATGCAACAGTATTAGAGTTATATTGACATTACATCATATGATAATATATCTATATCATGGCCAAGCTGACTATCTCCAAAAACCACACGAATACAATTTCAAATAAACTTTATCTACAAGAGTAAAAAATACGAAGATGTAACCGGTTCTTGGCATTAAATAATCAACAGAACTGTTTCGCGTGTGTATCCAATGTATTGTGATATTTGGAATATTTTTGAACATTTAGGATTATTATCCAGCATACTATTGAAACAACATATAAACACACACGTACATACACAAAACAATACAAAGACTGTATTCTTTATCTTAGCATTCAGCAACATATAGGACATTGGTTTGTACAGAAAGATATTCAGGATAACCTGCCAGTGTATATGATATGGACAAACGTTCTCGACAAATGTGGAAAATTTAAGCTAGACATTTTTTTTTTAATTTGAAAATTAAAACACCATAATTGCAAATATGCACAAAGGCATCTCGTCTTTGTATTGAGGATATTTAATTTTATTGATTTAATTGTTGCTTTCTATTTTTTGTGCTCTTTGATAAATAACTATCAGTTGTAGCATGTCAAGATTTCAAATAGAATTTGTTTTCAGACAAATTACAATCTTTTATAGATGAAATGGCGACAGATATAATATTCCTCAAGTGACAAATGTTATACAAGCACATGGAAAAAGCATCATTTTTCTTTTTTCAAAGTCCTACTTTCTTCATGCTACATGTTAAAAGCCATTCTCTATAATGAAAATTTTAATATAGGAGCTGTGGCACGCATAGTCTCAGAATTTCTCCAAACTCTCTAAGTTGAAATTATAGTAAAAATGCATAAAAAGCTGATTTTTTTTCCTTGTAAATGTACCCTTGATGTAGATTCCCAAAACTTTTATGATTGCTATTTATGAACAACTAACCTGACGTTCAATTTTTGATGCAAGAAGCTACCATATACTGCTTTAATATTGCTATAAAGTTAACAAAATTGTACGTTTTCCCTTCTCGGTAAGTTACCATAGCAACAGTGCTATTTTCTTCATCAAACTTTATCAGTATATGATATTCAACTTTAGTTATATCAGATATGTACAAATCAAGGTGAATCAAATAATGTGTTTCTTGATTAAAGGGAAACTAAATTCCTAAAATGTAACTAGTATTGACTTACTGAACATCAGCAATGGCTTACTACCATCAAAGAATTGGTAGGTTTTTGTCTAGCAATGAAATAAAAACAGGCAAAGAAAAAATGATTTAAGCAATGAAAATATCAATAATATAGCAAATATTTTAATAAGATAATAATAAAAAGCATTTTGAATGCTTAGAACTGTAATGCTAATATTAGATTATCTACTTCTGCTAGCATGATGCTATTCCCGGTAGAAGTTTTGAAACACAGCAAAGGTAGCATCATGATAGGGATAACTAGCATTAAATCAGCAAACAGAGCAAGTACGAAAATAAGCAAGGAAAGGATTTTAAAATGTCAGCATCGATATTGTACGAAAATTAGTTCCCTTTACTGTACTTTCATACTGAATGTCTATGGATTTATCAAAACAAAGGGTTAACAACGAGTGTGGCCGGCAGACTGGAGATGTCTACTTCTCCATTACTTGCACCCAACCCCTGAAGTTTTCAGGGGTCTGTGATTGCTCTGCTCTAAATTTGTTTTGTGTATTTGGACTTTTGGGCATGGTTACTACTCGACATCGTCATATTTCTTTTTAGATAATATCAATAAGAAGTTTATTTAGATTTTCGGCTTTAAATATCTGGCAGGCGTCTTGTTTCCTAAGCCAAAAATCCAAGGCAAAAAATTTCAAATAGAAAAGTCGTATTTGAGAATTATATTTATTTTACCCTGGTTCAAAAATCTAAGCATTACGTTCTTTTTTATTTTACAAAATGCAAAGATATACTATGAAAAAAGATTATAATAATTTTAATAAAAATCATTTCTAAATTCATAAATAAACTATTTAGCGCACCTGAGGCAAAGGCTCAATTGAGCTTTTCTGATCAAATCTTTCTGTTGTCTGTCGTGGTTGTCTTTGGTGTTATCGCTATTGTTAATTAACTTTTCACATTTTTATCTTTCTCTCCAGGACCCCTGGTGCAATTTCAACCAAACTTGGCACAGAGTATCCTCTAGATGGTAATGGAGATCCAAGTTTGTTCTAATGAAGGGTTGGTTTGAACATATTTTATTGTAAAAAATATACAAATGGTTTGAACACAAGTTCTAACAACTTACGAGGTTCTCACCATGTGAAGGGTTGTGCTTGCTTTCATGGGGAAATAATTAAGAAGTACTGAAAATTTGCTGGTGTCATTTGAAAATCTTTTCATGATCCATTGGCTGAAAAGTGAAAATTATCTGAAGCTTTATGACATAGTTTATATTCAAGTTTATTCAAATAATGGTCTCCTGGTTAGGGTAGAAACAGAATAGTGATCAACGTTCTATGTGGGAAAATATAAGGAAAATAAATCTAAAAACTTCTTTTTACGAACAGGAGTAATGATAAGGCATATTTATACACATGCATCATCAGATAGCAAAACTTCAAATTTGTACAAATCAAAGCCCTCTGGATAGGGTGGGACCAAGTTTTAGTTGGCAATATATTTAGTTGGCAAGTAAAAATGCAACATGAGAACCATCTATCCTTCTGTTTTCACTAAATTGGAGGCGATAAGAAAATTAGAAAGACCACATTTACAATATGCTATGGTTCCAGCAGACAAGGTTTGTAACAATATCATATTTTGTTTGTAAGGCTCATTATTATATCTGTATTTTAGAAGAACTTTGTTTTTATTCTACGTCTGGAAATCCAAGTTATTCTCAAAATTTGAAGTAAAAAGTTACATTTTTTAGTTTTAGTGGAGTTGCATGGCTTATATTTATTCTTGTTATATCAACAGATAGATTCTAACTGAAAGTTTATAATATGTAATAATCTACATATGCTGATAGCTTTTACTATGTATAAGTAGTGTTTTCTTATTGTTTGAATGAAGCAAAGTGCTTTTATTTAGATGCGTTAAGCATTTTCATTAGCTGGTATTCAATTTATATGTTAATAAGAAACTTGCTTACAAATTTTGGTGATGGTTAAAGGCGGTAAAGACATGTGAAAAAGACACCAATTTTCTTATCTTTTCCTATTGCCTAGCCGCTAATACGGACTGATTGTATATCATTTTATGGCCATTTGCCATAAGAATACTTCAGATTCGTCAACCAAACAAAATTGGATCATGCAATTTTTAAGGAGGAAAATATTGTTTATATATATTGAACTTTGTCATTGAAGTCAATGTAGGCAGCAAAAAGGTGTTACAGATAGCAAACCTTCCTCTTTTTTACAGCTTTTTTTTTCATAACTATGTTGAATTCATAACGTATATTGATCGTTGCCTGGAAATCTGGTACATATATTTGTTAAGTCTATTTGGATAAATTTTCAAATATTTAGTATATAGATTGTATCAAAAATACTCGGGAAGAATTTCAAATATTTCATTAATCACAGCGACGTATTTTAAATGGAAAAAGTGAGTTATACATGACTTTAGGACACCCTCATTTTCAAACATTATTATTATTATTACATTATTAAAACATTATTGAACAACACAATCACTGAAACCATCACGTGAGTCCTTTTCAATAATAAATAAACAGATCTAAACCATTGAATAAAATCTCATGGAAGTGTAGGGATCAAATACAGTTGATTGTCTTAAGAAAGCCCACAAACAACGAAATTTGATCGCTATATTATTTAAGAAAAATCTTGAAATGAAATCAGCTGCTCGTCCTTTGGCTATATGTGTGTACCTCATTGGACAAATCCTATCTCTGTTACAGACATGCTATTCTCAGTGCTTCGACCCAATCGACCCAAAAAACTTTGATCACTAGCAATTATGAAAATTCCTCAGTACCTGGATTTAGCTTTTTGACCAATGCTGACATTGCAATGTGCACGATGGTTTGTTACATGTTTAGTTTTTGTCGCTCAGTAGATTGGTTTAAAGAAAAAAAGACATGTCAACTAAACACGAGATTTGCCATCAAGAATGCCAGTCATGTAATAACCGACAACCACACCATTCATGTCGATCGGGAAAGTATTCCAAAGGTAAGAAAATGTGTGCAATGCTTAATAAGAAATGGGTAGAGATCTTAATAATGAACGAATTAGATATTACAGGAATCACAACTTTTGAGTTGATTTAATTTCAGCACTTGGCGGGCAATTGTCCGAATCATTCCTGTACTGAGGAAGAAATTTGTATTGGGGGTAAATATGTACCTGTTTTAAACAGGTTGGAGAGAATACTCGAAATCGGGTATTATCCGTGAAATAGCGTATAGTCCTCGATATCAGGGTATCGTTGAATCCGCGAAATCGGGTATACCGTGCATCTTTCTGTAAAAACAGAAAAATAAAGCAACGGCGCATTGTGTCAGTTAGTGTTACTTGTACATCAGTATCTTGGGAGTTTATTTTTATTGAACTCATTTTAAATGGTTGTCTGACAAGTTTAAAATCACACGACAAACACTGCTGGGGTAGCAAAGAAGGCACGGTGGCGTCATTATTTTTCAGTACAAGTTCTAAAAACAAATAACTACATGTCGTCTGTGTTTATTTCCCTATAAATTATTCCCCAAGCTTAATTTCTTAACCTGTGCATTACTCACAAAATGTAAAACTTTGAAGAAATTTAACGACTAACCTGTGTTATGTATTTTTTACTTCAAAAGGTATGGTGTCCCTTTCACGTTAAATTTAAATTATTCCTCAGTTGGTAAGTACATGTATTTCTCATCGATATAGAATACCGACGTTTTCGTAAGGGAAAAAAAATAAAATAAAAACAAACAAACATAAAAAAAAACAACAACAAAGGAAAAGCAGGTTGAAAAATGATATAAAATGAAATAATTTTAATATCTACATGTGTACATGCATGTAAACTTAAATACATTTTTAAAAATTAATACAATGTATATTGATAAAGGTAAAGAATCTTTAGTAAAATCATCAGTTTCTCCTATGGTGTATGTATACAGTTCTGCAATTCCTGCGGGGAAAGGGGGAGGTGCGTATTTTTTAAAGAAAATATTTTAATGTCAGTTTACCATGAAGATTTTCATTCAAAGAACTCGCCAATGTTTTGGTTGCATTTTGATTGATGCAAGCGACGTTATTTTACCTGTGTGTGTTTGTGTGGAATTTGAGAACGAGATGTCTTGTTAAAAGGATTTTCGTTTAGCGGGGGGGGGGGGGGGGGGGGGGGGGGGCTTGGTTCATATAAATAAATAAAAAAATCCAATTCGCACATTTTTTCATGTGCTTTTTATACATTCTCAATATAGAGCTAATATTCAAATATGAAATATATATTAAAGTTTTCACATATACTGTTTTTACTTTTCATACATATGAACAAACTGAAGTGGAGTGTTCAAAAACTAAAACTTCATAATTTCCTGTCTTTTCTGTAATCTGTGATACTTATTACTCATGGTTATCACTTTTTGTTATTATTCATCTATGGTGAAAAATGTGTTAAAAAATAAACATGAAGTTTAGTTATTTTCAAAACTTTTCGAATGTTTTAGAAAATAACAGGTTTCTATTTTAACCCCATACTGTTTCGGTATATAAACAATTATTGCATGAATGTTTTGGAGATATGAAGAATTCTATTCACTCAAGAGGGCAAAATAGGGAATCAATATGATTTTTATTAGATGAATAGATCTCTTTATCATACAATGAATATATACCATTCAATGACGTTTAGCACAAAACTCTACAATAAGATTTTACATTTAATTTGATTATTTTGAAAGGGGAGGGATGTTTCTCTTGGACACATGCATAACACATTCGAGGTTAATTTTCGCTTGACCGAGATAGTCCAGACAAGAAATAATTAATGTAAGCAGCTAGTAACAACCGTTATAGCTATTCACTTTCGTCCCCTAAAGTCGCCGAAAAATGGTAAAATATTGCAGACTCAGCGAAATTAAATAATCAACAGTTATTTTCTCTCACAAGCTATGTTGCTGAGAACATCATTGTCTTTGCTAAAACTTTGGAGGCATGTTGAATCAAAAGGAAATTTTAATAATTTAAAAAAAAAATAAGAAAGAATATGTCGCCTGCGGCCTTTTATAACTTCTGGGAATTAGCTTTAATTGTCATTCTCTGTTTATAAAACATATGTACTGGTACAAGATATATGTAAGGAATGCTATTCAACGACAAAAAAAAATCAACTGATGAAAATAGATTCATAACCCCCCCCCCCCCCCCCCCACTGTGAAAAAATACTAAATGATTTACGCGTTATATTAGTTTTTGCCGTAATTTGAAACATTTTAACCATTAAATAGTTTATACATTTTGTAATGAATTATTTTTATGCACAAGATGAATGTTAAAGCAATTAATGACGCATAATTAAATACGATAGAAAACCCCCTGTTTATTATTTTGTGTGTGAAATGTGTTTCCATATAAATTGAATTATTTACAAAATGTTCATGTTTGTCGTAATGATGTGGAAATATTATAAATTCCAGACTTCTGATATTTAATAGTTCTGTTGTGTTGGGTATGAACATGAAGAAGACGCAAATACATTTAACATTATATAAAATATAAAAGCAAAACGAACGTTTGTTTGGGTGCAGATCATGAAATGTACTAAGCTCCACCGGTATTCGTTGTCCTATGCGCATTAATTCAGACTTCCAAATTGTTATTTGACTACTGATACCTTTAGATAACATTTGTCTCTAGGTGAAAGTTGACTCGGCAAAATGCGCCATCCCATTGTTTAAGTTTTATAAGGTGATTACACCGCCTATACCCGATTTCGCGGATACAACGATACCCCGATTTCGGGGACTATACGCGATTTCACGGATAATACCCGATTTCGAGTATTCTCTCCAACCTGTTAAAAGGTAACAGTTGATTTCAATCACATCTCTGCAGAAATAGAATACAAAATATCGTAGAATTAATTTCCCAATTCTTTTTCTGGAAGCATAATGCATATCTTTTTTTAAGCTCTGTTACAACGCACTTTGAAAAATTATGCACTTTGAAAAAAAAAATTTCAAAGTGCGTTAAATTTTGGACCAAGTTAACGCATTTTGAAAAAAAAAAAATCTTTTCAAAAAGCGTTAATATCGACCATATAAACGCTCTTTGAAAAAAATGTGCACGGCTTTGTCAATATTCTTGCAAATTTTAGGTAGGATAGATACTTATTTGAACCTAGTTGGATAACTTTTCGGTGATGACGTCACTTCAGGATCAAAGATATCGACGTTTTAAAGGTTTGTAGGAGTTGTCTTGTTCCCATAGGTTCTCGTAAATGTTATAAAAGGGAAATGGATCTTTCCAAAAAAAAAAAAAAAATGAATGAATGATTGTTTAATAGCACATTTTTTTTTAAATTTTATCCAGTCTGTAATAAGTTCGGTATATGTAGGGGTCCATAAGTGACTTAGAACATCGCATTTTCTTAAGGAAAAGGGAGCAATTATGATTTTTTCCTGTTTACAGAGAGATTATCAGATATGGTAACAGATGGACATATGACAACAGTATAGCAAAAAGTTAATTAATTCTTTGATTTTATGACAATGAACATTAATGGACTTTCAATTTTAAAAGAACTCAAATACAATGTACTTAGGACTTCCCTATTCTTTTTCCTGTATTTAGATTATTTTCAAATATGACCATTAGAGGTACGAGAAATGCGACAAAATGGGGCCCAAGTTTGAAAATAATTTTCCCGCACAATATGATTGTCCTTTTATAGTTCTTTGTTAAGTATTTAGAAGTATTCAAAAAAATGTTTATTCTCGCACAATATGATGGCCTTTTTTCAGTTATTTGATTAGTATTAAGAGGTATGAAAAAGTTTATATGCATTAAAGACAGGTTCTTTCTTATTGTATTGTATTTGAATTTGTATATAAAGCTACTTTGGCCAAAGTATAGTCAGTTGGCCATTGTTGCTTAGATCAGCGAGATGGCCCTTGATCCTCTCTTGTTTAATATAATAGGGAGCTTATCTCAATTTTTTCATCCATTTTACGTAAACTCAAATTTATTGAGAGAAGATATTTCAATGTCACACCAGTTGTGTAAATACATATATTTGGGTAGGAAAGATAAAAAGTTGGGCTGAGGGACCTTCTATCTCTCTTTTCCTTCTCGGTGAGGGTAGATGAACTCGTCAGTTTTTCGAAAGAAATGTAACAAAATAATGCTGTCTATTACTAAAAACTAAGTCCAGAACTTTTTTATACATATTTTTTTGAAAGTGCGTTAAGTGTCTTTATAGTAAAAAAAAAATGTTGATGTACAATTTTAACGCACTTTGAAAAAAAATTTCAAAGTGCGTTGATTTTGTCCCAAATGCTAAGCACTTTCAAAAAAAATTTTCAAAGTGCGTTGATTTTATCCCAATTTTATCCCAATTTTAACGCACTTTGAAAAAAATTTCAAAGGTCGTAATATTTTTAAAGTGCTTGCCACAAAGCTTGTTTGTTTAAAAAAAAAAAAGAAGTGGATATTGCCTTCATGTTACACTACCAAGTGTTATAAAAAATCTCTGCGAAAAAGTGTTGCTAAATCTGACTGCATAAAAAATAATGAAATAAAAAGAGTTACATGCAGGTATTATGTCTGCAATTAGTTTTAAGGCTTTCTTCATATAATTCAGATTAAATCATCGAGAAATGCTTATGGTATATTCAAAATTTTCAAAATTTTATGTTCAGAAAACTCAGATGATTTTACTGTTTTATTTAAGTAAAAAACTTCCATAAAATTCTTTGTTTATATATATATATATATATATATATATATATATATATATATATATATATATATATATATATATATATATATATATATATATATATAATTTCAAAAACAGAATGAAGAACCGGTACAGTTTTGTTGGGTGTATTAAAAACAAAAATCAAAAAAAACCAACAAAAAAACACACGCACAAAATATTTACTGCAAGCGCTTTCGGCATGTTAGGCTCTACAGGCAGTTATATATAACTGCCTGAAGAGCCTAAAATGGCGAAAGCGCTTGCAGTATATATATATATATATATATATATATATATATATATATATATATATATATATATATATATATATGTAGGACTCCAAAGTGTGATGGGACTCCAAAGTCCGATGGTCACGCCAAAGTGCTATGGTCTGCGCCGAACCCCGATGGTTTGACACGCCAAAGTTAGATGGTGCTGAACACAATTAACGTTTGTGACGTCATAGTACTACTGCGGAGAATTGCGATACCATGCCATGCCGAGATCTTTTGAAAATACAAAAATAAATATTATATGCGAGGACTAACCCTAATCTCTCGGATAGGTGCGAGACTAACCCTAATCGGTCAAAAAAGTGTATAAGAACTATAACCTAGATATCGGGGACGGGTGCGAGACTAACCCTAATGAGTCGAATAGACTGTGAGGACTAACCCTAAGTCTCTCGGGTTGATGCAAAGCTATCCCATAATAGGTCCTGTAGTGTGCAAGAACTAGCCCTGATTAGTCGAGTGGTGTGCGAGGACAAACTCTGGTAAGTGCAAGCAATACGCAAAATCAGAAAAATTGTATGCGAGGACGAATACTGAATTGATAGCTTTTGATACAAGACAACGGCATCAAAGATTGACGTCGGAATATTTTGACGTCATAAACTTTGGTTGTTTCTCCGCACCATAGGACTTTGGCGTGTCACACCATCGCACTTAAGCGCAGTGCGTCTCATAGGAAACAAGCCATCGGATTTTTGCGTGACCATCGGACTTTGTCGTCCGTACAGACATCACACCATCGGGGTTTGGCGCAGACCATCGGACTTTGGCGAGACCATCGGACTTTGGCGTGACCATCGGACTTTGGAGTCTTATATATATATATATATATATATATATATATATATATATATATATATATATATATATATATATATATATATATATATATATATATATGACAAAACATTTGACAAAATGTGATGCACTGGCAAAAAGTTGAGAGACCGATTTCTCTTCTCTTTTTTATATATTAAATAGAAAAACTATACAAGGATTGTTTAGAGATTTTGACAAAAGACCCCAGCAGGAATGGACAAGATGGAGTGTACGTTATTTACCCTGACAGACGGAGAGAAGTTTTCTGTAACATGACGACAGATGGAGGAGGGTGGACGGTGAGTAGTGTTTTCATGACTTTATGATTACTCTATACTCGTGGTTAAATGTCTTTTTACAAGACAGTGGGAGTTACTGGAGAAATGAAAATTAATCGTTAGAATGAAATTAACCAAATTCGATATGTCATTTCAGTTTTTTTTTCTAGCTAGGCATATGACTAAAAAGTCCATGATCTATTGAGTTAATAAACACGTATGTTGTGAGAAGATCAGTAAATAATGATTACAAGTTTGAAACGACTGGGTTAATATTCACAGATTTTAGGAGTTTTCAACATTTAAGACCATGCAGACATAACTCCTTTTCCCCCTTTCCAGCCCCCGGGTCATTTTTGTATACAAATTATTTAAAGTGGCAATGAATTTTATACAAGTCTGAGCCCTTGATAAAATATAATTTAGGAATACTTAGTATAGCGATTACCTAGCCGTTATTTCACTTACTGTCGCTCTTTTGTGGCGAAGTCGAGAAAGCTCTAAATCTCGCAGGATTTCCGGGGTTTAACACTGTTTGCTCTTGACAATTAAATGATTCGAACGATCAGTTCGAACAATCAGTATGCCGAAATTTTAAGTTTTGTCGAGGATAAACTTTGTCTAATTAGAAATGTTAATAGTATTTCATCAGCCCCCAAAAGTAGTCACCAGAAAAAAATTGGTTGAATTTAATTGGAAGAGTCTACTTTTGAAAAGTATCAACAGAAATGCAACATTTGAAGACTATCTCCTTTTAAATTTTATTCGATTATCAGTTCAGCAAGATATTTCACCAGGAATTCTTAAAAATTCAACAATGATCGATTTTTGCATTAACTGTTTTAACAGCAAGTTGTTTCCAGCCGACATACGTTTTCTACCTCCACCTAAAGAGTTTCCTGTGTGCTGGATGTGACTTTTTTAACATCTTCTATGTCCTGAGAAAGGAACAGGGCATTCTGAAAACTTGACAAATTTTTATTGTGCGTGTCGCTGGTCATTTCCGTGACCTTGTATCTATTTAGTAGATCCGACACATAGGATATGCAGTGTTGTTGGTGTTTTAGTGCTTTTTATATCGTCTTTTCACCAACTATATCCTCTCAGATCCACTCGTTTACCTGTTTTGGTTTTTTTCTTTTTTTCTATGCCTTTCATTTATGTATTCAATTCAGTCATCATTTGTTTTTATTTCTTTTTATTTAGACCTCATTTTGGAACATTAGTTCTTCTCATTCTTTTCTTCACAATTTATGTTTCGTCTTTTTTTTTCCTTTTTATTTTGCATTTCTGTATCGATTTCCAAATTTATGTAAATTTATCTTTTGGTCTTAGGTTACGTTGGCAAATCAGTTCAATCGTTTGTCTAATCTTTCGACTTTACATGTGGTTTCTTTTCATTTTTATGTATTTATTTTCTATATTTTCTAAAGAAGTTAAGTTCATTGCTCCTTTTTAATTGTTTAGGGATATAACTATCTAATTCCCTTTTCAAAAGGCAATAAAAAGAAATCCAACATTTTAACTTCTGAAGAAACAACACCAGAAATCAATCAAAGCAATCAATCAAAGCAAAACATCGGGTATCGAATTTACAGATCTACTTAGCTTGTGACATTATACCCAGTTTTTTTTTTTTTTTAGATAAATGTTACGCCTAACACAGGGTCAGTCTCCAAAAGCTTTCGAGAACAATAACAAGGTGTTCGAAATAACTGATGTCACTCTTGTCTTTCTCGGGATATCCACAAGTTAGGAAAATTTGAGAGTGACATCATGTCCCTAGAATCATCCCTCTTTGATAGTACGTCCGAAACTGACCTTGATGAAGCCCACAGTATTATTGACACCTATAATAAGGCCCTTACAAATTATTGACATCTTTTATGCCCTTACAAATGATCTCAAAAGACTCAAAAAAAAGAAATTCTTTGAGATAATGTTCCACAGTCCACGACCAACTAGTCAGATGTCAGAGTGAATAAATCACGCAAACCCCGCTCGAAACGTTTCAAGCGCAAACATAAATCATTGTGGGGACGAACCCTTGCATACTCCTGACGTCTGCCCTGTGCTGCAACACATCAAGTGTTCCTCTTTCCGAATCTCAGATCTCATTTCTTTCTTAGGGACTGTTTTTCTGTCCCACGCTACATGAGGTCGACGAAAAAACAAGTCAGAGAGGACACCCGAGCATTCTTTCGGAGCCTTCAACTGAAGGAGCATTTCTCTAGAAAAGACTCTGAGTAAAAGACTCTGAGTTGAGGCAACTCTCAGACGAACGTTTCTATATGAAACTGGACTCTAATCCCACTAAAGAGTTCTCCACCGCTATCACTTGACGAAATGTTTGAATTGGTATCCACGTCTAAGAGACACTCTTTCCCATTGACTGTACACCAGGACAATTTTATCTAGCTGCTTCCTAAGATACATAAAAAAGACATACCAGGTCGTCCTATAGTTAGCACAATCGGACAGTCCACGGAGAACATTTCTGAGTACATTGATTTACATCTCCTTCCACATGTAGCGAGTTTACCATCTTATCTCAGGGAATTTATTAACAAGACCCCCCGACTGGCCTTCCAGATCACTCCCTTTTAGTGACTATGGACGTCACATCTTTGTACATTCCGCAAGATACGGGCATCGAGGCCTTTAGAAAAGGCAGATCTGTACAAACTCCTTCTAAGAAGTCCTTTGCCAAGTTCCTTGACCATGTTTTCAAGTGTAATAATTTTATGTTTAATGGAGAACATTACCTACAAGTCAATGACACTCCTGTAGGAACCAAAATAGCCCCATCTTATGTCAATATTCTCAAGGGCAGACTTGAGCGCAACTTCTTACCTCAAGCACCGATTAGGCTCCTTAGCTGGTTGCTTTTCATTGACGATATAGAGATGAAGTGGGTGCAATGACACAATAGCCCCCGAGGCATTCATTTCGTTTGAGAACACCATCCATCAGTTTATCAAATTTACGGTAGAGTTATCAAATTATAAAGAAATCCATATTTTAAGGTACGACATCTACCCTGATTGGTGGCGAAATCGAGTTCAGACTCCACACGAAACCTTCTTAGGGTTCTCAATCATACCATATTTAAATGTGGCGCAAGACTTACACGAAGGGTAAATATTTGCGGTCATTTCGAGACCGAATTCGCGAAGAAACCGCTTAATTTTGAAAAACGCACAACTCTTCTGAATAAGTATTTAAATACCCAAATGGTATTAATTTTTTTACTATAAATTTAATAATAAAAACAATTAATGAATGAAATATGAAGATAACGAACAGTATTCAATCTCAAAAGTCTTATGAAACGATACAGATTTGGAGCAGAGCAAACACGGACCTCAAAATTAGAGGTGGGATCAGGTGCCATGGAGGAGTAGAATCCCCTGCCGACCGGTCACACCCGAAGTGTGCTCCTTGTCATGATAGGGGAAAAAATGGAAAAATCCGTAGACAGTTCAGTGTATAAATAATGGCTTAACAATTAGTATGAAAAATGTCAGTCGGCATTTGACTCAGTGATAGGTTGTATGTGCTGACAAGGTCATTGTATCGACCGTAAAACTTGCGATAAGATGACTTCAAACGAGACTGTTGATATCCTTGTTTCATCAACTTCTTTGTCAATAGCTTGCCTCGTTTTAGAAATTGTTCATACGTAGAGCTTGCTCTTGCTCTTGGATATTGAAAAACATAGTGCTACGTGTTAAACAAAAATTAAAATATTTCCAAAATATATGTATACTCTGACCCACCCACCCCTCTACCTACATACGTTCTACGTTCTTATGCATAAACAAATATTAGCTTATAGACTCTGAAAAACAGTACCAGTTAAAACAAGTTTAAAGTGTTATTCTATGATTTTTCAACAAATATTTTTGGTTACAATGATAAACTATTTACCAGCAGTGCCCATTATAGGGCATAGGAAATTCTGGTAAGTCACTCTATCACGCTATAGTTCGTATATATATTTTCAATATATATGGTCTCGGTTGACCAAGGTATCTTAAAATTTGTGAATTAGAAATACATTTAGCAGTTTAGTGTCATAAAATACCATTTTGATGGATCTATCGTTTATTTTTTAACATTACCTCAATACATACAGGATAACGATACAGTACGATGTTTGGCAACAGTCCCAAAACAGTTTCAGAGACGTGGTTATCTATAGTAAAGCTAAATAATTCATTGGTATTAAAACGTTCATTTGCAATAACTAGGAAGTGTAAATAAAATTGGATTGTCTTTTTTCATGCATGCGTAAGGTCCAGCAAGATCTAGAAGATAATATATATATATATATATATATATATATATATATATATATATATATATATATATATATATATATATATATATATATATATATATATATATATATTGCAAATATTTTTCTTATATGAACGTATTGAAGAGAAAATATGTTCAATTCTGTATGAACTTATTAGAGGGTCAGAGGTCATGGCGTAACCGAATCACACAGCGAGATGATATCTTGTCTACATATTTCTGTCACGGTGACACTGGTTTCGGAACTTCTAAGCCGTTAAAGCGATGAAAAAGATAAAATTATTGAAACATATGTTTTTCTTCGTTCAACAAATATTCATTAGTTCTTTCTTCGATGTGAAGAATGTTTTTAATTAGCCTAAAATCACGCTTACCTTTTTAACCCGAAATTCCTTTGAAGGTATGTAAACTGAAGACGATACCACCGCTTTTGACTTCATATATTAAGAACTCATACAATAATAGTAAGATTATTCTCAGTAGCGATCATGGATTTTTCATTATGAACAGATATTTCCTGAAATGGACTGCTGAATATCAATGTAAATATTCAAATGTTGGAGCGAGGCGAACTCTCAAGACCAAACAGCTTCTAGGTCATTGCGCGTCACAACGTAGCAATACGGCGGGCCGTTCGTGTAATAAATGCAGTTCTTTTTAGAATATTCGTCTCAAATGTAAATAAAAGTAATAAACAACAATGTTAAAAAGTTCTCTGGGAAATGAACTTGGTTGGTACGTGATCAAATCTTCTGAGAAGCCCTTCGGGCTTCACAGGATTTGATCACGTGACCAACCAAGTTCATTTCCAAGAGAACTTTTTAACATTGTTATTTATTTCTTAAATATATATATATGAGTTTCTCATTTTGTATGAAACTGGAAAATTTACATGGTTATATCAGCACAGAATCAGAATTGTCTAAATTCCTAATTCCTTTCTTAGGAACTGCAACCGAAAGACTACAACTAGATCTGAAGCCAAGCAATTAGTTAATCTACCAAGCATCAAGGGTCATATTTTTTTTTTACAATAGCTTCACACAGAACAGAATCTCCCGCCCAATGTTTATACACCCCCTGCTTGAAGACTGTGTGTTAAAAATATTCAGAACGGAATGTCATCTGTTCTTAGTCAATCAGTATTTTAGAAATAGTCTGAATAGGGATAAAGAGCAATCTATCAGTCTATGTTTTATAATCGTATATCTTTGACAGGGAGCAGTTCATAAATCAACGAATGTTTCTTTACAGGTCATTCAGAAACGAGAAGATGGCGACGTGGATTTTTATAGGACATGGAAAGAGTATAAAGAGGGATTTGGGAATGCCTCTAAAAACTATTGGATAGGTATTTTTTTTATTGGTATTGTGTCTGACTCCTTCCCATTGATTAATATCACTGGTAATTTCATAAAAATAATTAGTAATCGAAAATAATTATTAAAACTCTCCAATCATATGGATCATATACCTTTAATACCGTAGATTACTGAATTTTTAAAACACACGTTTTAAAATACTTTTTAAAGCAATGCTGTTTTCTAGATTTTATAAAAAGTTCTAATAAACTTTAAATACATGCAATAAGAACATTGTGTTGACAATGGTGAACTGCAATCCATGAAAAATAGCTATAAAAAATAATTACAATGCTGTGAATGTTTAATATGTTTGAAAATTAAAGATTGCAAGTGTATGACATTTTAAACAAAAGATAATTAACATTAATTGTTTAAATTCTTTCAATTTAAGAATCTGAAATATTTAAAGAGGGGTCTATTGAAACTTTGATCTTTCTTTCATTGTCACTTATTTCCGATAACCAAGATAGTATGTTTATTTTAGGGATGTCAATTTTACTCAGACAACTACGTCAGATACTTTGGTTGAACGATAGTCGAGTACTCGTTACTTTTTTGTGGATGTCAATGTAAAATTTCTCATTTACCGACTTATTTTGCATTATTTATTCGACGCTATCATCATTTACTTTGTATTTTTGAACCAACATTTAAGAAAAAATAAATAAATGAACTTAATATTTATCGTTTTACTCCATCATATTTACCCAAAACTTTTTTCAAAGTACTTTCGATTGTCCTCTCTAGTTACATTTACACGAATTAATCAATCATTCGAGCCCTGCAGTACATGAAGAAACAACTGATAATTTAGAGTACTTCAAATTTCCAAAAATAAGAAGAAGGGCAAGTATACAAATTCAAAAAGACCGTTACTATGGAAAAAAACATATCTTCCCTTTAAATGGTCCAACTCCTGAGATTGTCTTTCTTAGCTTAAGCCCAGATCTTTTACCCTCAGTGATTATATTTGTCTATTTCTTTTCAATTTGAAATGTTAAATAAAACTTTTATTTTACAATATAAAAAGTTAAAGAAAAACTTACCTTAATCAATAGTTCAATCAAACTTTTTAATACTTTTTTCCCAAAATTAACACAGGAAACGATGCAATCCATGCTTTAACCAAAGATCAGGACCAAGAACTCCGTGTTAATCTCCAGAGATTTAACGGAGAAACAGCGTTTGCTGAGTATTCCACGTTTTATATCGGAAATGAGGCAGATAAATACCGTATGACAGTATCCGGGTACAATGGAACTGCAGGTATGATGTCTTATCAAAATAGAAAAATTAATCTTCGATGCAATGAAAGTCAGTAGTCAGTCTATAGTCAATAAAACACCCAATTATGAAACAGATGTGGCAGACTATGAGGTGTCTTATATTTCAAGTTCACTGCAATAAATTAAGTCGACATATGAATGAAAGTAACTATTGTTAATTAATTTAACGTAGTCGATATATATCTGAATGTCTAGTTGAAGGCCACGGGAGTTTGTTTCTTCTTCTCATCAGAAATTTTGAATAAATTTTGCTTCAAGGGAATATAAAAACAGGTCGGCTAATGAATTAGCATAATTAGTGCCCATAGCAATTCCAACATCTTATTGGAATACCTGGTCTCTGAAGGCTACATAATTTTTTTTTCGATGAGAAACTCCAGCATTCTATATCAACTTCAGGGTACTTTTGTGTTGAATCAGAGTGATTTACAACAAAGTAATTTAGTTGATGACTATTTACAAGAAACAATTTTACTCGAGTTCCATTTTTATTGGAAATGATATCAAGAAGCCTATTTTTCAATTTATCGTGCGGAATGGTTGTATTAAGTGTAGAAAATTCGTACGTTTTGGTGTTATTCACTAGAAAAATTGGGAGTGTTAATTTTTCTTAAAGTACTTTGGAGTTTCCTAGTAAGCCCGTCTTATTTACACCACTTCTGGAATATGCTGTGGCACAGTACGTGTGAAGTTTTTCCTTCACAGCATTAAATTTTTTTGTAAGTAACATATTGTTAAAGTAGTCTTTACATTTATTTTATTACCTCCGATTTAGTAAAAACGGAAGGATAGATGGTCCGCATTCTGCCTTTTAACTTTCTAATATTTATTTAAAACAATAAAATCCATTCTGACAAAGTGTTTTGGTCTTTCTCTTCTTATTATTATTCCAAACGTCTGGTCTAATCTTCGACAGCATTCATAGAAGAAATGAAGTTTTGTCACCTATTGTTGACATTGTCACCTGAAGTTGACATTGAAAAGATGCTTGAGTTTCTGATTGACAATATCTATGTGGTTTTTAGAAACCAGGTCTTCCAACAATCTATTGGAATTCCCATGGGTACCAATTGCGCCCCGTTATTAGCAGACCTTTTTTTGTATTCATATGAAGCAGAATTTGTCCAAAATATTGTACGTGAAAAGAAGAAAACACTTGCTGTGGCCTTCGACTCGACATTTAGATATATCGACGACGTATTGTCAATTAACAATGGCTATTTCCATTCTTATGTCGATACGATATATCCTAGTGAACTTGAAATAAAAGATACCACAGAGTCTGCCACATCTGTTTCATATTTGGATATTTTACTTGAAAAAGACGTTAATGGTAATCTAACAACCAAGCTTTATGATAAACGTGATGACTTTAACTTTTCAATCGTCAACTTCCCTTTCCTCTGCTGCAATATACCTTCATCACCTGCATACGGGGTATATATCTCTCAGTTGATTCGATACGCAAGAGCATGCTCTACGTATGTACAATTTCTAAAACGAGGTAAATTATTGACAGATAAATTGATGAAACAGGAATATAAGCTGTCTCGTTTAAAGTCATCATTTCGTAAGTTCTATGGTCGATACAATGACCTTGTCAGCAAATACAATTTATCATTGAGTCAAATGCTGACTGACGTTTTTCATACTAATTGTTAGGCCATTATTTACACACTGAATTGTCGACGGATTTTTCCGTTAATTCCCGATTATGACAAGGAGCACACGGCGGGTGTGACCGGTTAGCAGGGGATGCTCACTCCTCCATGGCACCTGATCCCACCTCTGATGTTTGGAGGTCCGTGTTTGCTCTGCTCCTATTTTGTATTGTTTAATGGACTTTTGAGCTTGAATACTGTTCGTTATCTCCATATTTCATTGAAAGATTGGGGCTCCCTGTATTCAGGATCCTTTAAGATGATCGCTTTCAGATCTTCATTTTCAACTATATTAATATCATCGGTAATGAAGTCTCCAACGGGACGGTGTTGAAAGAAGAGAAAGAGCAAGAACACTTAAGAGGGTTTTGTTTTAGATGTTCAATATCTAAACACTTTAAGGTTTCTTTAAAATTGTAAAGTCTGGAAGCAATAGTTTGGGAATATCTCTAGGAAATGCAGGGTGCAGATTTCAACTCCACTTATATGTTGGAATGCAAGACTAGGCTTTTTATGATTAAGGATGTTACTAATGTTGGCAAATTTAAGTTTAAGTAACCGACGTCGACGGGTTGATTCAGAATTATCTTCCGAAATACGTGGTGGCTTGAAGAGCCTGTGCTTGGCAACATTCATGATCACAACCACAAACTTTTATTCTGCAGTGGAAGAATTTAATTGGCGAATGAAAAAGGGTGAAGATAACGAACAGTGATCGATCTCATATAAACTTTAAATAATACAAATCTGTGAACAGGGCATAAATACGGACATCTGGAAATTCCAGAGGTGGAATTAGGTGCCTAGGAGGAGTAAGCATCCCCTGTTGACCGGTCACATCCACCGTGAGCCCTATAAGAGGGGTGATGAAAATGTTTCAGTGTGCATTATTTTTTTTTAAGTAGTCTTGCACATCTGCCACCGTTCTGCCCATGCACGAAACACGTGGCCCAGGTGGTCACGTGACATGCTCCGTAGCGTATATATATATATGAAGCAGCATTCTTATAAAAACTATCACAGTGGCCAGATTATTCGCCTTTCATTTTAAAATCACTTGTTCATTTTTAAATTACAATCACCTTTTCATGAAAACTTGATTTTTATTTTTATTTATTTATTTATTTATTTTGCCAAAAATATTACATTTATGAAATATTTGTATGTTACCCATAAAATTCAACTTATATGGTCGAGGGCAGTGGCAGCCATACAGTGTTGACAACTGTGCTTAAAGTTACTATAATGATAATTCTTCTAATAAGTATGAACATCAATGTTATCAATACTCTTATTAGGTGACGGTTTGGATTATCACAATGGTATGAAATTTTCCACTAAAGATCAGGATAATGACATCGGTCGTCGTCACTGTGCTGAATCCTATCACGGCGCTTGGTGGTACAGGTCCTGTCTCGTCTCTAACCTGAACGGGGAGTATGCCCAATCTGCTGTGTTTTATTTTGATCACCCGATATGGGAGCAGTGGACGGATGGAGAAGCACTACAGAAGACCTTGATGATGATACAAACACTGACTCAGAATATCAATAGATTTAATGATTGATTCAGAATATAGGTGTTGCACATTTTTTAAAAAAAGATATTAACAACATACAATTTTAACATGAACGATTCATAGATTAGTATTTACGATTACATCTATCTATAACCAACATACAAGTATCTGCTTGATGGATTCAGAAATTAGGTTTTGTTATATTAATTCAGTTTATTAAGCACATTCAGGTGACTTTAATGATTTAGAAAATAGTTTTCGTTGTAGCTGTCTCTCTTAATAAAACTTCAACTTGAGAATTTCTACCTTAACATGTACAATAAATGTGTTCAATAATATAGAAACTCCTGTGTTTTGTTATATGATGTGATTTTTATCTGACAAGTTGTGCTTTTAATTCCCCAGCGGTGTGGAGAATAGAATACAACTAGCTGGATAAAAATCATATTAGACACAAACCATAGGACACCTTTCTATAACATGTTTAACATTACTTAATTACATATAAGTTGTTTTCACTGTTCTTATATATATATATATATATATATATATATATATATATATATATATATATATATATATATATATATATATATATATATATATATATATATATATATATATATATATATATGGAATATAAAAAAAAATTTCATAGATTTTATCCACCGGATATGTAGAGAAACATGTGGTAACCCATAAATGTAGTTCAGTTTAGATAACAAAATGATTGTATTGCAGTAGCTAGGTAGTTTTGCTAGTTTAAAAAGAGGGGATGAAATCAGGGAAGAAAGATTGCTCGTTTTCATATTCGTGATTTCAAAACATAATTTGTCGAAATGCGCATCTGGTGCATTAAAATTGTTACCGTATAAGATTCACATACGGAAACAATACAAATACTGTTTGGTTTGAGTATTTATAATATATTTTACTGTTATTTGATGAGTAGATTTGTTTCCACTCATGCGAATCTTTTTATATTATCTAAGATGTACCTTACAACATTATCCTTACCTTATAATTGAAGCATAGGTCTAACAAACATTTCCAACAGCAAAATAATTGTATTCATCTGTCTAGTAGGATAAAGTAAAATCCAATTAGGTATTATCGCCAATTAATTATATTGTTCTTTACGTTAAACGTAATAAACCTGGTTACGTAAAGTAACATAACATTCAGTAAACTGCTTAAAGTTGGCTAAAAACCCTACCAAAAAATACTAATGTTAGCAACAGTCTACTAAAGTTAAATATGATTACCTAAGAACAAAGTTTTATCTATGATAAATCAAAATCTCTACTATAGTACGTAAATCAAAGTATTTCTACCATGAATTTCATTTTGTTATGTTCAATTTTCTGATTTTTTTCTATATTTTTATGGAAAAATTCTTTTTATATTCACATATAAGTTCCAAAATTAACATTTTATTAATAGAATTTAGAGATAGATGTATAATGGCTCTAACTCTACAAATATTCAAAAGTTCCATAGTAAATCAACGTATCAAAGTATTTACTACTGTAAACTTGAGTTAACTATAGTAAAACAAAGTAAATTTTTGTTAGGGAGGATCTTAAAGGATGATTAGAGAAAGTTTTTACGATAATGGTCATCTAATAGCTTAGCAGTAGGACAAACGTGATGTTGATTTCAACATTTTCATCGTCAACTTCCCTTATTTATAAAGTAGTATTCTTAAATCATTTGTATATAATGCTAATGTCTCCCAACTGTTTCGATACGCAAAATCAGGCTCTGATTACAATAAATCTTTATACCGAAGCAAGATGCAGACAATTAAATTAATGTTACAAGGATTTCGACAACCCGGTTTAAAGCAAGCTTTTCGTAAATTCTATCGTCGTTATAGTGACCTTGGGTCAAATTTTGCCTGACATGTTTCTTACCATTCGTTAGGTCATTGTTTTTATACTAAATTTGAGTACGGAGTACTCCGTCTACCCGACCAATACATAAGGCTCACGGCGTGAGTGTCCGGTCGACGAGGATGCTTACTCCTCCTAGGAACCTGATTCCAACCCTGGCCTCGAGACCGTAAACTGAGAACAGACTTAAGTCAAAATTTTGATTTTGAATATCTTGAGTTTTATTTAACATACATACTTAAAATTTTGCAGGTTTGTATAACATTCCAGTATAAATTATTGATGAAAATTTTGTTCTGTTATCAAAATCATGTCAGAGGTTATGTGGATTTGAAATTTTGACTTAAGTCTGTTCTCAGTTTATGGTCTTGGGGCCTGGTGTTTCCAGGGGTCCATGTTTTTGCCCTCTTCACGATTCATTTTTCTGTATTGGATCTATGAGATTTATCGTTGTTCGTTATCATCACCTTTTACATAAGAAGCAACTACAGAGTAAGTCTTTCAAGCCATAGCAATTGTTGTTTGCCTCTTATACCATGTATACACAAATAACACAATCCAAGCAGGAAAAATATTCATACCTCCAAACTATAAAGAAAACTTGGGCATGTTACAGCTAGATTCACACCTATTACTCTTTTTTAGAATAATCTTACTTTCTTAAAAAAATAAAGAGCCCTTTTGATTCTTGGATTACCATGACCTTTTGAGGGTCTAGATTTAACACTAAGCATACATTTTATGTTTATAAATTAAAAAGAAATTAATGCTAATATATTTTAGTCAGGATAAAATAAGGAAATGTAACTGAAATAAGATTTTTCTTCAAGGAGTTTTTGCAATTCTTCAAAATTTCCGAGTACTTTTTTCCCTATACAATTATATGTGGGTTTTTTTTTGTATTTTCATCCAGCATTTTTAATGATCATAAAGGTTCATTCTCTATAAGGCCGTTTTCCGGCCTACGTTGAAATCATTCTAAAATGTGTTTTTATGTTATTTTTATCCTTCTATTATATGATTTTGGTCCTTATTTTCCAACATCGATCGTGTGAGTCACGTGATTTATAAAATAAAAATGGCGGCCAAGCTTAAAAATATTGAGGGTGTGTCTATTTAAACTTTGTTTTTATGCATGGTTTTTTAAATAATGTAGAATAAGTCATATAAATATGAAGTAAATAAATTATATTAAAAATTTAAATGTAAAAATCGTACAAATTAAGGTTAAAATTAAAATAACATGACGCAACATGTTGCCCATTCACATTTTGTATATTTTAAATTTAAATCTTGAGAAAATGCTCACCTTATGACATGAGTAAATCTTTTATTATCATTTATTTGGCCAAAATACTTTATTTTAGAATCAATTGTTATTGTGTGTCATTTTTATCGATACTTTACCTTTATTTCCTATAATATACCAATTTAGAAATATGGTAGCGAATTATCTATTTGTGATTTAGCCAAGAAAACCTGCTTCACAGACTATATTTAGACCAACCAAATGAACCATCGATGTAAAAAAAATAATACAGTTAAAATATATCTTCTTATGTATATAAAATAAAATAAATTCATTAAAAATGCTTTGTTTTCATTTAAATATACCTGTTAGGTATCATATTAATATCCAATGAATAGGAAATGCTATATGTCTTAAGTATATGTATTAGACGGGATAATAAAAGTTCTGAAAACGGATCAAAATCACGTATCTTATAATATTAATAAAAAAACAGTACCGGGTAAGTTTATACTTAATTCACAAAGGAACTAAAATGTCGGTATGTTGTGATCCAATTTGACTAAATAAATACATTTACTCTGACCCTACTCCAGACAACCAGTCACAATCCGCTGCGTCTTTTGTATAATCAAAAAAGGGTCGTGGTACCAACTTACCATCTTGATGTCGCTGGAAAGACAAATACCATAGCACAGCAGCAATATGTGCACAGCAGCCTAATGTGCGAGCTCCTGATTTACACTGACAATACCAGCCTGTAATTGGATTTCTTTTCTCACTTTCATATGAAATCCACAGTATGTAAGTTTTCGAAGAACTATGTCTTGATTGTAACTTGGCTTTCAATAGACCATCGTCTTGTTTGTGAACAAATAATTCATATTTGCCTTCAGGTTATATATGTTCAATTGTATACGCCTTTGCCTGCTTTAATTGATATACTCCGACTGTAATATTTCTAAGAGCATCCTCTGAAAGACGAGGAAAATCCATCAAATCCATCAACTGACTCCCATACACTTCTTTTAGCTGCAAGTTTTTCATTTTCCACCCGTTTTTGTAACTCATTAGTTGTTTTTGACAGAAATGACATTCTAATTGCTAGCTCCGTGTCCTCAAACTCAGAATTTCTTATCGGAGGTCTGAACTTATTGCACAATGCACATACAATACGTACATAATCACCAACAAATTGTATCTGTGTATTTGGCATCACTTGGCCCAAAGCTTTCCATCGCTTTATCCTTCCATTCACTGACTCGACAACCCAACGTACCTTTGTTACCATTCTGGACTCGTTTGCTTCTTCAGTAGAGTGCTGTTTTTTCCCCTTTTCTAAGTAGCATGGCATCTGAGTTCTAAACCCCATTTGTTGTAAGAAATCTCTGCAGTCTCTAAATCCTCTGTCCAGAACAAATATATCTCCATCTGAATGCCAAGTTTTTAATCGTTCAGTGTCATTTTTCATTATACTGGTTAAGATCGAAGCATCATTAGTGCGTCCATCTGCTAAGTAAGGACCAATAGCATCTAGTATGTAGCCATCAGTACCAACTATCATCATTGGCTTCAGGAGCGGTCGACTTTTGTAAGCACTGTATGTTCGGCGCTGGAAACTGTAGTTTGAACTCTTTTCTATATAAATATATGTGCCATCTATGACAAGGGCTGCGACATCTTGGCCATCTGCAAATAGTTGCTTTACAAAAGCAGTAGTATGTTCCCTAATAAACTCGTCCCTAGAAATATGCTGAGTGCCCAAATGCTGGGGAACAAATTCTTTCATTAGAACAGCTCTTGCACTGTGGATTGCTTTTGATATGTACTGTACATTAGGTATCTGGAACATACTGCTCATCACTTTTAGGGACACTCCTGTTCGCAGTTTTGTCAACAGGAGTCCTAAACATGTCCTAGCTGATCTGACTGATGTGTTTCTCAAAGATGGAAGATATGTTACTAAATTGTCAAATTGCTGTTTAGTGAGACCTGTCAAGTGAATATAATCAGTGTCTGATAATCCAAGAGGGTTATCAAAGTCGATTCCTTTCGGCTTGTTCAACACATTCATGCGAACATTGTGAAGCAACGTCATTGAATCTGTTCTGTTGAACATGGTGTGGTCTGTCACCTTCGAAAGCATCTTTTTGCATTCTTCTTTTAACCCACCCTCACTAAAATGTTTCTGACAACACCTGGTACCTTCAGGTATGATTGTACCAGTTTCTATGAAAAAATTTGTCCTTGTGTCTTCATTTATTACGACAAGATCTTCCCTCTTAGTACAAAATTGACATTTTGCATGTGAAGACATACTACGAGGGACTTCTAACTTAATAACCTTTGGACTACCAAATGCAAAGGAAGAAGAAGTCTGCCCTTCCTCCACGTCAGTATCATTCTCTTCGCTTTCATTCATATTTCGTTTTTTGTGGTAATACGTCATTCGGCATTTATTACATAGTAAGTATCCTGATTCGTCTACCTGATAATTTATTTTTGACGTGATGTAATCATAGAGTTCTTTGTTGATAGTCTCTTTGATATATCTCGAACCTGATAAACTATGTTGTCGTAGGTTGCAAATGCAACAGATAGGGTATTGTTGATCTTTACTGGATTCCATAAGTATGAAGAAGGGTATTTGCCCCTATTCAGGTCCGGATTGCGTTTTCAGCACGGCTGAGGCAATTAAAGCCAGGACACTGTCCCTCCGGCTCACCGGCACTCCATAGAAACCCGCAAGATTTTCAACAGCTCCTTCCACTACTCATGTAGAGAGCTTCAGTATGTCTACGATCAAGCAGGTTTCTGCAACTTCCAATAAGGAAGGGCTCCCCTGACTTCTGGTTTGCTAAACCAGAGCCGCAGTTCTCAAAGCTTGTATTGCTACCAAAGATGCGTGTTGGCTCCCCAAATCCGCAGATGAAGTTCACCTCAGCATCCAGATAACATACAATACTTCGACCCTGTCTCACTCATACGGAGAAAATATGAGCGTCTCTCTGGCAGGTTGGGTCGAGAAATTCCATTATGAAAGACATTCTTCATGCCAGTAACCGTTTTTATCTAAATATCTTTAGTAACACATGTACAACGAACATAAATTAACTCATCATCTTTGCACAACCACAAAAACTTTTTGAGAACAAGCGGACGTACTTCTAAATAATATATCAAGAGGTATGAAAGGGAAACGAAACAATAAAAATTCGTGCCATATAAGACATAAAAAAAAGTACATACATTTGTCGCTGACAATTCAATCATCATGTGAAAAGCAAGATTTTATTTCATGACACTCAGTCTTTTCAGGCCTTTGATTATATATCTATACTACTATATTAAAATAATAGATTCGAATTTTTGGCCTTTAATACCGATAAATCGGAAGAGTACTGTCGTTTGTTTTATATATTTTAAACATCATTGGTACTTGAAGATTACCAATTTATTTTTATTTTTTCTCTATTAAGCTTCGCTAATTAATAATCAACGAAAATTCCTCAAAAAATTCCGGAAATCATCTGGATTTTTTGGATTTTACAATCTTGCGCGTGCGTATTAAATTCACGCTAAATCACGGGGTTCAAATCAGAGAAGACAAAAGTAATTTGTACTAAGTAGATATATATTTGTTATTTGTTTTTCTCTAATAAGAAATCATAAATATATATGAACAAAATATATAGCAAATTACACGTGTTTGTGTTAATGTTTCTGAGTTTATCCATGCAATTGTGATATTGTGGCCACGTGGGTAATCATTCGCCATCTCGGAGACACATTTATTTTATGTTATTTATGTCTCTGGTCATCTCAACGGAGGCAAAAAGCTCATGATCGTAGGAGCAATATTAATGTAACTACCCGATTTTATTTTATCCTTCCTTTCTTTTATGCTTTTTTGAGGGTAAATTGGGGGGGGGGGGGGTTACAACTCCAGCTAGAATCACATCTTAGTGAAGTAGGCATTCTTTTTCCGCCAAAAATTACAATAACATTATTTTCATTTCTTAACTTTGAAATAAATCGAAATAATTAAATAACGTCAATATAACCGATATTTTAATTTGAAATGTGTCTAAATGATTGCAACTTGAATTTGTTCGCCATGTTTACTATTACCTTCACTGCTGAGATTTATAACTTCACCTCCAAAAATTTCTTTAACTTTAAAAAAAAAGTGTGTGAAATATGTAAATTATTGTTATTGATCTTCGGTACGTTATATAGAAGGGGCAGCCTGTTCTTCTAAATATGTAAAGGTTGTCGTGGTTACTTACGCTTGATAGGTAGCCTAGTCTGAAGTCAGCCCTTGCGGCCCGTACAGTTCATTCTATCAATGCTGCTAAAATATCGATTGTTGTAAAATTTAATCCATGCATAGTAAATCTCAAAACTATGAGGTGGGACAAATTTAAGATCGTAAAAATATTTATTCAATGATGAAATGAATTACATTTAATCATAGCCAACAAACTTATGTTTTATTAAATCGCCACAAGAAAAAATACACCAGCGTGAAAACAAGTTGTCTTCTTCAGCAGCCATGACAGTTCTCATGTGATGTAATGACTTTTGATTGAAAACGTTTAATACTGCAGTAGATTAATTTTTGTTATCACTAAACAGATATATAAATGTTTATGAGGTATTTCTTTTATTTTTGCTGCATTATTTACGTATGAAGTAAGAAAAATTCCCATATTCAGTTCAAGATCCGCTCCCAAATTCTCATTGTCTGTCCCAAAATAAAATCGGTAAAGGTCAGTAAACTTTAAAGTTTGCGGTAAACTCAGACTTTACTAAATATTTTGGAAAAATTTATGCTCTGAATAATAACATTAGAAACATTTATCTTAAAATGTTCCTCATTACATTGTATGATATCAATTAAAAAATGGAAATGATATTGTATGATCCAAAAAGAGTTGTACCCCACCCCCAGGAAAAGGCTTTATTATTGCAGCAAGAAGTACCTTCAAATTCCTACTTTCCTACTTAGGATACCCTTGCTTGGCTTATCTAAGATAATGATAATTCATGTTTCCCATATATTTTATACTCAGTATAAACAAGAGGCCCATGGGCCACACCGCTAACCTGAGCAACTATAGTCAATTACTCCAACCCAAACAGCTTTAACAAATTAGAAATATCTGTACAAATTTAGTTTTTTATATTGAGTTTTTGATACATATTCTAACTTTGAGATTTTTCTCCAAAGATTTTCATATGTAAAATTTACAGTAAATATTCTGTTCCCCCCTCTCCCATTGTGGTTGTACCCTATCATGACCCCCTGTCATCATCATCAAATTTGAATGTACATTATATGAATTTACATTTCAGAAAACCTCTCTGGTCAAGTAGTTTTGGAAAAGAAAATTCATAAAAAAATTTCCTATAAATACTCCCATGGATACCCCTCCCCCATTGTGGCCCCACCGTACCCCCAGGGGTCATGAAAGGTCATGATAAGATTTAAAGGAAATTGAAAATGCTTCCACATAAGTTTCAACATTCCTGGCCAAAAGGTTCTTGATAAGAAGATTTTTAAAGATTTTCCCTATATATTACTATGTAAAACTTCAACCCCCCATTGAGGCCCCACCCTATCCATGGGGGTCATGATTTTAACAATTTAGAATCTACACTACCTGAAGATGCTTCCACATAAGTCTCAACTTCCCTGGTCAAATGGTTCTTGAGAAGAATATTTTTAAAGATTTACCAAAAAATTTCAATATTTCTTAATTATCTCCCCTTGGTAAAGGGCGTGGTCACTCATTTTTACAATTTTGAATCCTCTTCACATAAGGAATTGCTTTGTGCCAAGTTTGGTTGAAATTGGCTTAGTGGTTTTGGAGAAGAAGTCGAAAATGTGAAAAGTTTACTGACAGCTAGACAGACTGACGACAGACAAAATGTGATCAGAAAAGCTCACTTGAGCTTTCAGCTCAGGTGAGCTAAAAAGTAAAGCACATTACATTTGTTGAATCATAAAGATGAAAAAACTTTCAAATTTGTTAATATTCATTTCGAATTTTCAATAACTATAACATGTTTAAACAGAACTGAAGTCATGAGAGCATTTTCTTATATCATATATAAAGTACATTTGATATTCTTAATTCTTATTATGATCTCTTGAACAACCAGTATGTTTTTTTTTCGGGGGGGGGGGGGGTATTTGTAAGAAAATCTGTTCTGCTTCACATCTGCTAAATTGTGTAGAAATACCAGTATAGCACATTTCTGCTTTTACAGATTATATACATGTCTATTACCTGTGTATATATAAAGAATATGTATTAGCAGTGCTTAATAACTCTTTTATTGTTGAGGTCATATTTTGAACAAGTTGAGACCTGCAGTGTTAAAATTGTTACAAAAATTTTTACACCTTTAGTTTAATAACTAATTGTGTAAAAATACGTACCAGCTAAACACATTTCTTCATTTTCATTACTTTGCTTGATATGTATCAGTAGTGCTCAACTCTTTGTTGTTGTCATATTTTCAATAAATATCCATAATTTCTTTTATTAAAGTTTGTGAATGTGTCGATGTATCTATTTTGTAAATGTCCGATATGCACATGGATGCATTCATAATGTCAACCCGTGCACGCACGGGTCAAAGTCTAGTTTTTAAAAATAAAAACTCAACATTTTCTAGTGAAAATTGCATGGCTTATTTTAATTCTTATGGGATCCACAGAAAGTGTCACTCTAACTAAAAAGTAAACAGATAAAACAATCTACAAACGCTGATAGCCTCCATAAAGAGTAGATACCTTTTCGTCTAATTATTGCTAAAAATGTTGCGTAAAGTTTTTATTAAGATGTCATAACCACCTTTAACCAAGTTCATCTTTTTCTAATGACTTTTTATAGCTTTAAAAAGTTTACATTCAAATTTTGGTGCTGGTTAAAGGTGGTTATGACATGTGTAGGAGTTGTCAAACACACCAACCCTCTTATGTTTTCCCATTGCGCTAATGTTAATACGGAGCGATGGTACATCACTTTGAGACCCCATATCATAAAAAAATACTAGAGGATTAGTAACCAAACAAGTTTTAGCATTAAATTGGATCTTTAGCTCGATGATTCATACAGTTTTTAAGGGAAAAATATATTTTGAAATTTGGGAGTCATTGTAGGCCGGAAAACGGCCTTATAGAGAATGAACCTTTTCACTGTCTCTATATTTTTTTCTTTCTCACTTTTTATAAAATGCTTAAAAGCATTTCATCCATGATTTTTTTTCTTTTAAAATCTTTTAATTATATGTCACAAGTTTCAAATAAATTTCATCATGATTTTTTTTTCTTCTAAAATCTTTTAATTATATGTCACAGGTGATAAAAGTCATGTCTTAACCGGGAATCGAACCCAGGGCCTTTTGCATACTGTGCTAGCGCTCTCACATCTGCGTTATTAAGACCCCATATGTTAATTTTCAAACATCTGTGAACCCGGTGACACATTCCCCTTTTTTAAATTCGTCCTCGACTTCTATGAGTTAAAGAAATGTTGTAAGGCATGTTCCTAGAAAAAAAAAAGGTACTTACAAGTTGGGCGCTTACTGTTATAGGTGATGAAAAATGTATATTAAATATATATATATATATATATATATATATATATATATATATATATATATATATATATATATATATATATATATATATATATATATATATATATATTTGTACATGTAAATAATGCTTGGCAATTTAATGAAATTGGAGAACATCAGTTCAACTTCAGTGACTAATAACCGTTCAAAACCCCATTTTTTAAAGGGAAATACTTTGCAATGAAATTGAAATGTTGGAGATATAATTTTTTCTTGGAAACTCTTATAGTCCTACTCAATAGAAAGCCATTCATTTTTAAATCATGTTGATATTCACTATGGTCTATGGGACATAAAATCATTAGAATTTGCCAACTATTGAATGTTGTAATTGGGGCTAATTATTGTGTGTCAACTTAAAAGTAGTTTAACATGACCCACTTTTTAAATCTTTTAGCCGATTATTTTTAACGGCGTTAATGTTACCTTTTTATCTACTTGAAAAGAAGAAGTCTCTTGCTGTGGTCTTCAATTCGACATGTAGACACATGAATATCAACGACGTTTTATCAATTAACGATACTCATTTTCATTCCTTTGTTGATTAGATATATCCATTTGAACTCGAAATGAAAGACACAACAGAGACTGACACATCTGTTTCATATTTGAATATTTTATTAGAAAAAGACATTAATGGCAACCTGCATGTAACAATAAAACTTTATGATAAACGTGGTGACTTCTTTTCTATCGTCAACATCCCTTAATTATGTAGCAATATACCATTAGCACTCCAGTTGATACAATACGCAAGAGCATGCGCTACGTATGAACAAAATGTTGCAAGCTACTGACAAATAAGTTGATGATACAAGGATATCAACAGTTATGTTCAACATTTCACAAATTCTGTGGTCGATACAATAACCTTGTCAGCAAATACAACCTATCGTTTAGTCGAATGTTGACTTACGTTTTTCATACTAATTGTTTGGCCACTGTTTTCACATTGAATTGTCTAAGGAATTTTTTTCTGTTTGCCTGATCATGACAAGGAGCACAAGGCAGGTGTGACGGGTCAACAGGGCATACTAACTTCTCCATGGCACCTGATCCCCCTCTGATGTTTTTAGAGGTCCGTGTTTGCTTTGCTCTAAATGTGTATTCCAATGGACTTTGGAGCTATACTACTGTTATCTTCATCTTGTACTAGCTGCAGAACTGCACCACTCTGCTTGAGAAAATTCGGACAAACCTGATACTCAGGATTTTTATTGCTAGGATTCAAACCCAAAGAATACTAATTTATTTAATTTTAATAATAGAATAATTTTTGCTGAGAAAATTTTCTGCAGAAAAGTTTTGTTTGTCATAATTTCATAAATTTCAACAAAAACTTTACTCTAAATATTAAATTTACAAATTGAATTTGATTTTTATATATCTTGCATGCCTTGTTTGCCCATCTTTCATCCTTTCTTTCTCTCAAACTTATATATATAAATATAAATGTAAAAATATATACAGTCAAACCTCGTTATCACGAAGTCGAGGGGATCGAGAAAATACTTCGATAACTGAGGATTCGAGATATCCTGGGTAAAATACTTAAGGAATAAGCAGTTGGGACTTCAAAATTACTTCAACATATCTATGGTATTTGAGATATCCTATCGAGATACCGAAGTTCAACTGTATATATATATATATAGAAAGAGGGGGGTGTGAATGTGTGTAAGATTTATATGGCAGTACTTGAGTAAATAACAACACTTTTTCACCATTTCTTAGGTACAAAGACCTCAGTTTATTCATTTCTTCTCGAAGATTATTAATCTTCTTGATTCACTTTCTCACTGTCTAATTTCAACTGTGAAAAAAAACATTTTGAATGTTAAAAAAAAATTACACTGAACAATGTCTACACAACTGGTTTTAAAACAAGAGTCAAAGCAACAAAAGAAAAAAAGCCTTACTGCATATAATGATTGAGAAGTCAACAAAACTAACAAAATAATCAAATGTAACAAACAAATAGCACGGATTATCACATGATCAGAGTAACAGGTATGGCAAGCTGATCAGCTGATCAATAAACATCCTTAATGTCACCTACATTCCACAAACACCTGCAACTGTCAATGGTTACTCAAATTCTTGAATTATCTCTTTTCCCTTACATAATGGTCAAACCAGTAAGATTATACAAATGTTAAGTCAAACAATAAGCTGTCCATACATAATTAAATTATTATTAGCATGTACAATATTTACAACTGAAATGTATATAGTTAAGCATTATATCAAGGTTTCTAAGAAATATACATGCATTCATGTTTAAATAAAATCTTTTTGGAGAAATTCTTGCTTAGAAAGGAACTTCTGTACAAAAAAATATTTGATATTTCTTTTATATAATTAATTATAATGCTTCTTGATGCACATCAGTTGGTGTGCATTTAATGTCTCGTGACAGAACTTGACAACCATCAGTAGCAGCTCTCTCTATATATCACATATCAGAACACTCCAGGAATTTTTGTCTTAGCTAGGGTAACAACTGACAATGAATGGTCATTTAATGTTAAAATCCTGGCTGAGCCATTAACAAACCTGACATTTTCGTCTTAGTGAAGACATTAAACAGATTGGTATATATTGTTCTTATTAAGACAATAACAGATCAGTCATTATTGCCCTAGTTCGGACAATTATATACAACAAAATTGCTCATAATTGCCCTAGCTAAGATAAACAGACTGGTCATTATTGTCCCTGCTAGGATGACATTAAGTGGGTCAGTCAATTGGCCCTTGCTAGGACAAACTTGAACAGACTGGTCAATTGGCCCTAGCTAGGACGACATTGAACGGACTGGTCATTATTGTTTTGCTCTTCCTCGTCCACATCAAACACTCCCGTGATCCTGTACCCCATGTTCATCAGCATGACCTCCAGGGGGTCAGCATTCATCCTCTTTTGATTGGCTACAGCTGCATCATCAGAATTGTCCACTTCTCGCTCATCTTTTGTACCATCCTGTACAAACACAGATAAGTCAACATCAGAATTCTATGAAAAGATTTCATCTGACTTTTCTTTTGTACTGTCCTGTACATTATAGATGAGTTAACTCAGCATCAGTTTTCTACTTAAGTTATACATGTATAAACGTTGTCAATCATTTCTGCTGTGCAGTACTGAGTGAACACCTCTACATTGAACTTTAGAGTATTGTTTTTGAACCTCTTAACAACCTTCAAGAAAAGAAACCTGACAGTAAACTTATATGACCTTAAAACATTTTGAAAGGTCAAGGTCAAATAATGAAAAATGTGAATCAACAGCATGACTTTGTTTTAAGACTTAGTTTAAATTCATAACATCAGAAATATAAGATATTAACAAGAGGCCAATAGGACAGAATGCTCCCCTATGTCACCTTGGGCCTGCTGTTCTTTACAAGAAAATTCTTAAAAGATATTTTAATCAGATCACTAAATTGTATTCTGATAACTTAAATGTGAATTCCTGAATCAGAAAGTTTGAATATATATAATTATTATGTTGATGGTGCAATCGTTAGGGAGAGCACAGTTGTGTATTAGTCTCTCTTAGCTTACATCTGCCTCTTCAAACAGCATGAGACACACTGTGCATCACATGACATTGTAATGGAAAAATATTCACATCTGGATCAATGTACACACTCCAAATTTTCTCTGTGCCCAGGTGTTGTCATAAGAGCTTGCTATAAATATTCATATAATTCAGACAAAATAATAATAAATATTCATATATTTAGTGTGTTACCTCTGCCCTGGGGCTCCAGAGCCTGACAACTGGGTCAATACCACTGGTTGCTAGGAGACACTGGGTGGGATGGGGCTGGAGGCAGTTAACAATGGAGTCGTCTCCCCTTAACACTCTTACAATGTTAGTTGTGTCTCTCTCCCAAATAAAAAATGATCCATCGTCTGAGCCTGCCACTACATACTGACCATTGCTGTGGACAATCAACATGTTAATCAAATAAAAAATGATCCATCGTCTGAGCCTGCCACTACATACTGACCATTGCTGTGGACAATCAACATATTAATCAAATAAAAAATGATCCATCGTCTGACCCTGCCACTACATATTGACTATTGCTGTGGAAAATCAACATGTTAATCAAATAAAAAATGATCCATCATCTGAGCCTGCCACTACATACTGACCATTGCTGTGGACAATCAACATATTAATCAAATAAAAAATGATCCATCGTCTGACCCTGCCACTACATACTGACCATTGCTGTGGACAATCAACATGTTAATCAAATAAAAAATGATCCACCATCTGACCCTGCCACTACATACTGACCATTGCTGTGGACAATCAACATATTAATCAAATAAAAAATGATCCATCGTCTGACCCTGCCACTACATACTGACCATTGCTGTGGACAATCAACATGTTAATCAAATAAAAAATGATCCACCATCTGACCCTGCCACTACATACTGACCATTGCTGTGGACAATCAACATATTAATCAAATAAAAAATGATCCATCGTCTGACCCTGCCACTACATACTGACCATTGCTGTGGACAATCAACATGTTAATCAAATAGAAAATGATCCATCATCTGAGCCTGCCACTACATACTGACCATTGCTGTGGACAATCAACATATTAATCAAATAAAAAATGATCCATCGTCTGAGCCTGCCACTACATACTGCCCATTGCTGTGGAGAATCAACATATTAATCAAATATCCTTGTAGTTCATTTTAAATCATTATCATTATTTTATAATGCAGCAGTATTATCATGATTATTCGGCCCATACTGGGAAGAAACTGCAAGCGTAACAAATTATGCTGCTTTTCAATGTTCTTACAAATCTTCCTTAAAATAGAATAATGTTAAAATCCAGTAAATCCGTGACTCTTTGCAACACAGGACTTATAGCTCACCTGCCAAAATAGTTCGCTTCTTTAATATCTGTCGTCGTGTTACAGTGACCACAGAATCTGGCCTCGTAATCGTTGGCCAAGGCTCGCCAGCAAGCCTCCTGGTCAGAGATGGAAAGACCTCGCTTTCCCGGAGAAACAGAGTCTGAAGTATCAGAGGACGACTCATGCTTCTCTTCTACAAAGATCAAGAAGGAACTACACACTGATTTGTAAAATCATTAAATATAAACTAATTCATTCTCCTTCAATAAAAGAGTAAAGGTATGTGTGTGTGAAGGGAGTGGGGGGGGGCTTCGCTTCCACAAAATAAAAACAATCATATAAAAGCATTGGAATCAAGGGATTGTTAAATTAAATTGCTTTGAACTAACCCTCATGATCTGTTTTTGAGTAAATAGCTGTTTTGAACTGACCCCCATGATCTGTTTTTGAGAAAATAGCTGTTTTGAATTAACCCCCATGATCTGTTTTGGAGTAAAAAGTTGCTTTGAACTAACCCTCATGATCTGTTTTGGAGTTAATTACTAAGTAGCTGTTTTGAACTAACCCCAATGATCTGTTTTTGAGTAAATAGCTGCTTTGAACTGACCCCCATGACCTGTTTTTGAGTAAATAGCTGCTTTGAACTAACCCCCATGATCTGTTTTTGAGTAAATTACAAAGTAGCTGTTTTGAACTAACTGTCATGATCTGTTTTTAAGTAAATAGCTGTTTTGAACTAACCCTCATGATCTGTTTTGGAGTAAATAGCTGCTTTGAACTAACCCCCATGATCTGTTTTTGAGTAAATAGCTGCTTTGAACTAACCCCCATGATCTGTTTTTGAGTAAATAGCTGTTTTGAACTAACCCCCTTGATCTGTTTTTGAGTAAAAAGCTGTTTTGAACTAATCCCCATGATCTGTTTTAGAGTAAATAGCTACTTTGAACTAACCCCCATGATCTGTTTTAGAGTAAATAGCTGCTTTGATGTCTTTGTCCAATGTTTCACATGCGTTACTCTTTGCGTAATCAGGAAACTTATGCTTGAATTCCTGTAAACAATCGTAAGCTTCCTGGGGCCATGAGAGTTCATAAAGACACCGGGCCAATCGAAAGTGAGCTTTTAAATGGTTTGGGTCAATGTGAAGAGCACTGTGACAGTCCCGAAGAGCAGCATACAGATCTCCATCCCTGTCAATGTACAAGCATACAGGGTACATACACATATAAATCAATGTCAGCATGGATACAAGCAGTATGGTAATCTGAAACATCTACAGACCCTGAAACGTGCTACTACCCCAAAAAAGCGTGTGACTTTCGTGAGCTTTTCGTTTCGTGCAAACCGTGTAGCGTTTCGTGTAAACCGTGCAGCGTTTCGTGCAAACCGTGTAGCGTTTCCTGTAAACCGTGCAGCGTTTCGTGTAAGCTCCAAAGCGTTTTGTGCAAACCGTGTAGCGAGCATGCGAGAAGCGTGTGAGAAACGTGCGACTTTCGTGTAAGAACCGTGTGAGAAACGTGCGACTTTCGTGCAAGAATTGTGTGAAAAACGTGTAGGATTCATTCGGAAGTCATTTTATTTTGAATATGGATGGATCAACATGTCATTCTGTGTTGTTTGTAAGTAATATTATTCGCATATATTAAATTTGTATACCGGTGGTATAAAATAAAAATACGGAAACAACAAATTAAATAAAATTACTCGGTAATGTATTACATATTTGTTTGTTCTTCTTCCTTTTTTAAAAAAATAAAGATGGACATAAAATATGTTCAAAGTTATTAATTATATGTACATCAATTTAGAGGTATTTGATTCAATACATTTTTTAAAGGGGGCAATACTAAACATTTTTTTAAAAAAGAAAATTCACCAAGAATCCGGTCTTGTCCTTTTCATTCATTCATTTGAATCTCTTCACCATTTTACAATAATGGTATATAGAGATTACAAGAACATATGGGTGATTAATACAAAATAATAGATAGATAAGGCAGGCATGAAAAATAAAATACAAAATTTAGTGCGTTGCTATAAATGTGAAGTATGGGAATTCTAGGCCGGGGAGCACAGTTAATTCATTTTCTTTATAAACGAACATAATTTTCTTATATCACAAGATTGTGTTACAAATAGTTTTGAAACGAAGAGTATATATAGTCTTTTTATGCATACAATTGGTTGATTAATAATTGTCACATAAATGAATTATAATTCACATGCTTCGGCAAATACAGGGTAAATTATTTCCGGGGGGGGGGGGGGGGGGGGGGGGTGTTCAAATGAAAACACAAACTGAGCTTTTGTTGTTAAGTGTTTTATATATAATTTTGTTTTTAAAGAAATCTATTGCTTTTTTTCGGGGTGCGCCCGATGCACCCCTAAAAAATATACTAGAACCTTCTTAACACTTACAACACTCTTCTTACGACAGTGATCAAGGTCATTCACAACAGCGATCACGGGCACCTCGTGCCGGGAACTGAAAATTTGTTCTGTCATTACATGTATCTCTTGTCAATCATAGCTAAGATGACACGGGACAATAACGATTGATTTTGATTAGTGAAATTAAATTGTTTTATTAGTATTTAATGGGTACAAATAAATACGGTCCGTGGATTTTATTTCTTAAATTTATCCGATTGTCTGTAAACAGTGAATTAATTTGCCAGTGTATTCGCGAATAAAAAAAATATATAGAAATACATGTAAATCTTGAGTACAGTGTAATTATTAGTTGTTTTATTAATCACGCAATTACAGAGCATAATTTTTAGTTTATAGGACATAGGACATGTACATACATGTATATTGAATGTATTGCTAAAAGCCGCGACTTTTGTTTAATTGTCTACGGGTTTGAAATCAAGGATTTTACAAAGTGGTGGATATATTGTTTTTATTTGATAAACACAATGCCTCAAACGAGAACTAAAGAATTACAATACCTTTCTCCCCGGCTTCTCTACTGTATAAAATTTTATGATAAAGTTTAACTCTGTAATGAAACGATTATTTATCATTCTGAATAAAGTGCATTTAATGAATTACATGTATCTGGTCCCTCTGAATATCCTTTTATTTTCTTAGAATGGGCACCGTTTCTATAATAATATTTCCCCCAATGTTATACTAACTGAAACAAGTGCCCGTTATATTTAGCCGTGTACAGATTTGAAGATACAACAGCAAGATCTCGGTAATCTACCTCCCCCCTCTTCCTGCACAATGTAGTGTACATGTCACTTTTTCAAATTATAAACAGAACCTAATCTAATCCAATGAATATATTTTTTTTTTATAAATCAAAAAATGAATAAATCAATCAATAATTAAAAAAGAAAGAAAAGAAAATCGATTCGCTTTCAAAAACCATACGCAATTTAATCATTTTTTTTTTCAAATCAATAACTGAGTTTATTTGTCAGTAATGAAATGACTTTTTAATATCAAACTATAGGATAATTGTAAAAACATTGGATGCTTTAAAAGATTATGAATTACAAATATAATTATTTTTTTCAGTGCGTAATTTAGAGTCTATTTAAAAAGGTTTGTACATAGACGATGATAAGCATTTCACCGAGCGGGCACATACTCAATGATAACTACATCTGTATTAATTAATTACAACCGAAGATTGAGTATTTTACCTGTTAATATAGTACTGGTGTAGCGAGTTTTAATCTTAAACTGAATGATTGCAATTCTTAACTAATCTTTGATTAATCCGTAATAATTTAAATAAAGTCCGAGAGATTCCGAATAGAAAATCCAGATCGAGGCCAAAGCGTGCGAGAATCGTGTACAAAGCGTGTGAGAAACGTGTACAAAGTGTTTCCTGCAGGCTTCCGTGTAAACCGTGCAGCCTTTCGTGCAAAGCGTTTCGTGTAAACCGTGTAGCGTTTCGTGCAAACCGTGTAGCGTTTCGTGCAAACCGTGTAGCGAGCGTGTACCGTTCGTGCAGCGTGCGTGTGGGGTAGTAGCACGTTTCAGGGTCTGTATATATGTATCTAAAAAGCAAAATAAAAAAAAATTTCATAGAAAGTCTTCTGGAAAAATCTTGTAAATCATTATGTATTTCTTGGAAAACAGCAGAAAGAGTTATTGGCTCTAATCTTTCAAGTTTCAAAAAACATTTCAGCAGATCAAGAAACCAAAGTCAATGCAAGCCCCTTAAACCAAAACATACGCTTAACCCACCACTTCCTTTTCATAAAGGCTGCGGCCCTATTGCCATAGAGCACTGATGCCCAGGGGGCCCTCTGGATGGCCTGGTTATACAGAATAATGGCTTTAGAGCACTGATCCATCTCAAAGTAACGATTGGCTTTCTTCTTAATAACCTCCACAGCGGGGGGGATCGGTTTGGCACTAGTCGGGGTTTTCTGCCTGCAAAACAGAACTGGGTGTACAAAAAAATCTTATTATGAAATTCAAGCTAATTATTGTAAATTTAAGCAGTTGGTTAAAAATAATTTCAAACACTTTTTTTTTAAAATAATTTTTTCATCTCTTTTTGTTTACATTTACATAATGCACTTACTCCCCGCTCCCTCAATCTAGTTTTAGACCCCCATCTCTCTTTGTTACCTCTTTTTTGCTGAGGGGTCTCTGTGTTTTTCCTCCACTTCCATCTCTGCCTTCATCACTGCCGCAGCAGCAGCCGTCACTCCATTGGAGACCCCATTTGTCACACCGTTAGAAGCACCATTCTTATGGGAGTGTAAGTGGAAGCCATTACTGCTACCAGCATCTGTGTCAAATATTTACACTGGTATTAAAGTTTGTACATGTATATGAAGTCTTAACTACTAGTAGGACTGTTGGAGGCACACATGCATAAAATATTGCATCTTGAAAAAAATCAAGTGGAATAAACTCATTAAATGAAAAGGGTGAAGATAATGAACTGTGATCAATCTCATAAATCTTGTGAACAATATGAAATGTAACCAGGTCAAAAATATGGACCCCTGGAAAACCAGAGGAGGGATCAGGTGCCTAGAAAGACACACCCACCTTCTATTTTGATCAGGTAAATGGAGTACTCAAGTTCTGTAGTCAAAATTAGTAAAAACAAAAAAAAAATAACAAGAAGTCTGTGAGCCAGTGCTCACTAGTAAAACCCCTGCTCTGATGTGAATATACCCTCTCATGTGAATATACAGAAGTTCAGTTAAAGACATCAGATTCTTACAAAAATGAATCCCACCATATGGCATGCCTTAGCAAAAAGTATGTTAAAATTTCAAACATCTGCCTTGAGTAGTTGTTGAGAAAACTGTGACAGGAATTTGATATGGACAGATGCACTGACAAACAGGATGTTGGCATCAGATTCGTACAAAAAATGTCTCCCAATATATGGCATGCCTAAACAAATAGTGTGGTAAAATTTCAAGCATATACAAAGAGTAGTTGCTGAGAAAACTGTGACAAAAATTTGATATGGACAGACCCACAAATAAACAGGAAGTTGACAACAGATTCATACAAAAATGAATCCCACCATAAGGCATACCTAAACAGAGTGTGTTAAAATTTCAAGCATCTGCGAAGAGTAGTTACTGAGAAAATTGCGACAAAATTTGTTGCAGACAGACGGGCGGACACACAGCTTGAAACACAAGGAAAAAAACGTATACCCCCCTGCTTTGGAGCAGGGGTACGAAAAACTTTGGCCTAGTAATTGGCAAGAAACACTTCAGTCAAAATATGAAGCAAGTATATGCTGTGTTTGCAAACAAGTTCATTATAATGACCATAAAATTTCAAACTGACTATAAACAAATAGGCCCTTGTAACATTAATTTTCAGTACTTTAACTCGGTTTACAAATTGTATGTACTTAGAACTAGGGGTGAAACGATACACCTCCTTCACGGTTCGATACGTATTGTATAATTTTGTCTCGGTTCGGTTATTTTCGATACGATACATTTTGATAGAAGGAAACACATTCAACGTTGTTTCATGCTTTCTTTTTCTAAATCTAGTCACATACATGTATTTTACGAATTTTATTTGCAAATTGACTAGAAGAAATTGATTAAAATTATTTGACTGTCAAAAATTATTTTACAAGCTATCAGTCATCAAAAATTTACGTTTTCTATACTTAGTTAAAATACTTGTAGTTGTACTGCGTAACGTGTTTTACCTTATGTCAAACCCGACTGAATAACGATCCCGACCGAAAAATGAACCGAACCGAAAATTAGAGATTTTGCACCGTGTATCAAACCGAGAAAAAATACCGCGGTGAATCGATACCGCGGTGAACCGTTTCACTCCTACTTAGAACATACTCTTATGCATGGAAAAAATTGGGAGACATAAACATTATATGCAGGTGACAGTGGCATAATTACTACATATAAATATTGGAAATTGAAAATGAAAAGCTGAAGTTATCTCGTTTGCCATAGAATATAGTTGTTAGTTGGCCATTAACATTTACAGCCAATAAAGCAATATGAAACAGATGTGGCTGATTCCGTAATCAATGTTTAAGCATCAGTTTTTTTAATATTTTTAACTAATCAAAACATTTTCAATGATTCTACAAGTTATGATCAGGCGTGGTATAGGGTATATTACGAAACCCAGTAATTGATCTTTATTCTTGAATTTTTACGATAAAATTTATTTGCTGTAAAATTGTAAGGGTAAAAGTTAAACTTTAAAAAGTCAATGTTTCTAACCTTGTTGTTTGCTAATTGAAGTAGTTATGTGGTTATTTTACTGTTTTACTGTTTGTTGTGGATTTTCTTTTCCTGCCAAAAAACTGATGATTCATGTAATTTGCCACATCACTATTTAATAATAAATCCACAGCAACTATCAGTATTAAGGTCCCCCTTTTTCTTTCATAAGAATAAAAACATTATCTGTATTTTGTACAGAATTAATTGTATATATACTTGATCCAATTTTATTTTCAAGTTATTCATTGTGACCATTTTTCAAAGAAACTGAAATTTTCTGTTTTCTTCTGCTGATGCATGGACTGATGCCTTTGGTTGAGTAAAGCCAGTTATGATTCCTAGTATGGCTTTCATCTAGGGTCGAGGCCATAAAAAATCAGTTCAGTTAATAAAGAAGCATAAATAACCATCAAAATTTCAACAGATTTTTGGAAGACCTGGTCTCCAAAAACTACATAGTTGTTAAACAAATAAAAAATAATTTCTCTGACCTTTAACAATGCCATTGGCAGCCAGTACCATAGATATGTCAAATTTTTCTGCCTTTCTGCGTCTGTTGACATCAAAGATGTAGACCTGTTCTCCCCCCAAATTGACCAGTAATTCCCGACCATCGGGGCTAAAGGTCAGATAGGTGGATGCCAGGGTTCTGTAGCGCTTCTTGTAATCTTGCTGCTTTTGTGGCAGATGACCTAAACACAATCAAAATATAACGTGTTTATAAAAATAATGATTATAAGCCTGTTAATGTGCAAAAATATGTAGCTAACAGAAATGACAATCAGTAATCAAAAATGGTAAAAAGTAGGACAATTTGACAAACTTTAAAATACATCCAGAGAATCATAGGCTGTTTTTTGTTCTCCCTCTATAATCAGGATAAAAAAAGACACTATCTTCCACTTAAGCTTATGTTTCAACTGCAGGTGTACACGTACCTGCAATAAAATATGTAACAGCGTCATGAGGAATGGGAAATTCATCAGGTGAGGCCGGGACCAAGGGACTAGACCTCTCCCAGGACCAAGGAGATCTGAAATGTAAACAATGTATGATCTTTACTCTATTAGATGGAAATGTTGCTACACTATCAAGCTCTTCAATGATTGCCTTTTCATTAGACTGACAATGATAATGCTTGCACTTTTTAGAGTTCTCTCCCCTCTCATGAGATTCATTCTCAACTGAAGCATTGTCTCCTAAAATCTTCTTGATTAAGCTGTTATGCTAATCTGCTAGCCATTTTATACTTTATACTGCAATAGGCATCAAAAAATATATATAAAATGTTCAAAAACATTCTAATAAATGCCGAGTCACACCATATTATTTTGATCAAATTGTCATATAACTGTAAAAATGGAAACTATTAACCCTTGTGACCTGTTTGTGCTTTCCTGTGGTAGTTTGAGACTGCGGCAGACCAGCATGCGTCGGTCATACATTCTGATGTACGGGTCGTTAGCTCCGACAGCCAGGTACTCGGGGCATAGTGGATTGATCGCCAGACACTTAGCCTCCGCACTGTGACCCATGTGAGCATTCAGGTTTACGATAACATTCTTTGGATTAGACTGGCTGGACTCTGGGCTTCTGAGATCAAACTGCCTAAAACAGAAGGAGAAAAACAATGTCAAAATTCTGTATCAATGAGAATTCTAAGAAACCATTTCATATAAAATTTATTCAGTTGTAGTTTGAAATTGTTCTTTCTCTGCTTACCTCCCTTGAGGTAAAACTAGAAACAGGGATTATAAATGCTAGTAACTTTGATTTTGGCTCATAATAAGGAAATAAAGTTAAATATCTCACTTTTCCATCAGAATTCATCTTTTTATTACCTAGTTACAGAGTGGAAAATATGTGGTGTTTTCGGGGATGAATTACTGTAAAAGTAGAAATTTGTTGGGGATTTAATAAATTTTGTTTATTACAATGTTAAAGATAAACAATGAAATTAAATCCCAAATTAAATTTCATTTCACTTTTCACTGAATATAGTAATTTTTGTAACAATGAAATTAAATCCCCAAGAAACCTTTTTTAAAGGAATATTTCTGCTTTTACATTTCATATTTCATCTGTTATCATTTTTGATAAATCAATGCTCCTCTATTTAGAATTTGTAAAAATTGACCACTGTTGTCAGTATTGTGAGGAGGGTAGTATTATCAAGACCTAGTGAGAGTGGACAGCATTTCTCTAAATAAATGACTAAAAACTGTAGAAGCAAACATTTCTGTGCTGATATATTTCGTTAATTAACTCACTTCCATGGAACCATAGCCCCTTAATTTCCCAAGTTATTTCCTTACATCATGTTTTGATTTATCAAAGAGAGTCCATGCACATCTTATACAATTATTCATCCTCTTTCTGACCTAGATGTGTATGTCAATATCTTACATGTATATGTCAATATCTTACATGTGTATGTCGATATCTTACATGTGTATGTCAATATCTTACATGTGTATGTCAATATCTAACATGATGGTTCCATCCTCTCTCTGACTTACATGTGTATGTCAATATCCTACATGTGTATGTCAATATCCTCCATGTGTGTGTCAATATCCTCCATGTGTATGTCAATATCTTACATGTGTATGTCAATATCCTCCATGTGTATGTCAATATCTTACATGTGTACATCAATATCTTACATGTGTATGTCAATATCTTACATGTGTATGTCAATATCTTACATGATGGTTCCGTCTTCTGCGGCACTCCAGAACATGAAAGGCACATTAGGCGCCACAGCAAGGCGTTTCACCCGCCCCACGTGACAGGAGAAAACGTGGGTGTTTTCATTAACACTCAGGTCATGTACTCGGATCTTACAATCAGCAGCTCCTGTCACCAGAATGGAGTCTTTGGTATTGGGCAAAAACTATGGGAAAGATTAATTTTCTTTACATGTATTATGTCTTCCTTTGTAAAATAACAGAAAATAACACATAATTTGATTAAATTACATGAAAACAACACTGTGTGAAATATCTTGATCAGTTCATCACCAATAATGGCTTTCAAAAAAAGTTTCTCCTCTGTAAAAGCAAAATTGGCAATGTATGAAATCAAAGCTGTATTCCGTATAATATTTAAAGTTGATAGTGGTGTTTTGGCCTACTTACTTTAACAGAAAATATATTCCCCTGGTGTCCAGTGCTGACTGTGGTTTTTGTGCGGTTTCTGAAGGGATCCCATAGAATTACATTAAGGTCATCTGACCCACTGGCCAATAACCTGAAAAACAGATGTTCTGGTAAATCACTCTTAATGCTCTAAAAAATACAGCTGCATTAATCATGTGTTAATAAGATGTGAATGAGAAACACAAGAAAGTAATCCTCAGCTATGACCCTGACCTGACTAGAAATATTTTTATTTCATTTATGACCTTGACCCGACTAGAAGTTATATCTTTTTCTTAAAACAATTAAATAGCTGCATCTGACTCAACATAGTTTTCACTTTCATAAGGGACATTAATTCTTGCTAAGTTATAATTCTGAAATCTTTCTGAATGAACCATTCATCATGTTCATTACAAGCTTAGTTTCCCAGTGAAAGATTTTATTATATCAATTCCTGTTCTGAGTGATGACATAAAGTTCATTATGTCAGCACATGTTCTATATAAGTAAGTAAAACTTATGTCTCCTTATCTAACTGACAAAGGAAGTTACTTACGTTCCCTGTTCGTTCCATTCAAGACAATTGACACAGCCATGATGACCCTTTAAACATAGATAAGTGTGTTGGATTAGCTCATATCAATACAATATCTAAGTATGTTTTCTGTGGTGGCCCGTCAAATACAGAACAATGTCCAAATTTCATAAATAAAAAAAACGAGTTTTTCGCAAGCAGTAGTTTTAAATGTACTTTCCATTTCTAAAAGTGCCAGAAAAAAAAGAAGATTTTTGAATGTCTTTAAGTCCTATAGAATGTAGAAGGGTTTTACTAATTACCTGCAGCTCCCTCTCCAGCCCAAGTCTCTGGATGAGATCTGGCGTTACTTGAAGCTGTCGTTGAAACTGGTGAGTATTTAAGCCCTGTCCACATACAAATATCAGACGTGAATAAATAAAACTAACAGAACAATCAAGGACATATATACTAGTGGGATAGGCAACTCCTTCAGTGCCATGTTTGCCCAAAACATCAAATACAACACAACAAGATTTTAAAACTATCTTTTTTCCCTTACTAGTATACATGCAAAAAGATTGTTTCCTAATAAAGGTATTCTGTTTTTTTTGTTGTTTTTTTTTTATTAAATTTTCATTTCAATTTTAAAATATACATTGTAAAATAAAAAGTTAAATATATAAAGCATACAACAACTCAATTCAGCAAATATTGGAAATATGGCTATCTGGGGCTTGTGTTCATTTTAAGTAAAATGTTACTTTAGAAAGACAGGGAGTATACATAGTGCTAACAAGAAATCTTGAATAAGTTTTTGATTGCTAAACTATAAGAACTGTGAGCACTGAGCTCACAAAATGATACCCCCTCCCCCCATATGTTTATAATGGCAAAGTCCATGTTTTGCTATCGGAGCCCCAAAATATGTGTCCGATCAAAAAATAAAATAGCTAGGAGTCACAATGGCACTATGTAACAAAGATTCTGTGAAAGTATCATTAAATTTTATTCAGTGGTATAAGAGGAGTTGGGGATTAAGAGATGTATACCCCAAAGCATAACGGATGAACATACAGACAGACGGACAAACATCCCATCACTATAAACCCCCGCTTTTCAAGCGAGGGGTATAATAAAGGTTTTATTCTCAAATATTTGATAGCATTAGAGATATTTAAAATTGACTTGTGAAATCCTGCAACTTATGAGATTTCCCAGCCTTACAAGAGTTGCCCATCATGTTAGTACATGTATACAATGACTGTATCTGACAAAAGTTTAGGCCATGATGACTGAACAGCCCCAACTTTCAGATACTAGAACTTTGACATACAAAAAAAATATTGGCTAAATACAGTTCTGTTCAATAAACTTAAGTTTCAAAATCTACTGGAACTTTTGTAAATATATAAATAACAGCAATTAAAAATGTATGCTGCTTTTTGTTTCAATAAAAAAAATGATTATGCTGACCTTAATTCTTTTAATTTATTTATCATATCAGATTCTATAAATGTTATTAAATGTCATGTTGATGCTTTGAATGCTCTTTACGATTTATTTGGCTAGTACAGTTAACCAACTTACATTTTTGTACAAAATATATAAGCATGTTTTTAGACCTTCTCTAACTAAGGCTGGCTGAAATTAATTCTACATTTAATGTCACCTAAAAAATTCAAAAATCTACGAGGGTGGGAGAAAAAATTTTAACAAACAAAAATTTCAAACAAATGGTTTTATTATTCTACCTTACACGAACCAAACTACTGTGAATACTGTAAATATTTGTGCATTATGTAGGCTTATTGTTTAATATTGTTTTTAGTAAATCTGTCAGTATAAGTGAAACATCTCAAATATACCTCATACAAGGTCAATATGATATCTATTCCTATGAGATGCAGTTTGCTAAAAGTCGAACCGAAAAACAAACTTAAAAAATACTGATTTGTTTGTTTTTTCAAAGTGTCAATTTTTCTGAAACGTATGCGGATGGGTGACGTTAAATGTAGAATTAACTTTGGACAGCCTAATGAATATTCCCACAACATCTGTTTTTTTTTTTAATTGTGTATTTATGTTGAATATTTCCTCAGTCACGAAATTAGTAGTTACGGTTGGACTTCAAACACAAGTTCAGTTGTGAATTAAAGTTGTTGCGAATAATGCAGTATTTTCATGATTCAATTGGGAAATGAATCATTTATTCTAATGCAATTGTTTCGCAAAACACATTTTGATTGGCTAATGGACTGAGGTTTGAAGAAGTTAACGAGAACGAAGGCTTTTAATTGTGACGTCATAATAGAACGACGCGAGAACATAACCCTTCATGATGTATTTCATATAACAAAACGTAACAAAATAAGACGTTAACATCAAGCAAAATGCATAAATTGCATTAAGAATAGGAATAACTGTCTTCTCAATTGTTATATGCAACCATTAATGCTGATTTAATGGTCGCAAACATCCGTTTTACCAGCTCTCCTGACGTGTTGCCAGTAAATCTCAGTTTGGGACCGTTAAATCAGCATTAACAGTTGCAAATACCAAATGAGAAGACAGTTATTCCCTAATTATTATTCTTTTTAAAGATCGACAATTAACGACTTTTTTGGTCATATTAAATGTAAGTTCATTTGACATCAGTGGCTAGAATAGCACATTTCACAGTCAGTTGGTCAGAGACTGGTCCAACATTGGTGACATTTGTTAAAATTTATCGAAGAAGAGGATCTAAGTTGGAGATGTAAAGATAGGTTCCTTATGGGTATCTGGCACTTAAGTTTGCCTGTATGTCAAACATATTACATCATCATCATGATTTGTGGAATAAACTGAACACATACGACGTTTATATCTTCGAAGAAAAAAGACCCACATTTCACTTATATTTTTCAAAGTAAATACACAGTTTTTTTAAATGACTGTAAATTTGACTTACACCAACTTCTCTTTGAAACTTTCTCTTTAGTATTCCAGACTGGAACGCCATTATATCAACCTATAAAAAATTACACCGGCAGAATTATCAGTACACCGGAAAAAATCGTAAACTGTCATAATAAATATAGAGAAAAAAGGCTTTTCTTCCAAGGTTTAAGGTTGTTTCAATAAAATAGCCATGTTATAGACAAAAACGCGAGCATTTAGTTTCAGTAACAAGATTATATTGGTAAATGTTTTGACAATTATTACGGAATGTCAAAACTGATTATTTACAAAACGAAGAAGTACGTATTGTTTGATTTTATTCGATAATAAATGGAAAAACTAAAAAAAGATATATTTCTTACAAGACAAAATCAATTTTTATAAGCCTGAATTACAATATTGTCTCTAAGATAAGAAATCAGTTTAAAATATCTCTTTTTTTCGATTTCGTTTTTTTTTATATTCATCTTTCGTTTAGAATATTTTTAATGAAAAATGCTTTTTCTGAATAAGAGAACAGAAGAGATATATTTCAATAAAATCAAATTTATTTTTTACAGAATATTTTTGAATAAAAATATTCTTCTCAAGAATGCATTTTTTGCGACATCAACATTATTGATTTGACTCGTTTCCGGTAAGGGCACCTGAGATCCAGTCAGACCAGTGCACTAACTGACTGAGTAGGGACAGTGTGACTTACTCGCTTAAAAATACATTAACATATTTCGTTTCATGACATAAAAATTCAGAATATCTTTATTTGCGTCATATTTTTGAATCCAAGTTACAACAGTGTGTTCCAAGCACACGTTTTAAGATCGTAAGAGGTAAGTCGACGTCATGTTGACAACAAAGTGAATATTTCGAATTTCCTCTGTAACTATAGTTGAATATTGTATTACCTTGCCCAAACTTTGAAATCTTGCTATGCTCATTTTGCTAAGGGATGAGTCACTACATGAAAAAGAACTGAATAAGTTAATTCTGTAAGCTAATCCCATTAGTGCTATCATTGAGCGAGCCAAGTTGTACGTATAAATATAATACCCATTGCTTTGAACTGACATTGTATCATAAAGAGTATCCTGGGGGAAATACTGCTGATTATCAATGTATCAATATATCAACTGGTTGTATTACTTGACCACTACATTTTCAAAATAGACATTACCGCTACATACTCAGCTACAAAATAGTTTACATTACTGCTATATGTGTAATATGTTGACGGTGTGACCATTGGGGCGAGCGCAGTTGTTCACTTAATTTTAAGATCCGCCTCTTCAAAAAGCACGAGACATTTGGAAAGTCTAGACTGTGATGTCCCATGATGTCGTGTATTAGCTGCATTTCCATAAAGGAAGTTTGAAAAGTGCAAAATTTTAACAAAGAAGTTTACTATCTACATGCAATATCCAGTAAATTAAGGTGAGTTTGTTTTTTGTGAATTTTTAGATGTTGTTACTGTGAGAACGAAGTTAGCAGCGAGAACAACAAGCGTTGCATTGTGGGTCTCGATGGATCAAAGTTTTACATAGGAATGTATATATAGGGAAAAATTTTTTAAAAATCTTCCTCTCAGGAACAGCATAGCCTTGTTGTCATATTGATATGGAAGAATTCTCAGGTAGTGTAGATTCAAGTTTGTTCAAATGATGATCCCCCAGGGGTAGGGCAACGCCACAATGGGTGATCAAATTTTTACAAAGGAATATATAGGAAAATTTTTTTCAAAAACTTCTTCACAAGATCAGAAAAGCCATGCTTAGTCATTCTGATATGGAAGCATCCTCAGGTAGTTTAGATTCAAGTTTGTTCAAATCAGGACCCCCAGGGGTAGGGTGGGGCCACAATGGGGGATCAAAGATTTACATTGGAGTGTATAGGAAAAAATCTTCTTCTCAAGAAAATAAAGCCATGTTTAGTCATATTGATGTGGAAGCATTCTCAGGTAGTTTAGATTCAAGTTTGTTGAAATGATGACCCCTAGGGGTAGGGAGGGGCCACAATGGGAGATTAAATTTTTACCAACGAATATATAGGAAAAATTTTTTTTAAAATCTTCTGCTCAAGAACAGTAAAGCCATTTGTTATATATTGATATGGAAGCATCCTCAGTTACTTTAAAATTGAAGTATCCCCCCCCCCACCCACCCCACCCCCCCCACCCCCCCCAAAGTAAACTTTTCAATACTGAACTGATTTGTCTTTTTCCTAGCTAATGTGCTCAGGTGAGGGATGTGGCCCATGGGCCTCTTGTTTTCAGTTGATAGGGGAAACAAACATTTTTTTTAGGCAAGTATTTTATGTTTAATCATCTAAAATTGATATTTTGTCTATCTAAAGGTTTTGTTAAGAATAACAGGGATGACACAAACAGAAAAAGCTGTAACAGTGCCTCACATTCATCATACCCCCCAGTTCTTGTAAGTATGATTATATCTCAGTACTTTTAAGTACCACATACTCCCCAGTTCTTGTAGGTACCATTATATCTCAGTACTTTTAAGTACCACACACTCCCCAGTTCTTGTAAGTACCATTATATCTTAGTACTTTTAAGTACCACATACTCCACAGTTCTTGTAAGTACCATTATATCTCAGTACTTTTAAGTACCACATACTCCACAGTTCTTGTAAGTACCATTATATCTCAGTACTTTTAAGTACCACACACTACACAGTTCTTGTAAGTACCATTATATCTCAGTACTTTTAAGTACCACATACTCCCCAGTTCTTGTAAGTACCATTATATCTCAGTACTTTTAAGTACCACACACTACACAGTTCTTGTAAGTACCATTATATCTCAGTACTTTTAAGTACCACATACTCCCCAGTTCTTGTAAGTACCATTATATCTCAGTACTTTTAAGTACCACATACTCCCCAGTTCTTGTAAGCACCATTATATCTCAATGCTTTTAAGTACCACACACTACACAGTTCTTGTAAGTACCATTATATCTCAGTACTTTTAAGTACCACACACTACACAGTTCTTGTAAGTACCATTATATCTCAGTACTTTTAAGAACCACACACTGCACAGTTCTTGCCTTCAAAGTTTTGGTCATTATCTTGATCTAGAAAGGATTGTTAGAGCAATTAGATATAATTTGACACAAACCTTTATGCAGATTTTTATTTGACTCGTCAGAGGTAAGTAGAAAATCTTTTTTGATTTTTTTTATTTGAAGATGAAGTTTAAAACTGATTATCTGTGTTATAAATGCTTACAAACATATCCACTTCAGCCCAATTCCTAAGATTATCAATGGTGCTATAGCTGGTATAGTGGGCGTGACATGTGTCTTCCCTATCGATCTTGTCAAAACTAGACTCCAGAATCAACAGCCAATGCCCAATGGAGAACTCTACTACAAAAGCTTGTAAGTCAGCCATGTGACGTAAAAAAAAACTCTTAATAAATGTATAACATTTTTAGATATCCTGGGAAATTAATCAAATATATGTATAATTTGTGACTTGGAAAAAGTATTCAATGTAAAGATTGAGAATTTACTCATTACTGCATATTATTCTAAGCTAAAATATTTTTCTCTTCAACCCAAAACAAGATAATACACATACATGTATTTCAGAAGGTTTAACTATTATGAATCATACATTTTTCTTCTTTTCAGGTTTGACTGTGCCAAGAAAACTTTCAAGAATGAGAGATTCCTAGGAATGTACAGAGGTATAAATAGATGAGCTGTGTTTTCTTATGTATTAATAGACTGAAGTGTTAGGAGTGTCCTATAAATATACAAGATATGATTATATAGCAATGGTTAGAAGTGTGAATTAAATGATGTTATTGAGACCACATGGTCCTGGCCATTTTATGAACTTTTTCTACCTCCTTACAAAAAAGAGTTTGACAATTAATAACTTCATATGATGATTATGAATAACTACATATTTAACAAATATAGTACTGGTAAGTGAAGTAAAATAATTAAGTTTAAAGACCATTGAATGTGTCAATTGTTTATCACTCAGCCTCCTTAAATACATTTAATTATACACTGCTGTTGTACAGAATGTTTAAAGATGTACCCTTATTTATTATTTAGCTAATAAATAGTCTATAATAAAAAAAAGTCTGAAACTTTAGCATTCAGTATCTTGGCATTTTATTGAACTCTGAGTTCACAATACGTACAGGAATATGCTTTGAAACATTCTAAATGCAAGCATTCAATACCAAATGCCCGTTTTAAGTAAAAAATTTCCTGTGTCAACCGCTCAACAGCAATATTTAGGGTAGTAGCAGCTAGGGAAAATGTATTTATTTTCACACAAAATTGAAATTATTAATAAGTACCTATAAGTCTCAAGAAAAACCTCAATAAGCAAATCAAAATGCTTGGTAGGATCATTGAACTGATGTAATATTGAACACTTCCAGGACTGAATAGCAATATAATGAAGGAGTTATTGAATTATATTGGTGAATATTAGCATTTATTGGCTGCATAAATGCACTCCAAGTTTATCCATTTGCACAACCAACAATAATATAGCACAGCTTAGAGGTGTGGGTACTGAGTTGTTAGCTTGCTTAGTATCTGGTCTGTAATAGTTTAGATATGTCTCTTTTTTGTCTGACAGGCTCTGCTGTAAATCTGGTCAAAAATAGTTTAAATATGTCTCTTTTTTGTCTGACAGACTCTGCTGTAAATCTGGTCTGTAATATTTTAAATATGTCTCTTTTTTGTCTGACAGGCTCTGCAGTAAATCTGCTTCTGATCACACCAGAAAAGGCCATCAAACTCGTCGTCAATGACTACCTACGATACAAATTTACAGATAAAAAGTAAGTGAGAGTTATGTACTGCCATCAAACTAGTCATTAATGACAACTTCAGATACAAATTTACAGATAAAAAGTAAGTGAGGAATTATAATATTCCATAGCTGCAGAACTGTAGCTCTCTGCTTGAGAAAATTATGGTTAATTATCAGATACCATTCTTAAAGCGGGGGAAAGCATAAAATTCAAGAAATAATAGCTGAAGCGAGCGACAAAAAAGCGGCGGCGTAAATGGAAGGTTTTTACAACGCTTGGATCTGTAGCTCTCTGTTTATCTGTCCGAATTTTCTCAAGCAGAGAGCTACAGTTCTGCAGCTAAATATTCCATAGAGACTCTATTTGATAAAAAATCTGTAAGTGTACATGTAAATACTGTCCATATTTCTTTAAATATTTGACAATTTTATGGATAATTCTATTTATTTTAATGAATTCGTAATTTAGATGGAATACAGGTCAACTGGCCTTTCAATGAAAATTTCCATACTAAATTAACAGCAAAATAAAATAGGGGGGGGGGGTACTACATTGTATATGCCTATGTATTGCAACAGATGTTATTTGGCAATGGTGTACTGTGTTGTGTGGAAATCTCTGTTTTTTTCCTGTTGTATACTGTCTTGTGGAGGACTATGTTTATTTCTTATGTAGGACTGGGGTACTGTCCAGTGGGGGAGCCATTATCTCAGGGGCGGGAGCTGGATTGTGTCAGATTGTGGTCACCACACCAATGGAACTTCTGAAGATCCAGCAGCAGGATGCAGGAAGAAGTGGTATGACCTCTTTACCATATATATTGTCTGTGGAAAAAGTGGTACGACTTCTGTACCACAGAATCATAATTGTCCATGGAAAAAGTGGTATGACTTCTGTACCACAGAATCATAATTGTCCGTGGAAAAAGTGGTATGACTTCTGTACCACAGAATCATAATTGTCCATGGAAAAAGTGGTATGACTTCTTACCACAGAATCATAATTGTCCGTGAAAAAATGGTAGGACTCCTTTACCACAGAATCATAATTGTCATTGGAAAAAGTGGTATGACCTCTTTACCATAGAATCATAATTGTCCGATACTTGAAATACTTATATTTATTACATTTTCAACAGTGAAATACTGTGATTTATTTATTGAATAAAAGTGATATTCTCTCACAGTGTGAAAGGATACCAAAATGATATTCTCTCACAGTGTGAAAGGATATCAAAGTAAGTAAAAAATAATTTCTGGCCTGTCATAAGATAGAGATAGTAACTAAACACACTGATAGAGCTAAAACTGCAAATTTCTTCCCAAGTATGTTGCTAAAATCCATGCTATGTAATGTTTTCAATCTCACAACTGCTAAGCTATGACGTCTCAACCGCTCAACTATGACACTGTGTTAAGAAAAGACAGAGGCAAAGGGAAAATCAAAGAAAATGTAATAAACAGAAAATTCAATGTTTTGTAGATGAATATGGAATTTATTTCACACATGAGACAGGATTTTTTTATATTTTCACTTGTGCTTCGCACTCGTGAAAATATCAAAAAATCCTGTCCCACTCGTGAAATAAATTCCATATTCATCTACAAAACATTGAATATCCTCTATGTATTCAAAGAGACTTAGTGTATTTTCCAGAAGTGTGTGACAGGGACCAACCTAGACCAAAAATTTAGGGAGACTTCACTTCTCCCTCAGTGAAATTTAGGGAGAAGTTTCAAATTTTAGGGAGACTTCTCAGCGCGCGCAATGCGCAATAATTATTGAATTATTTAATTAAATTTTAATATATATTAAAACATTGATTTCTTTGTAGTATTCCATCATTCTAAGACTATTTAAGGAGACAGAAAATGTAGATCTTTAAACAATGTATTTTATATTTTTTTTATATTAAAAGTTATTAATTCATAGCATAAAAATACATTTTCACATAATCAATCTAAAAGGCTGTCAACTTGTACAAAATAAGTTCAGTATTTACATATGTACACATCAGTTCAAAAATTTAAGACTGAAAAAGTTTTCTCTTTTTCTCATCTTTCCAGATTTTCAGGGCCTTTGCAAAGTCAAAGTTTTCAATTGATGGACCATCCTCTGAAATCCTCATTAAGACATTCACTGAGTTATTATTCAAGTTTGTTCTTAATCTTGATTTGATGCGATTTTGGGTGGAAAACCCCCTCTCACAGGTAGCACTGTTCACTGGCAACAGTGTGCAACATTGAACAAGTTTGATGAGGTTTGACAGGATATCCTCATATTCTGAACCAAGTTTCTCACACACTTCACTCAAGGAAGACATTGAGAAAGAGCCTATGACAAGTCTTTTGTACTGTTTGTATTCCATAGGCACTTGTTCTGTTTCTATTCCTTGGATAGCAAAATGTTCAGCTAAAACAGCTACACTCTCATTTCCAAATTTTGCTAACTCTCCTTTTTTGTGAGCTGAAGTGATGTGAAGAGGTTGTAACACTTGCATTTTTTCTATTAACCCACTTTCTTGAAATCTATCTTTCAAATTTTTTACTATATTGTCTACATATTGTGGCATGATAGATCTGAGAATGTTTTTCTGCTGAGAAAAGAATCTGACTTGAACTCCATCATGTCCTGCCTCAATTTCTTCATCAGAGCTCTCAAATCCATCAAACCCATCAATATTGGTGTCAATGGCCTCTTGAACAACTGATTTTTTGCTTTCACTGTCAGGTCGATTGTACATAACATTATCCCCATCTATAGTGATAAATTCCTCCAGTTTATCTACATAAATTTCTTGAGCCTCTTTGAAATCGAGTAGAGCTTCACAGGTACTTTCCACTATTGGTCTAAGTTTACTCAGGTCCAAGTCCTTGGTTTGAAAAATACGGCTCAATCTACCCAGGAAAGGCAAAATGTCCATCAGCATATGAGTAATTGCAATAAAATTGTACTGGGAAACTTCTGCATGAATCCCCCTTGCAGCTGGGTTGGTAGTTCCTTCATGCTCTAGGGCTATAAGAAGGGCAGGGCAAGTCCTATAGAGAATTTCAACTGATTTCTGAAGACTTAACCATCTCACAGAGTGAATTTGAGCAAATTTCAGTGTAGGAAGGTTAAGCAGCATTTGGATTTCTCTAAGCTTATTTGATCGTAGTGCAGATCCACTGAAATAAAAGGAAATGTTTGCCACTGTATCTGAGCATTTTTTCAGTTGAGGAATACATTTTGATGCTTGTGAGGCAGCAAGGGCACATCGGTGTGCAGCACAGTGAATCCCTACTAAAGCTGGGCTGTATTCTTTAAGCCTTACAATTACTCCATTTTTAGCTCACCTCGACGAAGTCGAGATGAGCTTATGCTATACCCCCGGCGTTGGCGTCGGCGTCGGCGTTAGCGTAGGCGTCCCGGTTAAAGTTTTAGGAGCAAGTCCCATTCCCAAGTTACTATAAGCCCTACCTGGACCAAACTTGCATGGATGATGCATCTAGAATGGACACTGCCACACTTGCTTCGGATGCTGGATCTGACCTAGATTTTCCAGATGAGTGACCAGGTTAAAGTTTTTGGAGCAGGTCCATTCCCAAGGAACTATACGCCCCACCTGAACCAAACTTGTATGGATGATGCATCTAGGGATGGACACTACCACACTTGCTTCGGATGCTGGATCTGACCTAGATTTTCCAGATGAGTGACCAGGTTAAAGTTTTTGGAGCAGATCCATTCCCAAGTAACTATAAGCCCTACCTGGACCAAATTTGCATGGATGATGCATCTAGGGATGGACACTACCACACTTGCTTCGGATGCTGGATCTGACCTAGATTTTCCAGATGAGTGACCAGGTTAAAGTTTTTGGAGCAGGTCCATTCCCAAGTAACTATACGCCCTACCTGGACCAAACTTGCATGGATGATGCATTTAGGGATGAACACTACACACTTGCTTCGGATGCTGAATCTGACCTAGATTTTCCAGATGAGTGACCAGGTTAAAGTTTTTGGAGCAGATCCATTCCCAAGTAACTATAGGCCCTACCTGGACCAAACTTGCATGGATGATGCATCTAGGGATGGACACTACCACACTTGCTTCAGATGCTGAATCTAATCTAGATTTTCCAGATGAGTGACCAGGTTAAAGTTTTTTGAGCAGGTCCATTCCCAAGTAACTATAGACCCTACCTGAACCAAATTTGCATGGATGATGCATCTAGGGATGGACACTACCACACTTGCTTCGGATGCTGAATCTGACCTAGATTTTCCAGATGAGTGACCAGGTTAAAGTTTTTGGAGCAGATCCATTCCCAAGTAACTATAAGCCCTACCTGGACCAAACTTGCATGGATGATGCATCTAGGGATGGACACTACCACACTTGCTTCTGATGCTGAATCTTACCTAGATTTTCCAGATGAGTGACCAGGTTAAAGTTTTTGGAGCAGGTCCATTCCCAAGTAACTATACGCCCTACCTGGACCAAACTTGCATGGATGATGCATCTAGGGATGAACACTACACACTTGCTTCGGATGCTGAATCTGACCTAGATTTTCCAGATGAGTGACCAGGTTAAAGTTTTTTGAGCAGGTCTATTTCCAAGTAACTATAAGCCCTACCTGAACCAAACTTGCATGGATGATGCATATAGGGATGGACACTACCACACTTGCTTCGGATGCTGGATCTGACCTAGATTTTCCAGATGAGTGACCAGGTTAAAGTTTTTGGAGCAGGTCCATTCCCAAGTAACTATACACCCTACCTGGACCAAACTTGCATGGATGATGCATCTAGGGATGAACACTACACACTTGCTTCGGATGCTGAATCTGACCTAGATTTTCCAGATGAGTGACCAGGTTAAAGTTTTTTGAGCAGGTCTATTTCCAAGTAATTATAAGTCCTTCTTAAACCAAACTTGTATAGATATTGATCTTGGGATGTACACTAACTAGAAAAAATATGTGAGATTTGCCTTACTTATAGATAACCTTCGTCGAGGTGAGCTTCGTAATCTTTGATTACCTATGTTTTCTTCCTGTCATGACGCTGGCTCCATCAGTTCCAACACCAACAAGTTTTGACACATCTAGGCCTTTAACTCTCAGCTCTGTAATCACATGATTAACTATGGTCTCTGCATCTGCCTTGGGTGTAGAAATTTCTATATTGCAGAGAAACCGTGTTTCAAGTTGTCTCTCCTGCAGGTAGTGAGCATAGAGTAAAAGACGCTTTCGATTTCCGCGGTCTGTGCTTTCATCCAGTGTTATAGAAAAAACTCCAGAGTTTGTTATATTTTCAACTAGATCGAGTGATATAACTTTTGCACATGCACTCTGAAATTCTCCAACACTTTTGGAACTGGTGTAAGAATTTTCTTCTTTCAGTGTTTGGCACCCCATTTCACCCATTAAACTAATGATGTGTGGGAATTCTTCCTTAGGTAGCTCTCTCTTAGCAAGGAAATAAGCACATTTAATGTAGTGGGTGATGACTTGCTCATCTCTGTCAAGTTTACTGGCTAGTAGCTTCTGGAGTGGTTGCTGTTTGGCCAGTTTAGACTTTGTTATGGCAGTCAAATGGAGCTGAGCTGAAATAAAATTGTTGAAATGTCATTTTTATTAATTTTGTTTTTACTATGAGCTTAATTTTTTCCCAAAATATTCAATTGAAAACTTGCTAAAAATTATAAAGTTACTGTATGAAAAAAAAAATATTGATAAAAATTATTCAGGTAAAAACTATTTTAAGTGCAGACACTAACTACAAAAAATAAACTTTTAAGGTTTATCCCTCAGAAAGTACTCAAACGAAAATTATTTCATGCAAACAAATAAATCTAAAACTAACAAACAAAAAATAAATAAATAAAACAAAAAACTTACAGGATGCATGTTGCATATGGTTTGTTGTTTTCGCTGGTTTTTCATGGCCTCGTGCGTATGGATTGTCCATACCTGCAGCTCTACACAAAGTACAGTGCCACTTTTTTTCAGAATCCAATTCATACCATTCAAATGCATTTTGTTTAATTTCTTTGGCAAACTTCTTTCTAGGAGATTCGATTGCATTTTCATCTTGTAACTTTCGCTTAATTCCAGGTTTCGGCGATCCGCCGGTCAGCCACGCTTGTAACGACATTTATTCTTTTATGTTCAATTTTCTCCAGTGCTCGTTTATACAATAAGGTGTTTTCATTTTCAGTTCATATATATTTGTAAATTAAAACAAAGGACAATAAATATATCAATTTATTATGTGTACTTCATACTGCCGATCTAGCGATTTCACGCCTTGGATGTTGACATGTGTATAGTTTACGGTACATTTTGACAAGAATATACATGATATACGACTGTATTTATGACATGAGTGTAATCTTTAGACAATGAAAGGTCTAAAAAATTTCTTCAACAACTTTGACATCATATCGATAGCTGGCCAGGTGGTTTTCGTCTCTGTTGTGTATAAATTGTACTTACAGACTTTTCATACTTTTAAGGGTAAATTCTAGAGGTGTTCCGACAGAGTACTCGCTTAAAAGTCAGTAGCAGTGAAACAGATGCAAGTGCCCTGCTGTGATTCATCTTACTTCAACGGTTAAAACACCATAATTTTTTCTTAAAGACCATTGTAGTAGTGGCCTTTAGTGAAGAATAACACACCACTTATGGGTTCATCATTTATTATTAAATACTTCAGTGTTGATATGGATGGACTCAATGATAATATAATAGTTGTAGTTATAGTTTTTAAGCCCTGTAATAGGAATAAACAATATTGAGCATAAAAAATCAACAATAAACTTGCAAGGGAATATGTATAATACAAGAAGGATAACTCTTGCTATCTTCTTAAAGTTTAAAGTACTTTACAAGTTATTTCCCTTGACTGCATTAAAAATATATTAAAAACATTAATTCTGATAATGAATATTATGCATATACAATATTACTCCATAAATATATACATTTCAATGCAACTATTTCACGTTACATTTATCTATGATAAAAGTATTATATTTCATATGCTTATCAATTAATCACCTGTTTATGGAACAAGGCTTAAACTCAATAAGCTGCCTGAATCAAGTCTCGGGTATACTACATATCAACTGTAAATAATAATTTAACTATATAACTTCAGAATCAATATTTAGATCCCATCAATGAAATTGATAACTGATATTTATAAATTACTAAGGTCGAATGATAAAAGTAAAAGAAATAAACTTGATAATCAAATCAATTGAATTTACTCATGAATGATAGAAAATGCATAAATTAGATAATTTACAGAAATATTAAATCAGATATTAATCAAGATAATAAAATATAGAGTGCACTTACTATCTGTCAGTACATCTTTCAGGTCAATCAGGATAATTCAAATATGGCAGACTTCACATAGATACAGTCACTACATAATTATATATTATAAGAACTTTCCTCTAAGGAATCTAACTTTCTAATGAACAAAGGCAGTTCACCAAAAGCGGGAAAATATATATAGTAAATCTATTGGTTCTTCAAACCACATGACATGTATCACATGTCTGAAAATGACCACCTAGGTAAAATAGCCATAGGCATTAAATACCAAAAAGTCATTAATTGAAGAAGTCAACTAATGATCAATGAATAGCACAATAAAAGAACCAAGGGAGAATAGGGCAATACAGGAATGTGTATCTAATTGTGTTTCAACTAAATATATACAAAATGATGATGATGTAGATGATGATCAAGTGAAATAATCATAAAACAACAAGACACACAATATACCTTTAGTATCATTTATTAATCATAAATATATTGAAAATATCACCCTATTACACTCTCCCCCTGCTCGAGAATGATGTCCCATCATTCAAAAAATTGTCATAAAAATACTTGAATTCAGTAAATTGTCATAAAAATACTTGTCAAAGTATACAGTCCTATTTGTATTTGACTTATGTATCAACTAAAAGCTTTAAAATACTATCTACAATTTTATGTTCATGACCTTTAAAAATAGAATTGTTAGACGTATTCATTAAATACTCTGCCTTTAACCTCCAATCGGGTTGACTCTCTGTTGAGTGTTGGTTCACGACAAAATCCCCTGATGTCATCCACTTTGGCTTTGCTTTTAATCTTGCTGATCTTCTTGCCTGGGGCACTGGCGTCTTGACCCGGGTATCTTCGTCACTTTCACTATCAGGACTCTCATGTGTTTCATCCAGATCCTGGATATCTTCCTGACCAGCCGGCTGTTTTTCCTCTGTTGATGTATCTTCATCTGTCTGTGATACAGATGGAGTTGGGTCAGTTTTCTGTGGTTCCTGGGTAGATGCATGGACATCATCAGCATCAGTGCCAGGGTTCATCTCCCCATTAACTCTTCTTGTGCTTATGATGATGTGGGGTATTCCTACATCATGTTCACTGTCTGAATCAGAATTCTCGACATCAGGCTCAGTTGTGGTAAGTACTGGCTCTTGAGCTACTTTAGCTACTGACTTCCTTCTCCTTGGCTTTGGTTTTGGTGCAATGTTGAATCTGTCCTCTGGGATGAAAGATATTGGTAGCAGAAGATTTCTATGTAGTGTTCGTATCTTCCCTGTACCATCTTCCTTCTGGACTCTGTATACAGGTATATCTGGGTTTGGTTGAGATAATACTATGTATGGCTCACTTTCCCATTTATCAGCTATTTTATGTCTGCCATCGTATGCTACTATCTTCACTAATGTTCTGTCTCCTTTGGAAAGAATAGCTCCTCGAATTTTCCTATCATAATACGTCTTCTGTTTTCCTTGGGAATCTTTCAGATACTGCTGAGCCAGTTTATAGGATGTGTCTAGTTTATCTCGCAACTTCTTGATGTACTGGGGCATACTTTCACGGTCTTCGTATGGATTGGTTCTAAATACCAAATCTATCGGTAACCTAGGCTCTCTTCCATACATCAAAAAGAAAGGCGAATGTCCTGTTGAAGACTGTTTCATACAATTATAAGCATGTACTATGGGACCTATGTGTTGTTTCCAATCATGTTTCTGATCTGGTCTTAATGTTCCCAACATCTTGAGGAGAGTGCGATTGAACCTCTCGCATAGTCCATTTCCCATAGGATGGTAAGGAGTTGTGCGTGATTTGGTAATGCCAATAAGTTCACAAAGTTCTTTGATTAAATTACTCTCGAAATTTGCTCCTTGGTCTGTGTGGATTTTCTTGGGAATACCATAATGTAGAATGAAGTTGTTGAAAAGAATCTGAGCTGTTGTTTTGGCTGTTTGGTTTTTTGTTGGGTAGGCTTGGGCGTATCTGGTGAAATGGTCAGTTATAACTAGTACATTTTCATATCCACCTTTTGATGTTTCCAAAGTCAAGAAATCCAGACATACTAGTTCCATTGGTTGAAATGTAGTTATATTTATAAGAGGTGCTCTTTGATTGTCTGGTGATTTTCTGAAGACACATCTACTGCATTTTTGAATATAATCCTCAATATCAGCAGTCATTCTGGGCCAAAAGAATCTATCCTGGACTAATGATACAGTCTTGTCTCTGCCAGGATGACCCATCTCATCATGAAGTGACCTCATAACTGTTTGTATGCACTTTGATGGTAAAAGCAGTTGATATTTCCTGATGTTGTCTAAAAAAACTTCTCTGTAGATAGTCTCATTGATGATTTGAAGTTTATCAAAGTTCCTGTAGATGGTCATATGGTCTGGATTAAATGATATCTCATTCCTTGATGGTTTAGTGTTGCTTCTAATGAAAGGAATCCAATAACTCAAAATGGGATCCTTGTACTGAGCAGTCATGACATCAAAGTGTTTATCTACTTGGGGTAATGGTTGGTCAATCACAGCATCACTTGACATTGTAAAACATTCGGCATATGGAGACACTTCAATAGCATTGCAAATAGACTGTATTGAATCACTGGTGATGCATGTTTCTTCATTGCTAGGGAGTCCAGGTAAACGGCTCAATGCATCTGCATCTCTATTTGACTTTCCAGGGCGGTAGATGATGTCAAAGTTGTATGATGCTAAGCTGGCAACCCATCGCTGACTTGTGGCATCTAAATGTGCTGTAGATAAAACGTACGTAAGAGGGTTGTTATCAGTGTAGACTCTGAAAGTTTGTCCATAGAGATATTCTTTAAACTTGTCACAAATACTCCACTTCAAGGCAAGAAATTCCAGCTTATGGACAGGATAATTTTTTTCCGACTTACTGAGACCTCTGCTCGCATAGGCAATAACTCGCTTTTGGCCTTCTTGTTCCTGATATAGGACTGCTCCTAATCCTGAAAGAGAGGCGTCTGTATGGAGTTCAAAAGGTTTTTCATAGTCAGGGTATCCTAATATAGGTGGTGATGATAAATGGGTTTTAAGTTGCTGGAATGCCTTCTCTTGTTCTGTACCCCATTTCCAGGAAGGTGGTGCTTTAGAATTCTTTCTACTCTTTTGTGATGTTGGTGGCATCAATTCGTTAAGTGGCTTTGCTATCTTTGTGAAATCCTTGATGAAGCGGCGGTAGTAGCCTATAAATCCAATGAACTGTCTAACTTCATCTGGCTTAGTTGGTCTGGGCCAGTTCAGGACTTTATCTATCTTATCTGGATCTGGTTCTATCCCTTCTTTTGAAACCACATGTCCAACATATTTCACTCTGTCCATGAAAAAAGCACACTTCTTCGGTGAAAGTTTTAAGTTGTTTTCCCTGATGCACTGAAATACCTTCTCTAATCTCTCTATGTGTTCTTCAAATGTTCTTGAGAATATAATTAAATCATCCAAATAGATGTAACAGATGCTAAGATGTAAGTTGCCTAGACAATCCTCCATTAATCTTTGATATGTCGCTGGGGCGTTGGCCAATCCAAACGGCATCCTATTGTATTCAAAAAATCCAAGTGGCCCCAGGGTAAACGCTGTTCTCTGCTTATGATCTTCTTTAACCTCAACTTGATGGTATCCACTCTTCATGTCTAGGACTGAAAAATATGTATTGCCTCCTAATGAATCCAATATTTCTTCAATTCTGGGTAGTGCATAGGCATCTCTTACAGTCCTGGAGTTAAGTTGTCTATAATCTACACACATACGTAACTCTCCGTTCTTCTTTCTACATAATACTACGTTGCTGGTCCATGGTGATTCTGACCGTCTTATAATTCCAGCTGTCAGTAACTGTTGTAGATGGTTACGAACTTCTTGAAACATTGATGGAGGAATACGTCTGTGCTTCTGTTTGAATGGTGTCTCGTCATTCAGATGTATCTTATGCTGAACTCTGATACTATGGCCTATGTCACTTTCACTTGTTGAAAATATGTCTTTGTTGTTCTTTAATACTTTGTAGGATTCTTGAAGTTGATCATGGGACAGGAATTTATTAGAGATTTTTAGTGAGTCCATTATTTTGTCTGGTGGGGATACTGCGGTGAGTGCATCAGCACTGGCTTGTACTTCCTCGATCATCACTGGTTGTAGTTCACATAAAAGTCCTCTAGGTGGAATCCTAACAGTTCTTGTTGTCACATTACTAATGTTGACTTCCACTAGATTACTATCTTGGTATTTGTATTGAACTAAAGATGGTGTGATGTCAAGGTCATCTGGTATCACAGATCCATTAGTTGCTTGTAATATGGCACAAACAGGATGGTATGGTATTTGATGATTTATGTATCCAGATATTTTAACTTCCTTATTTGGTGGGATGATGATACTGTGTTCTTCAGCTGATTTTACTACACCCAGTCTATGTCTGTTGCGATTTAGTTCTTTTTCCCTAATGGCTATACATCGGAATGCTAAATACCAGGGTGTTGTCATTCTGGTTTGCTGTAAAAATCTGTTTCCTCTTTGTTCCTGTACAGATGCCATCATACTTTGAATAAAATTTGTGCCTATTATCACAGGAACTTTCTGACTATATTCTGTTGTTGGAACCACCAACATCAAACATTCATGGTCAGTTGTCGCATCTATATCTGTTGTTTTGATGTTAACTTTCACATATCCTAGATATGGCATAACTCCACCATCAGCACATCTGATCTTAAGTATATCATCTAGAGGTAATATTTGAAGATCACGCAAGTAAGTCTCATAAAAATCTGTGTTGATGGTACACACTGTGGCACCAGTATCCAATAAGGCAGTTGTTTCCACACCATTGATATTAATGTGTATTAAACTTTGTTCTCCCATCAGTCCCGGTATTGTTTCTGGATGATTTCTGAGGCTCTGTGTTCCATGTTCCTGGCCTAGTGTTTGCCTCTCAACGCCGGCCATAGTGAGTTTAAAAGTTGTTTCATATGGTCTGTCTTTATCCTGCATCCAAACTGGATATGTCCTTCTTGACCACATCGAAAACATATGGGCAAACCATTTGGTCCAACTGGGTTAGGTTTATTTCCTTGGAGTCGCTGTGTGTTATAAACTCCTCTTTGACCTCTGTATAGACTTTGACCTCTGTATGATCCTTGACCTCTATTTGAACCTTGACCCCTGTATGTTCCTCGTCCTTGTGGTCTAAACTGAAGTTGATGTGGCGCAGACTGTCCATAATATGGATTTTCTTTATCTCCACTGTAGTTATCTTTTCTAATGAATTGTTGTGGTCTGCTGTATCTCTCATTCTTCAGTTGCTGTACCTCAGCTGTCAGCTTCTGTAACATTCCTTTGACTTCATCCATTTCAGATGTGGGCTTGTCTGTATGTGTTGCACTCATCACATTTGAATCCTTACTTGCTTTAACTTGTGCCTTTTTCCGATGATCATGATCCTCTTCAATAGCTCTCAGTTCTGATCTCAGTTCATCAAAGGATAAAAATTTGTCATGTATGTATCCTGATGCATCCTTCAAATCAGGTCGAAGTCCTTCCCAGAAAGCATGACACAACATGTCATCCACTTTTCCCGCTTCTACTTCTTCTCGGAGGACCGCTTTATTGATGATGCTTTCAAGCCGACAACCCCACTCTGATACAGTCTCATTAGGTTCTTGTTCTGCACTGTAGAATGTTCCTAGTATTTTTTGGCTGCTTTCAATGGTATCATAAATAGAGTTCATCTTGAGTATAATAGTGTCAATGGTTGCACTAGGACCCAGTCTCATGATCACATTAGCAGCTTCTCCCTTCACTGATCTTCTAATTGCTTGTAGGATTTGGTCTTCCCTGTATACTTTCTCTTTAGCAAGGCACTGGATTTCGTAACGCCATAGTTCATAGGATGTTTCACATTTTGATGAACCAGAGAATGTTGAAATTTTGGGAAATCCTGTGTAGTGCTTTATAATGTCAGTCTGAATTTCAGTTTTCACTGTAGGTACTGTAGGTGATTCAGCACTAGCAAATCCTTGTAGCCATGCTTGAAGATCCTGAGGTGTATCTGCCTTGGGTTTCAACTTCAAGGCTTTAAAAGAACTGATAATGTTCTTTGCTTCTTCTTCTGTAATATCTGCCATGATGAATTTTTCCATGAATACACAATCCTAGAATGAATTTGAATTTCCAATGTAGTGATTCACTTTAAAATTTCACTCACATGTATCACTTGAATTGAATTCAATATATTTCACTGATTTCACTATTTCAAAATTTCACTTTTCACATCACAAAATGGATTGTGTCACTTTGATACACATTACGTATACAATATACATGCTACAATATAATAGAATGTTTGTTTTGAATATACCTGCCAGTAAGTCAAACTAACATTTTTTAAAAAATCAAAATGAAATATGCTTGAAAAAAAATAAAAAAAATAAAAATGTAGAATTATATGCCAAATGAACAGAAAAATAAATATCACCAATGTAAACAATGCAATTTCAGAGAAACTTTTGAAAATTTAAATTTTTATCAAATTATACAAAAAATATAAATGTCACAGATAAAAAATAAATGGAATTTCCAAAAAATTTAATTACATAACAAAAATTTCAAAATAAATCACATATCCCAATTAATCAATTTCCAATGAATTCACTCTTAGTTCAAATACCAATCAATACAATATTCTGATTGAGAGTAATGAAATTTAAATTTAAAAAATCAAATAAAATAATTTCAATTCAAGTAATTTTATAGAAAGAAAAATCAATTTATGTAACTCAAAAAGAAAAAAAAATAATAAAAGAGATGTCAAAAAAAATTAAAGAAACTTTAATAAGTAACTGATGAATATATCAAAATTACTCTGAATAAAGGGCAATAACTCTAGTTCACTGCAATTTGGTCTACATTATGTATACAAAATAGAAACAAACAACAATAGAAAAATGTTCAAAAGGCAATGACAACAAAATGAATATATATACACAATAAAATTAAATACAATGAATCAAATGAAAATGAAAAATGAGCAGATGAAATAATAAAATGATGGCAGTCTTATTCAAATATACTATCTATATAGTGAGCAGGTGAGGGAGATACTCAATCTTTACTGTACCCAATGCAAAAAATTCAGTATACTTTGATATTCACTTCAAATATTAACTACGACAGACAGACGGACATGTTATCTATAGCTACCCTTATTGTTGTCAAACACCTACAATATTTCACTTGATCAACATACGTACATGGGTGTATGTATAACCTATCATATACATGTGTGTCTTTATAATGTACATGTACATGTAACTAAGAAGGGCATGGGGTGGGACCTTACCTGTACCTAGTATGTACATCTGCCACAGCTACCACAGCTCTATCAACATCTGTTCAGTCCAGTCAACAATTGTCAAATATAATAAAGCATGCAGTGCAGTGCAAAGTTGTTAGTAAAAGAGCAATTTTGAAAGAATTTCAATATGAAACTATATCAGTTACCAGTACAATAAGGACAGGGCACAAATGTTTTTGTTTTCAATATACTTGTTCCTAATACATGTTTATATACAACAGATGATATAAATAATCTTTTCTATATACTGGTTAGGTAAACAAGTGTTGTATTGTAGATTGTCTTACCAACCACTAGTGGAATAATGAATCACCACAGAGTCAATGCACTCAGAAGTCACAATATAAAGTCACAGTTCACAGTGTTGATCACTACTGCATGTAGGGTAAATTAAGTCAGCAAGCACAAAACTGACACTGTTCACTATAGCTCTCGCAAGGAGGAAGGTAGATGTAGACCATCTTTCATCAGCTTCATCTTGTGTAGGCATCGTCCATCATCAACAACCAACGTGGGCGCCAAATGTAGTAGTGGCCTTTAGTGAAGAATATAACACACCACTTATGGGTTCATCATTTATTATTAAATACTTCAGTGTTGATATGGATGGACTCAATGATAATATAATAGTTGTAGTTATAGTTTAAAGCCCTGTAATAGGAATAAACAATATTGAGCATAAAAAATCAACAATAAACTTGCAAGGGAATATATATAATACAAGAAGGATAACTCTTGCTATCTTCTTAAAGTTTAAAGTACTTTACAAGTTATTTCCCTTGACTGCATTAAAAATATATTAAAAACATTAATTCTGATAATGAATATTATGCATATACAATATTACTCCATAAATATATACATTTCAATGCAACTATTTCACGTTACATTTATCTATGATAAAAGTATTATATTTCATATGCTTATCAATTAATCACCTGTTTATGGAACAAGGCTTAAACTCAATAAGCTGCCTGAATCAAGTCTCGGGTATACTACATATCAACTGTAAATATTAATTTAACTATATAACTTCAGAATCAATAATCAGATCCCATCAATGAAATTGATAACTGATATTTATAAATTACTAAGGTCGAATGATAAAAGTAAAAGAAATAAACTTGATAATCAAATCAATTGAATTTACTCATGAATGATAGAAAATGCATAAATTAGATAATTTACAGAAATATTAAATCAGATATTAATCAAGATAATAAAATATAGAGTGCACTTACTATCTGTCAGTACATCTTTCAGGTCAATCAGGATAATTCAAATATGGCAGACTTCACATAGATACAGTCACTACATAATTATATATTATAAGAACTTTCCTCTAAGGAATCTAACTTTCTAATGAACAAAGGCAGTTCACCAAAAGCGGGAAAATATATATAGTAAATCTATTGGTTCTTCAAACCACATGACATGTATCACATGTCTGAAAATGACCACCTAGGTAAAATAGCCATAGGCATTAAATACCAAAAAGTCATTAATTGAAGAAGTCAACTAATGATCAATGAATAGCACAATAAAAGAACCAAGGGAGAATAGGGCAATACAGGAATGTGTATCCAATTGTGTTTCAACTAAATATATACAAAATGATGATGATGTAGATGATGATCAAGTGAAATAATTATAAAACAACAAGAAACACAATATACATTTAGTATCATTTATTAATCATAAATATATTGAAAATATCACCCTATTACACCATGGCGATTTTACCAGATGTTCTTGATATATTTTAATGGATTAAAGAAAAGACTGTGACTTGTTACATGTACACACATATATTGCGTATTTTCATCAATGTGAAATGACTGTGAAATACATTTATGTCCTCCCAAAAAGGAGGAGAGGAAACAATGCTAGAATGGATGTCTGTCTGATTGTCTCTTCACAAAGTCATGACCAGATGACAATAACTCCCAGAATCTTGATTGGAATTTATTTAAATTTAAGATGATTTTGCCCATGACTTTAAAATACATGTATCTTAGGATTTTGACTCGTGAATAGCTGAAACTTTAACAGAATAGTACTTAGTATTCCCACTCATTGACAGGTGCTGCTAAGACTGAACGTATAACTGCTACTGGTACGGCACTCAAACTGTTCAAAGAAAAGGGAATTCTGGGTATTTACAAAGGATTCCGAGCCACGGCACTTAGAGATGTCACATTCTCAGCAATTTATTTTCCACTGTTTGCCATTGTCAACGAAAAGGTTGGTATAACTGGATTTTTCTTAAAAAAATAATGAAAGTAGTCACATAAGTAGTATTTTTCATCTTTTTATATAAATTTTGTTCAACATGATTTTTATGGGAATATTGTCCTTATTGGCTTGTATCTAGTATATTTAAATTTGATGGAAATTTTAATTCTAACTTCTATTTAACACCATGATTACCAGAAATCATCATGAATTAAATTTATCAATTTAAACAGTGTGTATCTTCTGTGATAGCTGTGGTTCTGTAAGCACATGTTGTAAAGGTGGGTGTGACAATGAAAGGGTTGATTCATTCCTGATTTGTTCATTTTCTGTTGTAGCTGATTTCTGATGATGTGATGGGGTTAGCAGGAGGGCTGGACCAGCCTGTGTTTATCTATTGGTTGATTCATTCCTGATTTGTTCATTTTCTGTTGTAGCTGATTTCTGATGATGTGATGGGGTTAGCAGGAGGGCTGGACCAGCCTGTGTTTATCTATTGGTTGATTCATTACTGATTCATTTCTTTTCTGTTGTAGCCGATTTCTGATGATGTGATGGGGTTAGCAGGAGGGCTGGACCAGCCTGTGTTTATCTATTGGTTGATTCATTCCTGATTTGTTCATTTTCTGTTGTAGCTGATTTCTGATGATGTGATGGGGTTAGCGGGAGGGTTGGACCAGCCTGTGTTTATCTATTGGTTGATTCATTCCTGATCTGTTCCTTTTCTGTTGTAGCTGATTTCTGATGATGTGATGGGGTTAGCGGGAGGGTTGGACCAGCCTGTGTTTATCTATTGGTTGATTCATTCCTGATCTGTTCCTTTTCTGTTGTAGCTGATTTCTGATGATTTGACGGGGTTAGCGGGAGGGCTGGACCAGCCTGTCTTCATCTATTCTCTGTGTGCCGGGATTACAGCTGGGGCTGTGGCTTCACTGTCTGTGAATCCATTTGATGGTAAGATATTATCTCATCCAGCTGTTTTAGCTGACAGAATCTAATCATTATAAAGTGTATGTACAATTAGCTGCAGAACTGTAGCGCTCTGGTTGAGAGCTACAGATCCAAGTATTGAAAAAACCTTCGATTTAAGGCAACGCTTTTTTGTGGCTCGCTTTGGGATGATTTCCTGTATTATTTGCATTCCCCAGTTTATTGTACGGTATCTGTTAATTAACTAAATATTTTGCTCCTATTTCTGATACTTTATTTAGCTTTAGGGTGTGTAATTTTAGCCTGACCCCACCGCATGGACGTCGGAATGGGATTTTTAAAGCTGATATTCCAAGGCCATAACGGGCTGTTTGTAAGCGTTAAAAGGTTAATTAAGTATCAGGAATACAAGGATACAATATTGTTAATTAAATAATATCATCCCTTAGGCAGGAAAACACATATAATATAAGAAATAATACCCAAAGAGAGCGACAAAAAAGCATCACCATAAATTGAAGGTTTTTTCAATGCTTGGATCTGTAGCTCTCTGATTTATTTGTCTGAATTTTCTCAACCAGAGAGCTACAGTTCTGCAGCTAATGTACAGTAAAACACACAAATAGCAGAAATGAACAGTTTTATTATGTGTGTTTGCTGTAACTTTGTTTTATTTCACCCTGAATTATGTTAGAAGTGGGTCATTTATAATGAAATTCAATAGATTTTGAACAATTTGTGGTATTAATCAAATTAACTTTAAGGACATAGTTTTACACACTTATCAGAGCCACTCTGCATTTAAGGTATTGATTCAGAACTATTTTAACTAGAACATTTTCTATGACAATGAATTTAAATACTGAAGGTCTGATGACACGTTCCTCAAACATCTGTTTTGTTTCTCTTCGTAATATACAACAAATTAATCATATTCATAATTACTTTGTGATTTCTAAATTGTTTTTGAAATGTTTAAATAAATAAAGACACCAAAAGTTTGTGATATTGCCAATACTAGTGATTTTCAATAGGGTTACTTAGTACACAACATTCTCTGATATCTTTCACAAATGGCTGGTGGGTAAGGTACCTTAATTTTTTCGCGAGGAATCTTATTAAAGTAGCAATACTTCAATGACAAAGTCTTGGGAAAAAATATCTATTATATAACTTAGGAACGTGTTGTCTGACCTTAGAACAACTGAAGGAATTTTTTCTTAATTTTAATGAAGATGAAATTTTATTTATTTAGTTGTGAAAACTCGCCTACAGACTTTGAAGAAAGCAGAAGGAGAAGCTACCTACTCAGGAATCTTGGACTGTTTTACGTATGTATAACATCTGCTGGAAAATATTTACACTTGATTTTGGTTACATAGACAAATACCTCGTAAATGTTTTTGTATTGATTTGTATGAAAAATGTGATTCATTCTGAAGGGTTTTAAGGGGAGGAAAATTAAGTTTTACATCATCAGAGAGCTTTGTTATTCATATGTGATCTTGAGAGCAGTGACAAATATAGACTGACAGCTTGAAGTTTTCCTTGAAAGGAATGTTTTACATTCATATTTGTATCGAGAATACACAGTTAAGATGATTTATTTTATGGAAAGAAATAAACATTTTATAAAACTTAAATTTTTGGCTTTTTTTTTTTCCAGGACTCTCATAAAGAATCAATAATTCATTAGAAGCTGTTTTTACATCTAGTTTGTTTTCCATGTAAAATAAATTCAAAGAATTCTCTGCTTACAGGAAAGTGTACAAAACAGAAGGATGGAAGGCATTTTTCAAAGGTGGCTTCTGCAGAATTCTGGTAATCGCACCCCTGTTCGGGATCGCTCAAGGTGTATATTTCCTTGGCATCGGAGAGCATATAGTGGGGTTCTTCTCCAAGTCAAAGTGACATATTAGTGATTTTTAGGTTGGAAGGTTGCAAAATAATTGACATATTTGAATAATTTGTTATGTTGTCTGTGATACCTAAGTTTAGTGATCTTAGGGGGCTAACAAGTGTATAGTAAAAACCTGCAGTCAAAAGAGAATGAAAGATCATATACATGTATTAAAGAAAAAATAGGATTGAAGCACAAAAAATACTCATGTACTTAGCAATTTAGAATGATTGTATTTAAAGTACTATAGTTTTTATTTAAACTTGGTTTTAAGTAGTAGAAGAGACCTGAGATACATAGGTGACTATGCAGTGACTGTTATTTAATTTTTTTTCTTTGTTTACTGAATGAAAAAACAAAAATTGTAAAATGGAGTAGATTGAATATGTTTTTTCTACAAGGACTTGTATGCTGTTGATAATGTTTAATAATTAAGCATCTAACACAATATTTCCTTTTATTTTGCTGAAAAAAAGTAAATTGACAATCATGTTTTCTCATCACATGATGTGCCAGTACCAGGAATCTCCAAGTATTGACAGCAGTAAGAAACTAGTCAGTATTTACTATTTTTAGCTCGTCCATTACAGTATGTGTTTCAAAAATATGTACATGTAAGTGGAAAGATACAAACCATCACTTTTTTGTTTTTACCTGTATACCACTATAAATTGTATCGTGCTTTGTGCCAGTTTTTTTTTTTTTTTCATTTTCTAATCAGTTCATTTATATTATTAAGCAATTTTATTCAAAAGCATTATGATTTGTGTTGATTTATCAATAAATTTTGCAATAATATGCACAGCTTTCTTAAGAGAGTGAATTATTATGAAAAAATGTGTAGTTCTGATTTTGAAATCAGCCCTCATAAAAAGGAGCCAGTATTGTAGTACATGTAATAAATTTTGTGATGTACACAGTAAAGTATACATTATACAGAACACAGAATTTTCATTAATAATTGTCTACAATGAAGTGGTGTTTGATTAGAAAATACAACTTAAGCTTGAATTATTGACATTGTACTTTGCCATAATGACTTAAAGATTTATCAAAGTAACAGCTGTTTCCCTTAGAGCTTCCTTTCCATGAGTTAAGTCCCCTGTTAAGTCCTGTGTCGTATTATATTAATATAAAATTATACAACTTCTGAATTAACCTTGATATCAGGCCTGTCAGGAGGCAAAATTCTGTCAATCTTGATTTTTTTTTTCAATTTTCCATGTCCTATATGACAGTGTCAGACCTGTTTACTGTTACGATTTCGCCGTATTTTGTATGGATTTTCAGTCCAAAATAGGTCTTACGTTTTGCTATAACGAAAATACGGAAATCTGTTCATATGGATTTTAGCAATTAGTTTTCATTATCTGTCTCAGTATGACGCTTTTAAATCGCTAAAGAAGAGAAAATTTTCGAACATTTAAGTTGCCAAAACGCGGTGGTTTAAAAAATGACAGAAATCACTCAAAAGAGAGTAGTGTATGACATTTTGCTTTGTTATTAAACCATGTTTTGGTAATCAGAAATGTAGTTGTTTTCTATAATATATGTACAGTTGATGAAAAGTGAAATCTTACGGGCAAATGCCAAATCTCACTGACAAATCTAATGAAAAATACTGAGAGACAACAATTTGGGTAAACAGGTCTGCAGTGTATTTATGCCTTAAAAACTTCTTCTTTTTTTTTTTTTTACATTTCCACATGTGAATTGAGTGAATTTTTTATATGTAAATTTCTAAAATGGAAAAAAAGGAATATGTCTCTTATTGTGATAGTGCTGGTGAAATGTTTATAACTCTGTCAATATTGGACATTTTAAAGATTGAGAAAGATAATCGAAGTCATACATCTACCTCCTGAATTATTTAAAAATAATTGAAATAGAATGACCCATTTATATGTATGTTGTGTTCACTACATAACACAGTAAATCCCCTTTATTCCATGGTATATTGATATTGATGTGTGATTGACATACCCAAGTTACACTGGATCTGTGTTTTAAATATTACCTGCATTAACCTTAGTCATTTTATGCATTTACCAGTCATGTGTTTGTACCTTTTATTTTTAGTAGATTGAGTTATGTCTTGTTTTTTTTTTCCATTAAAATCTCATCAGTCAAGTGTTTCCTGAATTATCAAATTGTGATTAAACTTTGTTTAATGGAAAAGACAAAGCTATCATATTGGAATATTAAAACTTAATTCTCCCTAGTCTATTTTATCTCCAATATAAACTTTTTCATGTTTGTTTTTTATTTTCTGTATCATATTGTAGCTAGTTTAATACATTGAATTGTTTGCTTTTGATTAATATTTGCTTTTATGTTCAAACCATTTTCATGCTTTTGATGAAAAAAAACATGACTTTTTTGATCTGCAGTCTACGTGGTTTGATCTGTAGGGGAATATACAATATACAGTACTTGATCTGCAGTCTAAGTGGTTTGATCTGTAGGGGAATATACAATATACAGTACTTGATCTGCTCAATTGTTATATTGATACATTCCTGTCATTCTTTAATACAAGGGTCTATACAGGTAGAACACCTACAGAAGTACACACGTACTGTATATCAGTAAGGCTTAAGTACACACGTACTGTGTATCAATAAGGTTTAAGTACACACGTACTGTGTATCAATAAGGTTTTAAGTACACACGTACTGTGTATCAATAAGGTTTAAGTACATACGTACTGTGTATCAATAAGGTTTAAGTACACATGTACTGTGTATCAATGAGGTTTAAGTACACACGTACTGTGTAAGGTTTAATAATTCTGTTATAATAATCCAACATATTACAGGTTTATGTATAAGCTTTTCCTTACATGTGTTCATTTAATAGATGCATTTAGTATATTTTTAGTAATTATGGATTTGGTTTAAAACATTAATATATTGATTGGTAAATAAATGATTTAAAAGATTTTTTTTTGTGCCATATTTGTTTGGTGAAGAAATTTTGTACCTTTATGTTTGTAAATATGCAGTAAATATAAAAGTAAAAACTCCACAAAGAATATCAATTCTAATTTTATAAAAGCATGCAGAGAATAGGTAACCATTGATTGTATGGAGAATATACTTGTCAATAGCATCGAAACCATTCCTCATGTTAACACCATGCAGGTTTTTTTTTTTTTTTTTTTTTTTTTTTTTTTAATACATGCAGGCAACTGCTTCAATTAAAATGGAACTTGATAATTTTAATATCTTAAAATTTGTCATCTACAAAATTACTTTGATAAAAATCAATCTTATTAATATATAAAAAAAGATGCTTGGGTTTCTCATTGAAAGTACCCTATCTATGTAGTGTTTGGAGACCAGGTCTTCCAACAATCTGTTGGAATTCTCATGGGTAATTATAGTTATGCCCCATTATTAGCAGAACTGTTTTTGTATTCCTATGAAGAAGAATAATTCTAACAAAAAGAAGAATTCCTCTTGTCAGGGCCTTCATTTTCACATTTAGCTATACTGACATTTTTTTTCAATTAATAATTATTCATTTTCATTCCTACATTGATTTGATATATCCCACTGATTAACTTGAAGCAGTAGACACCAGAGAGTCTGAAAATGTACATAGCCTCGATATTAGAAAAGTATGTCACTATGACACTGATGTTTGGGCTGTTCCACCATGATGCCCCAAAATATGAAGTTTGCAGGATATGAATCTAAACAACACCTGAAACTTACAATCAATTACATGTTTTAAACAAAATTTTAAAGAAGGACACTAGAACACCCCCTTCTTCTTCATGTATGTATTTCAAATCTTCTTTCAGTATATAAGATTTGTTTGAAATATAATGGAGAGTAGAGATATAAAAAGGAATGGTCTTCATGTTAGTCAAAGTGAACATATTCCCCATTCAGCAAGTCTCTATTCTGTTACATTTGATGGGGTCTGGAGGTTTAGAGTCAGCCAAGGTTTGTGGTGTCATTTCCTCATCATTTTTTTAAAGAAAAATATAAAAAAGAAGTATATTCTACAAAAAATACATTTAATATTGCACTTGACAAAGAGAAATAAATTTTTGGTCAGTATCAGTCTATATGCGATGTTTTGAAGAATCTTTTTCTTTCCATAGTTGGAGTTATGTGCCCCTGAAACAGAAAAATAGGAGCAATACAACATCAGTTTGAATAAAAAGATAAAGACCACTAATAAAAGGATTTAAAAAATTAAACAAACTTTTTTTTAAGAATAATGGAGTTTATAATTATATTTAAAAAATGAAGTCCACTTTACCTGATGGTATGTATAACAACATACATTTTTTATAAAAAAAAATATTTTAATACTGTACCAAGTTCAACATAGGAATTTTTTTTGACATGCAAATCTAGTCAGCTGGGAATCACAGTAGATTAAATATAAAAAGAGAAAGCTGAGAGAGTGGAAAGATGCAAGATACTCTTAAAATAGTAACTGAACAGTTTTCTGATTTTATCACCATGCTCAATCTAACATTTTCATATACATGTAAGCACATGTCATTGTTATATGCTTTAACCACAAAGTGACAAACTTTTACGTCTATCATGTGGGCCTTTATAATCGTCTTGGTAACATGAATCTACACATTTTTGTGCCCTACCCACTAAGATGTCATGCTTACCTTTACCGAGACATAATAAAGCGACATTCAGGAATAGGTAAATCCCTCCACCTACCGGGTATTTATAAATCTGTAGTGATGCTATATACCAATCACTTCAACTAAACATATAAGTAGATTTTGACTGTTGCTGCTGTTATTTGTAACCATCACCTGATTTTAAGGGACATCTTCCACTAAACTTGTAAGTATAGATTTTGATTGTTGCTGCTGTAACCATCACCTGACTTTAAAGGGACATCTTCCACCTTGGAAGCATTGATAAATACTTTTAGGCTTACGTCTGTGTTAACTTTGGCCTTACGTCTGTGTTAGTCGGTGTAAGTATAACCGAGTCTACTTCCTGTAGTACTTACCTGGTTACCGCCATCTCTACTGTGGTACCGCCGCTCTATCACCTGGAAAGAGAACTGTAATCAGCACAAACAAACGTGATATACACAGGTATGGCTAATCACGCCCAGTGGCAATACAAACAAATCATAATATACACATGTAGTAGCAAATCATGCCCAGTGAAAATGTGTCCAAATTCATTACAGTCCAAAGTTTATAATCAGAAAGGATTCTGTGTCTCAGGATATTGACCTTTGTATATGACCTTGGGTAAAGAACATTATAAACTTGCAGTTCAATATCAGCAGATAACTAGAGATGCTCAGTGACTTGACCTTTGATCTATGATCTTCAATTGAGTCAAGGTCATGTCACAAATGTAAAGTGACAACACATTCAAATTTGAATTAATTTCAGTCAATGGATTCAGTCAAAAGTAAGAGTCTGGACATAATTTTGAAACAGACAGATGGACAGACAGCAGACAGACAGATAGAAAACATAGCAAATATAGTGTATATCATACTGGACATAGCATGAAGTCATCTAAAATAAAAAGTTGTAAAAGGTGAGTGTCAGTTCTAAACTCTGCTGTTGAGGCCAGTCTATGTTTACTTACCTTATCAAAAAATTTGGTCAGTTTGACAGCATTAGTGGATCCTGGGGATATATGTTTGACTTGGTGACAATCCTGGTAAAAAAAAAAAAAGTTGTGAAATGAAATGCTCATCATAGTCAGCCTCCCATGCTGCTTTATTTTGTAACTTTGTCAAGGATTTCAGAATTCTTCTCCTTAATTTTATGTATATATTCAAAATTTTCTGATTGGGAAAAGCTGTAATTAAATTCCAATTCTCGAAATACTTGTACAAGTTAGACAAACTCAAGGAAAGTTAGTTAAGCATACTTTAACTTAAGTTCAGGCATTTGTTTTTCTACAAACCTCATAATTCAAACTATTTTGTTTAGCATATACCTAATTATAAATGTACATGAACGAACATGTATATCACAGGCACTTAAAGTTAAATATTTTTCTTTAAAAAAATTAACCCCATACCTGATTTATAAGGTATGTTTTTTTTTTAATAAGAAAAATATGTTAAAGTCAAGTGCCTGTGATGTACATGTATATGTTAATTTCTATTGTAGAACAACTTTAAGTCCATCATTTCTTTGTATTCCAAACTGTACCAGTCGAGATTATAATGTCACTCAAGAGAAATTGGGCTGAATTTCATAAATAAAAGTATAGAAGAATAAAGTAATGAATTATTTACAAGATTGAATTCATCGGCCCCACACTCCTCGGCCACGGATGAGCGTCCTGAAGGTGATTTCTCTCGTAGATTTTGAGCCTGGTCAGCCTTACATCCTACCACCATTATAGGGATCTGAATCCCAGCAAATAGCTCGGGATCATAATCCCCTCTGTAAATCCCAAAAATAATCCCATGTTAATAAATACATAACCATAACACTTTAAACTCCAAGTTACCAGTACATACATAAAGTACATTACACTACTATTACACACAATACACACCTATTACAAAGTATATTACACTATCTTTATGCATTACACATTATCATTACAGACAATACACACCCATTACAAAGTATATTACACTACCATTACACACAATACAAACCCATTGAAGTCTTTAGTGTTTCCTTTGTTGATGACCTCTGCCAGCCATTTCCTCAGATTCTGGTGAGATTTTCTGTTGGACAAGTCATGAACAAGCAGTATACCTATCAACAGATTACAGATTATCTATCAACAGATTACAGATTATCTATCAATACACCTATCAAAGAATTACAGATTATCTATCAGTATACCTATCAACAGATTACAGATTATCTATCAATACACCTATCAACAGATTACAGATTATCTATCAGTATACCTATCAACGGATTAGATTATCTACAGTATACCTATCAACAGATTACAGATTATCTATCAGTACACCTATCAACAGATTACAGATTATCTATCAGTACACCTATCAACAGATTACAGAATATCTATCAGTACACCTATCAACAGATTACAGATTATCTATCAGTACACCTATCAACAGATTACAGATTATCTATCAGTACACCTATCAACAGATTACAGATTATCTATCAGTACACCTATCAACAGATTATCTATCAGTACACCTATCAACAGATTACAGATTATCTATCAGTACACCTATCAACAGATTACAGATTATCTATCAGTACACCTATCAACAGATTACAGATTATCTATCAGTACACCTATCAACAGATTACAGATTATCTATCAGTACACCTATCAACAGATTACAGATTATCTATCAGTACACCTATCAACAGATTACAGATTATCTATCAGTACACCTATCAACAGATTACAGATTATCTATCAGTACATCTATCAACAGATTATCTATGAATATACCTATCAACAGATTACATATTATCTATCAGTATACCTATCAACAGATTACAGATTATCTATCAGTACACCTATCAACAGAGTACAGATTATCTATCAGTATACCTATCAACAGATTACAGATTATCTAGCTATCAGTATACCTATCAACAGATTACAGATTATATATCAGTACACCCATCAACAGATTACAGATTATCTATCAGTACAGCTATCAACAGATTACAGATTATCTAGCTATCAGTATACCTATCAACAGATTACAGATTGTCTATCAGTATACCTATCAATAGAATACAGATTTTAACTAAACTGTTACCTAGGTATCAAGAGTGAACATTTTTTTATAATTCAATGGTTCTCTGTTTCAAATTCCTGTTCACAAAATGGAATTGCAGACTAGGAAAGTATATGAACAGCCAGACATCATGGATAAGAAAATACATGATATTTTGATGGTGCGTAAATACTGACCAGCAATTCATTTATATTCATGCATACTTTTTAAAATGGGTAGCAATATGTTTGCTGTCATTAGCATAGCTACTGAACAGACAAGCTTACTCACCATGAACAGAATGATAGAATATGGAGCGGCTATTCTGATGACTTGTCGACCCTCCGACGTCCCACATTTCTATAAAATAAGTCTTCTCTCCAGGAGTCCCTGCCTTGTAATCATGTAACTGAAAACAGTTATTATGGCAAAAGTCAAAAGATAATGTATTGTATTCATTTCAGTGTTGGGTTTTGCATAGAACAGAATAGAATTGTTGATCTACTGAAGACAGAAAGATTGAATTATAAGGCAATCCCCCCCCCCCCCCCCAAAAAAAAATACTGTCAATAAAATTGCCCTAGCTCAGGTGATAAAACTGTAGGGGTGGAGTAGTAGCATCAACATGATCAAAGAAATATATTAGATCTGCAATTTGTTTTTTTATATCTAGTTTGTATAATTATTCCACTTTTTATATTTGAAAACAATTAAAAAAACATTTCTTAAAAAAATCTATACCTCAAATGTCGGGACATTGATATAGGAAAAAATAAAAAAAGTACATATATATGGGGTCCCTGCAGCCCCTAAAGAACACTCCTCCATCAGGTAAAAGACCTGCCAGGGAAGAGCCTGAGTTGGTGTCTTTGGGGACCAAAGACGTTTAAGGAGGGAGGAATGTGGTGGTCAGATGGGTTCCATTACCGGTAACCAGATAGCTCGGCTGATAGAGCACATGACTAGAGATTCAGGGGGCCCAGGTTCGCATTCCAGTCTGGTCCTTCGCATTTTTCCTCCTCTCCTGTTGCATTTGGTGCTGTTGACGACCCCTGGACTTGCAGGTGAAAGTCCTGCCAGGGGCAATTAAGAACTTGGGCTATATGTCTTCCAGGGCAAAGTCATTTTATTTAAGGAGGGATGAATGTAATGGTTTGGGCTGTGGATATCAGGTATCTCAGTCATTAGAGCACCTGACTAGTGATGCAGGGGTCCCGGGTTTAATTTACTGTCCAGGCGGCTCAGCCATACATTTTCTCCTTTCCTGTTACATAAGCATGCATGAAACTTTGAATTTTAAGTTCAGGGTTTAAAATTACCATTTGCCCACTTGCCATTTGCAACTTAATCATTTTCATGTGTGGGCAACTTAAAATTATGTTCAAGTTGCCCATGTACATGGTGATTAGAAAATTTACAATAATAATTATTTGTTTTCCAATTTTGACTGAATGTTTTGCATTTTTTATTTTGAAAATGCCCCTTGAATTGCAGGTTTAGCAGTCATTCTACGATAAATGGACCAATTCAGAGTAAAAAACATGAAAATAATTGTTTCAAATAGCAAAATGAACACAGGGTTCGAAATTCACTATATACAACTCGCAAAACGCGAGTTAGAATTCCCAAATTGCGAGTTAAAAATTTGGTAACTCGCAAAAACTTGCGAGTTTTTTTTTTGCATTGAAACTGTAGCAAAATTATATAATATGACAGAACACAATGCTTTTGATTTAAATCAGTAATTTAAATAAAAGTCACACCGTAGTTGTATTTTGTGTATTGTACAGTGGTTACTTTTTCCTTAAGTAACATGTTTTTAATTTGTATAAATTTAACTTTATATGAAAACTGCGAGTAGTCTTGTAAAATTGTGAGTTCACTTTCTTGGTACTCGCAATTATTTGCGAGTTGTAATTTTAGGGAGTTTCTAACCCTGGAACATCATAATCCTCTAAATCAACTTGAAAACAAAGAATTTTCCACAGATCTGGTATCATTATCTTTTTACAACAATTTCAAGATACCATTGATTTTATAAGGTAATGTTACGGAAGTTGCTTGATCAAGCCTTATTATTTTTTTAATAAGGCCAAATAAAAAAATATGTGTGGTTCCGGTTACCCGACCTTCCCTATTTTATACCCCCGACCCTAAACTTTTTTTTGGCAATTTTCATATTTTTTCTGGAACTTTCCCCAATTTCCATCAATGGCTCCGGTTTAAGTTTTAGTTTCAGCAATGACGGCCTCCTTGCAAAACATAGTAGAAGTGTTTAATAATATTAAGTCCAAAGCAAGCTAGCATGTAGGTGTTCCCTACCAATATTGACTAGTATATAATCACATCACATCTAAATGCCATTTGCAAAGCAGTGATAGGTATTATTTAGAAAAATTAAGAAAATCATTTTGTTAAAAAAAAAAAAAAAAAAAAAAAAAAAAAAAAAAAAAAATCCCTACCTACCTACCCTAATTTTTTTGGAAGTGTAACCGGAACCACACATATTTTTTTGTTTGGCCTAAAGCTGAATTTGACCAATTTTTCGTTTCTGATGTTCAGTAAAGAACGCTAAAGTATGATTCATGAAGTCTCGCATGAATCTGAATTTATATTAAAATTTCGGGAAAAATATCGTTACAGAAGTTAATCGTTACGGAAGTTAATTCCCAGCAATAAAAGTTAAAATTCTGTTCAATTGTTAAAATCAAAGTTTGTTTTAGGATATTAAACAAAAGTATGAAGTATTTCGCTCCCAAAATAATAAAATTTTTTATACCTTTAATGCAAAAACTTTCCTGAATTATCATTACAGAAGTTTTTGTCTTATTCATTTTGTTATGTCAAAAATGTAATCGTCTAAAAAAGCTGACATGCAACTAGAATAGATGATATAAGGTTCCGTGGTCACTTTCAGATAAGTTTCAGTTCTTTTTAAAATCTGCATTCTATGCATGAAATTTAAAACAAAATCATTAAAGAAGTTAATGGATTAAGCGACATGCTTATGAATTCGCATGAGAGGAGATCCATGCATTCCTTTGCGAGAAGTGGTTTGATTTCTTTTTATATAGGATAAAAGACATTTTTTAACATTCATTGCAATCTATTCGGAACGATTTTACGGCTGAAAATTTCATGTTGAAATTTGTAAATAAATGAAGCGACATTAAGATTTGCAGTGGAATACGTTTTTCAACATTACATTATGTTCATATCAAAACTTGAACTGCATATATATCGGTGAATATTTACAAAACCATGTGTGTATGTTAAGTCTTAGAGTTGAAATCGACCTTTTAATTTATAGTTAAGATATTATAACGGTAAATTTGTAAGCGACATAAAAAATTCTTAATTGGTCATGTTTTTGTAGAATGACTGTTAGTAACCCACATGGCTTGCAAAGATTTCAAGTTAATTTAAACCTTGAAATTCTTAAATTCACTCTACCTTCACTTCTACCGAGCATCCTATCGTGTATGGTGGATTGTTTGTAGGCTGTTGGTGACATATCAAATGCACTAATGACGTTTTCCCGACTCCTGAAACAAGAAAAAAATACTCAGTATTTACTTTCCGAATTTTCTCAGATCTTTAAGCCTTGTCAGCACGTGGTAATGTGACCAAAACTTGATTTCTGTGTACAAAGACTACAAAAACAATGTATAAATCAAGTGATACCTGAATCACCAACAACAACGATCTTAACTTTGTCGATGTTTGCTGCCATCTCATTTTTCAGTCAAATTGACATGTCACGAAGAGAAAATTCTATTTTCACTTTTACTTTCAATTTCAAATTTCATAGCGGGGGCTCACCCACGTAAATATATCAAGTAGGATAAATAATTTGGATGAAAATTATATCAGTATATTTATATTTTAGATTTTCTTCATCGTAAAGTAGATTATTTGAAATGGCTGAATATTGTTCGAATACTTCATGAATTCGGTGTTGATGTAAGCGGCCCTGAAATTATCGACTGCACACAGATGCAGCATCTTTAGCGAAAATGACACTACAAACGCACCCGATTTGTAGATTTCCTGACTGAAAGGTTTGAAGTTTTGTCTACGTATCTTTTTAAATACTTATGCTTAAATCAGGAGATAAAATATGTGCCACATCATAAAATGGTCTTGATAGTGGGCCTTTGTCAGGTAAATCGCTGATAATGAGATGTAGAACATATGTTACATATCTCATGTATCGTATTTCTGTTGTCTTTAATACAAATTACACAAATTTTATAGGCAAGGTAAATGTCTTTTCAATAAGATTGCCTGGATCGTTTCTAAAAAGAAGAATTTTTTTGTTGTTGAAATTATGAATACAAGGGAAACATTCCGATATGGCAGAGATCTTGGTTTCTTTAGCTTTATCATCAGTTTATAAAATTTATTGTGATAGTGTAGTAATTTCCTCACTACAATAGTAAATAAACAATACCATGGCATGATCAAGAAATTTACAAGATGTTTTTCCAATTTTGTTTCCTTGGGGGAAAGCTGAATACCACTGAACTTAGGGGAAGATAGGACCATGCCTATGGTGTTTGCTTAAATTTGATAATTACAGTTGTACCAGGAAAGGAGAAAATTTGTGGCTGAACTGGGAATCAAACCCTGGAGCCCTGCATAAGTAGTCAGGTGCTCTAACCACTGAGCTATATATCCAGTAGTTAGAATAATCTAACTGTGTCTCGGGACAAGCCCTCACCACAGTTAGAATACTTTCCATATACGAGGGGCATTTCAAAAGTTCTGGCAACTGGTGTGCGGTAAATTAATGAGCGTCATTATCATAAATTAAATTATATCAATCCCTCAAAATAGTCTCCGTTGACCTGGACACACTTTTTCAGTCTTGAAATCCATGTGGAAAATGCTGCCTTATGGTCCTCTTTCGGTATACGCTTCATACACTGGAATACGGCACTTCCGACTGCATGACGACTTTCAAATCGCCATCCTCGGAGGGCTTCTTTGATAACGGCATTCAACCAAAAATCGCATGGAGCTAGGTCAGGACTGTAGGGTGGATGTGGTAAAACAGCAATACCATTTTCCTTTAAATATTTGGTTACTACCACTATGGGCAGGTGCGTTGTCATGGAGGAGCTGTATTCCTCTAGTACTGGTTGTTGGTCTGGTCGTTTTATAGTGCTCTACAACCTGAGACAAGACATTCTCTGCATAAAATTGACCAGTAACACTGCTGTGTTCTGGAACCGGAACTTGAGCAACAGGGCCTTTAAAATAAAAAAATAAGGCATACATTACTCTCCGGACAGACCGGTTTCTGCGTGCAATTTGAGGCCTTGTATCATTTTCACCAATCCAAACTTTATTATTGAGCTTAGTTTCCGGTTCAAAAAAATATATCGATGTTTCATCACCAGTTACAATCTCATTTATTCACCTTTGGTCACAATCTTCATAAATTGTTAGAAACTGTGAAGCCATTTCTACCCGGATGCGCTTTTGCTCTTTCGAGAGAAGATGCAGCACCCATCTAGCACAGACTTTCCTAAGCTTTAAGTTTTCCTTTAAAATACGAAAAACTGCTGACGAATTAATGTTAGTTAAGTCTGCTATTTCCTCAACTGTATATCTAGCATCATCAGCTATCATATTTTGAACAGCGACGATTTCTTTTTCGCCATATGCACAAACTGGACGCCCCGAACAGGGGTCATTTTCAATTGATTTTCTACCCTCTTTAAATTGAACTACCCATCTTGCTATTGCTTGATATGAAAGAGCATGCTCTCTATATTCTACATCTAAATGGGCTTTTATTTCTGTTGCCGTAAAGCCGAGCAATGAGCGAATTTTGCAATACGCTCTTTGCTCAACAAAAAAAATTGTTCTCCTTATCAGTCATTTTTACGCCCAGTATACAGAGCATACCTAATTATGACATCATTTTAGCAGACCTATACGTCATTTTGAATGTAAAATACGTCACTAATAATGCATACTTGCCTAAGCTTTAAAGTGGTATCAGGGTCATTTTAATCCGTAACGTAGTTAAAATTTTATATACCAGTTGCCAGAACTTTTGAAATGCCCCTCGTACTTGCAATGTAGCAAATTGGAGTGGATCCACTCCGAAATGATTTTGAAGAAAACAAAAGGAGTTGCACTGAAAATAACTACCAAATTAATCATAAAAAACCTTTTTGAGATTGTATATGCCTTTTGACCTAAAAAATAATCCATATAAATACGAAAATTCAACTCATTTTCTCAACGTTTTTTCTCGCTTCAAATTTAACGCCATGTTGACTGATGATTGTAGTATTACAATTTCAAGTCAGAAATTTGAATGAAATAAATCTCCTACAGATTGACACAAATGTTTTAAGACACAACAGATATCGTTCCGAGATTTCATATATTTTGTATCTACAGATAACTTTCTCTGGGTATGTCAACGTCAAAAGGGCAACATCATCAATTTACACATCACTGATTCGGGCAGAAATCAATTACCATAATTTTTACAACAATTATCTTAAAGTTTTAAACTAAAATCAAATAGAACATCAATAATTGTGTGATTTTAAATTTTACTTTATCCACTGGGTTGAAATGGTGTATAATTGCGAGGCTTTTTTTGTATATCATACAGTCAGCTTCTTCAGAGCAAAGAACTTTTTTCCCTAATTTTTTGTCTCTTTGTAAAAATTGACAGGAAAGTTAGTTGAAGGCAAAGAAAAGTTGGTATAAACAGTAAATCAAAGGAACCATACCTTTGTATATCTCTAAAATGATTTAAAATGCTTGTGTTATAGTGCTTGCACTCTGTGCACTAAAAGTATTAATTTCACACGTTGATACTTGTGTACATTAAAAGTTTATTGAATCTTAGTCTTAAAGTAACATTGTTTGTTTTGTTTTTGATTTTCCAGAAATAATAGTAAAGTTTCCAGTATGTGACCAAATACATTGAGAAAACACTGCAATGGAGGACATCCTGTCCCGGATAATCAGGGATTCTTCTTCTGTTAAATACACAAACATAAAGAGCAGAGCTTCTGATGCCCGGGAATTGTTACAAAACAAAGGTCTGTTAGAGGTGACCCCAGCTCATGTCTTACGGGAAAAATGTCTGGAACCCCTACAGTTAGCGCTGGAATCCAAAAATAAAAAACTGGCAACAGAAGCTATTGACGGAATACAGGTATGCATGAAATATCAGTACAAATAAACTCTTTAAAATGCAGGTAAAAACTAGTGCTGTACGTGTAAGCATTATATGATACAGATAAACACTACATGATGCAGGTAAACAATACATAATACAGGTTATCACTGAATAATAATACATGTAAACACTACATAACACACAGATAAACACTTCATAACACAGATAAACACTATTTGATACAGGTAAACATATACACTACATACTATGTACATACTACATAATACAGGTTCATGTTCCATGAAATTCCAGTAAACACTACATAATACAGACTACATAATACAAATAAACACTACATGATTTAGGTAAACAGTAATCAATACAGGTAAACCTATATAATACATGTGAACACCACATATTACAGGTTTATATTCCATGGAATACATGTAAAACCTCTTAATACAGTTAGGCACCATAGAATTCAGATATAAAGATAAACCACAGAAAACATGTACATACATGTAGGTAAATTTTTACTTGAATTTGCTTCCTTATCATGCTTATTTAGAAAATTCAAATCACAAAAATGTCAAGAATTTCTTTAAATAGTCTTGCAAAACTCAAAAAGAAATTTATCAAAATAATGAATTAAGAAATGTCTCTGAATAAAAAAACTTTCTTAATTTCAATTAGTTACCATTAGGATATGAGATCTTGATAATGCTTACAGGTGATATTTGGAGATGATCGGTTTCAGTCCAGTATTGAGTGTGAGGGAGAGGAGAGGTGGATGCCAATACAGATCCTCAACACTGTGTTGTGTACCCCCTCCTTACCTGAAGACACACAGATGGATATAATGAAGGTATAAACTAGATATAAGGACTACGGACAAAACGTAATAATTCTTCAAATTTTATTTTAGAATTTTTTAAAATCAATGTATTAGATACTTATCTTTTAACAATGAGAAATATGTGTAATTTTTATCTTTATAGCTTCTGTTGAATATGACATTTTCTACATCTTGGTGCATGAATGCAAAAGTCATCACAAAAATAACACAGGTAGGTGTTGACAATATCTGCATGCTGGGGAAGTGGTAGGGCTAGAAAAATACCCATGTATGGGGGAGTCAGCCAGAAAATGCTTTACCTCTGTGGGGCACTATAAGTTTGTTTCCCTATTTTACAATCTGTTTATTTTTTAAAATCTTTCTGGAAAATTTTTTAGTTTTATTCAATAGAATAGTAATTATTTGGATAAAGTTGCTATGAAAAATAAATAAAGTTTAAAATTTATGTTGATACCTATGCATTGTCTTTTTTGCATTTTTAAAAGAAGAGATTATTATTGCACCACCCCCTTATGTTTGGGTGATGGTTTGTTTACCAGTAGTTATGGTAGGGAGCCTCTTGTTTTTAGGTCTATATAGATACCTACATGACAAGCACTCATAATGTTAGGGGTACAGTGAAGGCAGCTCTCACCCAGCTTCTAACCAGCTTCACAGACAAACTGCAATCTGCTGACAGCAGAGGGGTAAGACAAGGAAACTCACTTTAGCCTATGCTTTTTATGTTGATACTGTGGAAATCTAAAGTATTTTGTGTTTCACTATTATTATGTAGTTTACAAGTGCCTTAAGCTTTTCTGATGGTATTTAAGAATACAATTCACTGAGTCATACAGAGATATATTGTTTAGATACATATACATTTATACAAAGAATTTTGAAAAAAAAATGTTTAAAAACATGTACTTATTATTAATATGCTTGCTTGACTTGCTTGACTTATTGTTAACTCACATAAGCTAGAGGGAGTTTCTATGTCATGAAAATGTTTGCATGTAGATTTGAAATGCAAGTTTGCTTGATAAATGAATACAGTTTTTTATGGGCAGATTGTGTTATTATTGTTGTTACGTACATTACATGACTACATGTATTTCTAATTGCTGCTTTACTTTAGCAAGGAGATGATGGTGATGTTCTTGCTGACTTCAATCCCAGAGGTAAGTATACTGTCCTAAAAATCAAACTTATAAAGAAGTTTAGAACAATTGATTAATGAAAAAATATTTATGTTGCTGTACAACTTGTAGACAATTATATAAGAGACAAGTACTTTAAATTCTATGAACCTGTGTATGTGTTTAGGGAACACGGATAAGGATGGACTGACCACAGACACTATCAACATTCTACAGTTCTTCACCAATAAATTAGAGGAGGCATTAGGGTAAGTCAGTCTTATCAGCTTTTACTTAATAAAAGAGCATTCCTTGTTTGAAATGGAATCTATAAGTATGTGATGATTTGATTGCAGCAGTCAGACCAGAGTATCAGTTCCCTTGTTGTTAGAGGGAGTACTGACAATCCTCTCAAACTGCCCCAGAGAAATCAACTCCAATGAGCTCTTTCAAGAAATCATATGGTGAGATGTTTAACATAGCAGTATTCTGTGTAAATTTATGATTTTAGTTGAAGATTTATATAAAGAATAAAGAGATACTGCTATAATCTATAGTATGGACATGATTGTATTTTACTTTTCTAGGAAGAGTCTTTGTCCTTGTTTGATCTCATTGTTGGGTTCTCCAAAGTCTGAGAAGACAGTGTTTAGTCAGAAAACACCACATAAAGAAGATATAGGGCGAGGGTCAGGGTGTTCCATGTCAGCCCCGAATCTACAGGCAACCACAGCTAAAACTGTCTATAGGTAAACTATCTATACACACAGCCACAGCTAAAACTGTCTATAGGTAAACTATCTACAGACAGCCACAGCTAAAACTATCTATAGGTAAACTATCTATACAGACAGCCACAGCTAAAACTATCTAGAGGTAATCTATCTACAGAGAGCCACAGCTAAAACTATCTTTAGGTAAACTATCTACCAGCAACCACAGCTAAAACTGTCTATAGGTAAACTATCTACAGACAACCACAGCTAAAACTTTCTATAGGTAATCTATCTACCGGCAACCACAGCTAAAACTGTTATTAAGTAAACTATTTACAGACAAGCCCAGCTAAAACTGTCTATAGGTAAACTATTTACAGACAACCACAGCTAAAACTGTCTATAGGTAAACTATCTACAGACAACCACAGCTAAAACTGTCTATAGGTAAAATATCTATAGACAACCACAGCTAAAACTATCTATAGGTAAACTATCTAGAGGCAACCATAGCTAAAACTTTCTATAGGTAAATTATCTACTGATAGCCACAGAGAGGATGAAATCTCTAGCTATTGTAGACTATCTTTTTGTATGTCAGTTCTGTTTTCAAATCAGTTTTGGCAATGATTATTTCTATGTTTTATTTGAAGTCTTGCTTGAGATATTTTGCTTTAAGCTTATTATGTAAGGATGAAAACAGTGTTTGTATAATTCCAGTATTGCAGTTTCCCTGGTGGAGTTGATGGGTACTATTGGTACCATGAGACCTGTTCTGGAGTCGCTGTTCCATAGAATGCTGTTGTATTCACCTCCCCAACATAGACTGGATGCCCTGAAAGCTGTCAGAGAAGTAAATCCTTGTGTCTTTGTCATGTTTATAGGTATAATTGTATTACCTCTGAGAAACAATGTAAAACTTATTCCATGGTGTAAGTATGAGAAAGACTACATAAAACACCTGTTCTACTCTTTTGAGTTGATAATAAATGCTAGGTTTTGGCTTTGATATTTTTAAAAAATGGACTATATCATGTGATTTCAGCTGCTTAAAACTCCAGAGAACCTGTATAACTTAGCAGCCCCAGCCATAGAACCTGTACACAGGGAAAAGGGAGCCAAAAATCCCAATGCAGACATTTCTCTTCTCAAACTGTGAGTACTTATCCCTTGTTTAATTTTACAGGAATTGAATAAAGGGACATCATTTATCCTAGACTAAATAGTCTTTCCTTATTTAAGGCTTTTTGGATTCTCTAAGTCTTCATTAGTACAATAGTTTCTCTATAGATGCAACTGCAAGAATAAACAGACACACAAGTAGACTTGAACAGGGAGTTTGTATTAACTTGACAATATATAGTCTGTGTATGGTTGTGGACTTGTTAATGGAGTTTTATCATTTTAATATCTTGTATTTCTATGTAGGATTGTGGCTAATGATTTGATTTCTGTGTAGGATTGTGGACTCACTAAGTACTTGTATATCTGTGTAGGATTGTGGACTCACTAAGTACTTGTATATCTGTAAAGAATTGTGGACTCACTAAGTAGTTGTATTTCTGTGTAGGATTGAGGACTCACTAAGTACTTGTATATCTGTGTAGGATTGTGGACTCACTAAGTACTTGTATTTCTGTGTAGGATTGTGGACTCACTAAGTACTTGTATATTTGTGTAGGATTGTGGACTCACTAAGTACTTGTATTTCTGTGTAGGATTGTGGACTCACTAAGTACTTTTATATTTGTGTAGGATTGTGGACTCACTAAGTACTTGTATTTCTGTGTAGGATTGTGGACTCACTAAGTACTTTTATATTTGTGTAGGATTGTGGACTCACTAAGTACTTGTATTTCTATATAGGATTTTGGAATCATTAAGTACTTGTATATCTGTGTAGGATTGTGGACTCACTAAGTACTTGTATTTCTGTGTAGAATTGTGGACTCACTAAGTACAGTGGCTGCAACGTTATTGTTGACAACTTACACAAACGATCACATTACACGAACGATTCTGCAGGATTAACGCAGGATAAAATCTGTTACACAAACGATCCTTCACGCACATGATTCTACATGTTACACGATGTTGCACGATTCTTCATTTGAAAAATGAGACAAAAATAGAAATGGATATTTCTGGAACTAAATACATGTAAGGCTTATTAATTATTTTAGATTACAAATCGACTTAAGAAAACTGATTTTTTTTTGTTCTATCAGAAGATGTACATGTAGGTGGACCGTGAGTTTTAATTGAATTGGATTTCATAATATGCAGAAAGTGATAAGTTTGAAAAAAAAAAAATGGCATGAAAATGAATTAAATTATAAGTTATATCCATGTTTCCAGTTGTGAATCTCTAAAGTCAACAATTATTTTACAAATCATTTATTTGCAGAAATTATAAAAATAATTAAAAGTAAGCTCCAGAGATAAACACTGATAAACGAAACCCCGACAATCATGTTGTGTGCATGTACATTCGCCGACTAAATATTTATGTAATCATTGAGAATTGTTTATTTATTTATTTGTAAAAATATCTATTTTTGATATATTGATTTTAAAAATATCTTGACCATAATCAGCAGTAAACATAATTAACATCAGAGAAAAAAATCCGTAAACATCTAAGTACGGTTTATCACAAAAAATCAAGCAAATTGACAAGAACTCAATATTGTACGACTTACCTTATTGCTTATTTCCAAGCGATAATTAGTTTGTTCTGCTTTCAATTATGTAAATCGCGCTTCATTTATCTGGATTGAAAAAAAAAACAGACAAGCGAAATGCTTGTGTAACAAATAACATTCCGATAAAAACTTACAAAACGAAATTTCAACATTTCTTAACTCACGATCACGCACATTAAAACTGCAAACGATTGAGTCTGATACGCGCTTGCATGTTACACGAATGATCACACACATTACATGAACGATTCTACACGATTGGTCTAAGTACTTGTATTTCTGTATAGGATTGTGGACTCATTAAGTACTTGTAATTCTGTGTAGGATTGTGGACTCGCTAAGTACTTGTATATCTGTATAGGATTGTGGACTCACTTAGTACTTGTATATCTGTGTAGGATTGTGGACTCACTAAGTACTTGTATATCTGTGTAGGATTGTGGACTAACTAAGTACTTGTGTATCTGTGTAGGATTGTGGACTCACTAAGTACTTGTATATTTGTGTTGGATTGAGGACTCACTAAGTACTTGTATATCTGTGTAGGATTGTGGACTCACTAAGTACTTGTATATCTGTGTAGGATTGTGGACTCACTAAGTACTTGTATATTTGTGTTGGATTGTGCACTCACTAAGTACTTGTATATCTGTGTAGGATTGTGGACTCACTAAGTATTTGTATATCTGTGTAGGATTGTGGACTCTCTAAGTACTTGTATTTCTGTATGGGATTGTGGACTCACTAAGTACTTGTATATCTGTGTAGGATTGAGGACTCACTAAGTACTTGTATATCTGTGTAGGATTGTGGACTCACTAAGTATTTGTATATCTGTGTAGGATTGTGGACTCTCTAAGTAGTTGTATTTCTGTGTAGGATTGTGGACTCATTAAGTACTTGTAATTCTGTGTAGGACTGTGGACTCACTAAGTACTTGTATATCTGTGTAGGATTGTGGACTAACTAAGTACTTGTGTATCTGTGTAGGATTGTGGACTCACTAAGTACTTGTATATTTGTGTTGGATTGAGGACTCACTAAGTACTTGTATATCTGTGTAGGATTGTGGACTCACTAAGTACTTGTATATCTGTGTAGGATTGTGGACTCACTAAGTACTTGTATATTTGTGTTGGATTGTGCACTCACTAAGTACTTGTATATCTGTGTAGGATTGTGGACTCACTAAGTATTTGTATATCTGTGTAGGATTGTGGACTCTCTAAGTACTTGTATTTCTGTATGGGATTGTGGACTCACTAAGTACTTGTATATCTGTGTAGGATTGAGGACTCACTAAGTACTTGTATATCTGTGTAGGATTGTGGACTCACTAAGTATTTGTATATCTGTGTAGGATTGTGGACTCTCTAAGTACTTGTATTTCTGTGTAGGATTGTGGACTCATTAAGTACTTGTAATTCTGTGTAGGACTGTGGACTCACTAAGTAGTTGTATTTCTGTGTAGGATTGTGGACTCACTAAGTACTTGTAATTCTGTGTAGGATTGTGGACTCACTAAGTACTTGTATTTCTGTGTAGGATTGTGGACTCACTAAGTACTTGTATTTCTGTGTAGGATTGTTGACTCGCTAGAAGAGTGTTGTAATTGTAATGACCTGGCAGTCTGTGTTACCAGTGTTACCTGTGTGGAGGAGATGCTGGGAGCCCTTGAACTGACCTGTAAGGGAGAGGGTATCACCCCCAACCTCCAAAGAAGCATGGCCAAATTCTACAGAACCCTCTCAGAAACAAGTAAGATGAAGGGGAGGGTATCATATCATATATATGAGATAAAGGGTAGAGTATCATCTTTGATCTTAATTGACCAAGATTTACCAGATTCTCTGTGAAAAGGGTGAGATAAAAAAGTAAGATACATGTGAGTACACAATCTGTATAGAGTAATTTATATTTATTTTCTCTGGTTGAACAGTCTGTGATTGGTATTTTTGATGTCCATATATTTACATTTCCAATGTCTTTGTCCGAGATAAAATTACAAATTGTAAAAATACTTTATTTCTACATAAATCTACTGGTTCATCGATAGGCGCGGTTAAAAAAAATCACGTGTGGGGCGGGACAAATAGAGACAGAAGCGGGGCTATTAGCACGGGAATTTGCAGAATCAGGAGAATGTAAATATAAGGAATAACTGTCAGATTTTTTGGATTCATGACGATGATCAATGGATTGGCTTGCGTGATAATTTTATGCATAAACGCCTTCGACGTTTATGCAAATTATCACGCAAGCCACTTGATTGATCACATCATGAATCAAAAAAATTAGACAGTTATTCCTTAAATACATGTATATAGTAAGTCCTAGATGTTCAGAGCATGGGGAGGAATTCATTTAAATCATCAAAATATCCCATAGTACAAGGTTTTAAAATAAAAATTCTGTTTTATATTATTCTATAACACCCTTAATCCTGCAGACTCATCATAACATTTGTTTAGTATGTGTGACTGGTATGTGATGTATAGAGCTCAAAGAAATATTTTAAATTTTCTGTCTAAACCACTGGGATAGAATATTGTAAGGAATAGATCTCAAGGAGTAAGAAATGAACTATGTCCCCTGTGTATATTTTTCTACCTTAGGTGTGTCCTGTCACAGCAGTGTTTCCTCTTGTTGCCAGGAAACTGATGGAGAAACTGACATCCAAGAGATTGATGTATTCCAAAAGAACAACTTGGAGAAAAAAGAAAGTCAAGGGATCATCAAGGGAGATCACTCCAACACAGAATATAGAATCAGGGAGGAAATCAAGAAACAGTACAACAGATTAGGGAGGAATATGGAGGAACTGGAGAAACAGAACGCCCAGGAGTTTGTAAGGAAACTGGAGATGTTTGTACCGAGGCTGGAACAGATGTTAGAAGTGACAGAAGTTGATGAAGCACTGCAGCAGTTTGCTGCTGAGTTCTGTACAGGTGAGAATGTTAATGCTGTACAGGTGAGAGTTCTGTACAGGTGAGAATATTAATGCTGTACAGGTGAGAGTTCTGTACAGGTGAGAATGTTAATGCTGTACAGGTGAGAGTTCTGTACAGGTGAGAATATTAATGCTGTACAGGTGAGAGTTCTGTACAAGTGAGACTTCTATACAGGTACTGTACAGGTAAGAGTTTTGTACAGGTGAGAGTTCTGTACAGGTGAGAGTTCTATAGAGGTGAGAGTTCTATAGAGGTGAGAGTTCTGTACAGGTGAGAGTTCTGTACAGGTGAGAGTTCTGTACAGGTGAGAGTTGTGTAGAGGTGAGAGTTCTGTACAGGTGAGAGGTCTGTACAGTTGAGAGTTCTATATAGGTGAGAGTTCTATAGAGGTGAGAGTTCTGTACAGATGAGAGTTCTTTAGAGGTGAGAGTTCTCAGACTGTACAGGTGAGAGTTCTGTACAGGTGAGAGTTCTGTACAGATGAGAGTTCTTTAAAGGTGAGAGTTCTGTACAGGTGAGAGTTCTATAGAGGTGAGAGTTCTATAGAGGTGAGAGTTCTGTACAGATGAGAGTTCTATAGAGGTGAGAGTTCTGTACACTGACAGGTGAGAGTTCTATAGAGGTGAGAGTTCTATACAGGTGAGAGTTCTATAGAGGTGAGAGTTCTGTACAGGTGAGAGTTCTGTACAGATTTTTGTTGAGGTGAGAGTTCTGTACAGGTGAGAGTTCTGTACAGGTGAGAGGTGTACAGGTGTGAGTTCTATAGAGGTGGATTCTATAGAGGTGAGAATTCTGTACAGGTGAGAGTTCTGTACAGGTGAGAGTTCTATAGAGGTGGGAGTTCTGTACAGGTGAGAGTTCTGTACAGGTGAGAGATCTATCAAGGTGAGAGTTCTTTAGAGGTGAGAGTTCTGCACAGGTGAGAGGATTAATATATTATCTTTATGTTGTAACAAAATGAGATAATGATGATATGTTTGAATCTAATATAATAGTTTAATTAATTTAGGTTCAAATTTTAATGATCATTTACTGAGAAATTAGGAGCAGCATTACAATAATACATGTATAAGACTCAAATTTATATCAAGATTGTTATTTGATGTTTTATAGTAACTCAGAGTTGATACTGAAGTGGTTATTTTCCAGCATTATATGATACTCAGTCACAAAGTGAAAGTGAAAGTCACATGGCCATCCTGAATGCTGATGGAGTGTATGTAGCCAGTGTTAGTTCATTACATTTATGTTTACAACTGTCTACGTCAGGATACTACAACAGGACAGGCTGTTCAAGTATTACAGAGGTCAATATAACTATAAAAGGAGTAAACCATAAAAGAGAAATTATGTATTATACATTTTCAACTGTGAAATAATGTTAATTTAGTCCTTGAATAAAATGATTTTTCACAAGACAGAATTTCACTGTGAAAATACAAAAACTGTGGCAGAATTCAAGACTTTCCTGCCCTTTATGAAGAGTGTTACAAAGAATAAATTCCCTATAGATAGTGAGCTAAGTAAATAAATCATCCTGACACCGACTAAAACTGCCAAGGTTTCCACAAATTGTTGCTAAAATCCATGTTTACAATTTTCAGTCTCACAATCTCCTCGCTAAAATGTCTCACAACTGCTCAGCTGTGACATCACGAAATGACAGCAAAAGAAAAACCAAAAAATTGTAACAAACAGAAAATTCAATGTTTTTTTAGTTGGATGTGGAATTTATTTCACTTCTGGGACAGGACTTTTGCATCACACTTCTGAAAATATGAAAAAAAAAAAAATCCTGTAACACTTGTGCAATAAACTGCATACTCAACAACAATACATTTAATGCCATATATTGTAGAAGGATTTTGTGGACTCTGTGTTGGGGTGTGGACTGTTACTCTTCCTTTCTCCGGCCTGGCTAAGAGAAGTCTACCATCAGCTGACTAGGAGAAACCTTTTACAGAATGTATCAACGACTTCAACATCACCCCTCATCAACTTCCTCAAAGGTAAGTAGTGTCTTAATCAACATACAGTAAATCACCCTTCATCAACTCAATCAAGGGTTAGTGTCCTAAATCCACATTTAGTAAATTACCCCTGATTAGTGTAAGTGATACGGGAGGGTAAGTGTCCTACTGTATTGAATGATGTTTGTCTTAGATCAAATATCATGTTCATTTGGTTATTTGCTTGTTTTATTAATTCGCAAAGTGTGTAAATCATGTAACATGCAAATACAATGACCTTATCAGCTAGTGGTGTTCCAATCAGCGATTAAAATCGAAAATCAGTCAATTCAAGCGTTCGATTACAAAATTTTTATTCCAATTAATTGAATTATTTTTTTTTATTTTACAAGCGCAATAGGTTTTAAGCCAAATATACCAGCCATGACTTGTCTATTAACTTATTTGTGTATCATAATGGTGCAAATGAACAGACATTATAGTTATACCCGGGTAACAACGCTCATTCCCGGGATGGACATACTTTGGATTCTACAAAATGAAGGAAGAACCAACTGGACTAGATAAAATGTTCTATTGTTTAAATGATATTGTCCTACGGACTAGGACTAGGGCTTGTCCCAAGACAGTTAGATTATTCTAACTACAGCTGGTCCACCACAGAAAGTAGTTATTCACCCATTCTTACCATTTAATAAACTAAGTCGACAGACTTTGTAAATGTCCGATTATAATTGATAATTATTTAGTTACAGTAGCCCAATCATCTATTATGAAATTCTTACTGATTCCCATCACTATTATCAGCAAATGCAATCTATCATAAGGTCAAATGCTGACTGACATGTTTCATTTGAATTGTTAGGCGATTATTTACACATTGAAATTTCTAAGGATTTTTCTGTTTACCCAATAATGACAAGGAGCACATAGGTCGATGGGGATGCTCACTCCTCCATGGCACCTGATCCCACCTCTGATGTTTTTGGAGGTCCGTGTTTGCTCTGCTCCCAATTTGTATCGTGCAATGGAGTATTAGCTTGGGTGCTTTATCTCCTTATTTTATGAAGCAAGCATTACATCTATGCTTCTTTTAAGAACAACTGGTGCACCTGACTTCTAAATTCTTTCTGATACAAGGACAAATATTTGTTCTGTAGACATAGATGGTCTTGGGAATCATGAGAAGGGAGGCCAGTTCCTCAGCAGCTTTTCATCTGTACAAACAGAGGATGAAATAGATAACAAAGACAGCCTCATCAAATCAGGTCAGTACAGAATATACACCTAGTACAGTCAGATCAGGTTAGTACAGAGTACACACCTGGTACAGTCAAATCAGGTCAGTACAGCATACACATCAGGTACAGTCAAATCAGGTCAGTACAGAATACCCATCAGGTACAGTCAAATCAGGTCTGTACATAATATACATCAGGTACAGTCAAATCAGGTCTGTACATAATATGCACCAGGTACAGTCAAATCAGGTCGGTACAGAATATACACCAGGTACAGTCAAATCAGGTCAGTACAGAATATACACCAGGTATAGTCAAATCAGGTCAGTACATAATATACACCTAGTACAGTCAAATCAGGTCAGTACAGAGTACACACCTAGTACAGTCAAATCAGGTCAGTACAGAGTACACACCAGGTACAGTCAAATCAGGTCAGTACAGAATATACACCTAGTACAGTCAAATCAGGTCAGTACAGAGTACACACCATGTACAGTCAAAACAAGTCAGTACAGAGTACACATCAGGTACAGTCAAATCAGGTCAGTACAGAGTACACATCAGGTACAGTCAGATCAGGTCAATACAGAGTACACACCAGGTACAGTCAAATCAGGTCAGTACATAATATACACCTAGTACAGTCAGATCAGGTCAGTACAGAGTACACACCAGGTACAGTCAAATAAGATCAGTACAGAGTACACACCAGGTACAGTCAAATCAGGTCAGTACAGAATGCACACCTAGTACAGTCAAATCAGGTCAGTACAGAGTACACACCAGGTACAGTCAAATCAGGTCAATACAGAGTACACACCTAGTACAATCAAATCAGGTCAGTAGAATATATACCAGGTCAAATCAGGTTTGTACAGAATATACACCAGGTACAGTTAAATCAGGTCAGTACAAAATACATGCCAAGTACTTGATTTTCTTCAAGGTGTACAATATACAGTGTCTTTGTTGTACATATACTTTTAGTTTGTGTTTTGCAAAGATGTTGACCTTAATTTTGTTGTTATACATGAAAATGAAATTAAACTCTTATAAAGGTAGACCATTCATTACTATTATCCTCCAAGATTATGTGTAGGTACATGTAAATTAGGATGCGATATTTTGAATACCACATAGTATGCTACCTATATGTAACTTCTGCCTGAATACCACATAGTATGCTACCTATATATAACTTCTGCCTTTAGAAAGGTTATTGATTTTCCAGGTACAGTCAAACCTTGTTATCTTGAACTCAATGGGACCGAGATAAAACTTCGAGATATCCGAGGGTTCGAGATATCGAGGGTAAAATACTTAAGAAATACGTGGACTTCTCAATCACTTCGACATGTCCATGGTATTTGAGATATCCATGTTCGAGATACCAAAGTCTCATTTCTATGTTTTTGTTTAGGTAATTTAAGACAGATAAGCTCAATCGTGATTTTACTTTATCAGATTTGGGTAATTATACTGGTTTACTGTTGACAGGGAGAATGTTTGCACGCCATGTCTTGTCTAAGTGCTGGGACAGTATCCTAGATGTTCTGTCAGTACTACTTAACGGGAAATCATCTTGTGGGATCTCTAGCAGCCTGGGACTACTCCTGGGGACAGAGGGAGCCAAGGAAGAGAGCCTGAGGGCAAGGGAAGCCATCTGTACCAGTCTTAATGGACTACAGAGGGCAGCAAAGCTCTGCTGTGCACTGGGTAAGGACTAGTGTATTATGTGACATGTTATTTACACTAGGTAAGGACTAGTGTAGATATCTGACTTCTTATTTACACTAAGTAAAGACTAGTATAGTATCTGATATCTTATTTACACTAGAAAAGGACTAGTTTAGATCTGACATCTTACTTCCAATTTGTTATACCCTTATAAATATCTTTCTCTATATTTATTACAAATAAAAAGTCCAACAAAGTAAATCTTTTTTTCATCGGTCTAACTATTTCATTGTTGACTGGTCTCTCAGTCCAACATAAGAATTGTTAGACCGCAACGTCACTGCTACGTCACATACAATTAGTCATCATTCAATATTGGTGACATGGAAATAGCTGATTCGAAGTTTCAAGAGTTACCACGTATGCTATTTCAAAGATGGCTCAAGGGAAAAATAATGTTTTGTGATAAATAATTTCTGTGTTATAATAATTTAATGATTTTTTTTTTTCATTCTTTGTTGTTGTCCTTTTTATTCAAAAAGCCAAAATATTACTTATAAAAAAATTGTTTAATTATATGAGTAAATCTGTTTAAAGGTTTTAATTTTAGTGTTCTTAAGTGAAGGGTATAACAAAACAGTTATAAACTGGGATTTGGGCAACATATGATTTGTTGGACCTGAAGGTGAAAAATGTTGCCCTTGGCATGCGGCCTCGGGCAACATTTTCACCTTCAGGTCCAACAAGTCATATGTTGCCCTCATACCCAGTCAATAACTGTATAATGTGTGTCTTGCATAAAACTATTCCTACTTTTGTCTTCATCTTTAGATCACTACATCAATTTTAGTAAAACTTTACTATACTTGGATGAAGGACGTTCACGTTTATTAAAAAAAACGAAAACTAAGAATGTATGAAAGCTTCCTGTTTGAGTATAGAAATAATTGACTCTGGTGCTTGGGTGAGGCAACCAAAGGGGGTCAAAGTTCAATTGGGAGGATATATAGAAGAATTCTCCTTAATAAAAATACATGTAGCAGGACCATAGTCAATGAAAGTGGTATGCAAGCCCAACCAGATGGTCTTAGGATAGGGCCACAGTCAGGAGTTATCAGTAACAGAATTTGCTGTTAGAACACAAAGATATTTTTCTCAAAACTTTTTTAATGTGTATGTCATTACATAGAATTACTTAATATCAGCATTAATTTCTGTGATCTCTACCAGGTTTACAGGAGTATTGTGGGGCTGTGTTTTGTCAGTTGGCCAGTACGTCCTGTGTCACTCTGGACACACAGAGAAGTCCTGTCCTAGAACGGAAGTCTCTCAACAAACCTACATCACACAAACCAAAACTTGTCAAGCTTCATGCATCTCATGTCCTGAGTATGGATGTTGTCATGACGACAGGGCTAGAGATGGGAAGCCACTCTGCTGATTGCTGGAAACATTTGTTCAGGTACGAAGCAACATATTACCAAGGTAACCATAAAATGCACAACCATGACCAAGAAAACTTTTATTAGATCAAGTTGACTTTATATATATATATATATCTAAAGTCTACCTGTTTGTACATATTAATGCAGATTTTGTGCAAAGTCAAGTGGGATGGTTGTTTCTGTTATTTTAAGGTTGAATTTTTGTTGTAGATGCTGTGCTTTTATATCTGAGTTGGAGCACACTTACTTCAGTATGGGTAACAACCATTCCAATCTCCCCAAACTACAACAGGAGACAGCAGTAGATTCTGAGAATCAAGAAAACATGTAAGACTGTGTACAGCTGGGATTATTTACATTTATTATATACATGCCTTGTGAATCAGAAATATCTACGATTTTATAAACCTGTATTTTTGCAGTAATTACATAGATGAACCAGAGTTGTACAGCATGTCCACCACTGCAGCGGTGCCAGTAGCACCACGGATTAACATCACAGAGCTGATCAGACAGAGTGGGATTGAGTCTGGGTGGGAGAGGTCAATCACGGGGGGAGGTGTACTGAATGCTGCCCAGTCCTCAAAGGCTCTGTGTGGGCTCTCTCAGGAAGTGGACAGGTAATAAATCTGCCAAATCCTCAAAAGCTCATTGAGCGCTCTCTCAGGAAGTGGACAGGTAATAAAACTGCCCAGCCCTCAAAGGCTATGTGTGGGCTCTCTCAGGAAGTGGACAGGTAATAAATCTGCCAAATCCTCAAAAGCTCATTGAGCGCTCTCCAAGGAAGTGGATAAGTAATGAAACTGCCCAGCCCTCAAAGGCTTTGTGTGGTCTGTCTCAGAAAATTGATAGGTACCGGTAATGAAACTGCCAACTCCTTAAAAACTCTTTGTAAGCTCACTAGGAAGAAGATAAGTAAATTGTCTTGGCCAGTCCCCTTCATTGTGTGCTATCTGGAGAACTTGACTTTTAATTATATGACTTAACATGAATAGGTTAATTTTTTCCCCTAACAAATGCATATGTTGAAAAGTACATATACACTGTTACAGTAGAAATTTCATACCATTTAATGTTTTAATGAAATTTTTATATTTTAAATGTCAGACTGTTTGAGGAGGCAGCCAATCAGCTGAATCTACAGGCTCTGCTGGACTTCCTGTCTGAGCTGTGTGATTCCAGTCAGCACCAGCTGTTCAGCCTGACACAGCAGGTGCCCTGGGAGGGAGGGTCCAGGGAGTCACAGTTACCCCCAAATTCCCTCCATTTGTATCGTCTTCAAGAGGTGCTGATGAAGGTCGTACATAGTGACCGCCCCCTACTTCACCTCATGAGGACTTGGAGTGTTGTATCTCCACATCTGGTTGAGGTTTGCAAGATTTTTTTTCACATTCCTCCACTTTTTTTAATGAATTGTTTTGTTGATAACAAGAAAGTAAAATTAACAAATGTTCAATATTCTGGAGTATCTTGAAGATTCATTTTCTAATAATTTCTTAAAATAAAACTTTTCCTGAAAGATGACAGGTAGAATTAGGTCCTACTGAAGACTGAACTTAATACCATTTTTCTGTAGTCGGCCGGTCACAAGGACAGGATTGTGTCCAAAATGGCAGTGACTTGTGTCCATGACTTTATTTTGGCCATGCTGAGTGACCGCCCAGAATTGGCCTACTTCCACGTCAATGAGCTGCTTTGTAAGCCATTTGAGAACATGTTATGCCTTGAAGTCTGTGATGGGGATGTACAGGACCAGGTATGATTACTTTGATTTAGCATCTTTGTAAAGGAAAAGTTTGAATGGGTTATACATGTATATACAGTTGTCTTATACACAGGAAGTCCCTGAAAGAGATGTAATTTTGTTAATACCTGTAATTACCTGTTGTCAGTTGACACATTCTGAACAGTAAAAGATCAGACAATTTGCTTTTTGTAGATTGTGACATGATACGTTGTTCTATGTAGATTTATGCTCTATCTAGGTATACATATTTATATCATTTTGTTGTATCTATGTAGTATCTGTGCTCTATCTATGTAGACAGGGTGCAACATACTTGCCAACCTCCAGCATGTAATAGAGGGTCATGGCCCTCTTTGGAAAGTAAAAAAATTTGATCATAATGCGTAACGATATTCAGAATGTATTCACCATGGTTATATAATATTTCATATTGCATATATATACAATATTAAGCATTTGTGTATTCAGAATTATTTTTTTGAAAAGAAGTTTTGAAACTTAAAATGGCAAAAATTTGAATATTTCATGAATTTAATTTATTGATGTGATAATAGGGCATTGAAGGTTTCATTTCAAAGTATTGACCTGAAGTAATTGTAAATTTTTCTTTTTAAATACTGAAAGCCCTTTCAGTATCTGCATCTCTGTTTGGAAGAACAAGAGAAATTTGAGCTAATTTTAAAAGTATTCAAATAAGGGACCATTAAACATCCCTGTTCAAATCTTGATTTTGAAGATAATTTTTATCTCCAGATTTATACATAATAAACAATTAAGATAATTCACAAGTCGGGATAGTTTTGGTTTGCTCAGCAAAAATCGAGTGAAAAGCATGACCACCGTGTCATAAAAATTGGGTTATGGGTCGAAAAATCGGGTGTAACGTGACGAAATAGGTTGGCAACTATGGGGCTCAACATTAACTAAAATATCCACTTGTCCATCGGACTAGTTGCCAACAAATTTTACTTGGCAGTTTGCTTACTTGTCCAACTCTGACTCAAATATGAAAAAAGTGGGGGGAAAATTCACGAATGAAATAGTTATGAAAAATTTTGACTTACAAAGATTTGTTTAATTATTAAATGATATAAAATACAGTAACACAGTCTGTAACCTCTTCTTTAACAACATCAAGTGAGGTGTGAATTAAAGGCCTTACTTCAGTTTTGCATTTTGTTATAGAGTGAATTAAGCTGGGATTTTGCTTTCATTTTTATAATATTTTGTAATGGTAAAAAAAAGAACTTGTCCAATCGGACAAGAGTGTCTTTAGATTGACTTGTCAGATCACAAAATGAACTGGACATTCAGGGACAATCGGACAAACATTAATGTTGAGCCTTGGTAGATCATGTGCTCTATCTGTATCATTTTTTTCTATCTTTGTAGATTGTATGCTCTATCTGTGAGTTAGTGGAGGCCTGTACAGCTGACATTAAGTCTGGTTGGCGACCATTGTTTGGAGCTTTACGAGCTGTGAAGATCGAGTACACAACTAACGAGGAAGTTAACGATGCTAGGCAGAGACATGTGGCTGCGGTGCTGGACGTATTCGAGGTCTACCTTAGTACAGATAATGTCCTGGTGTTTGCCAACGCGACAGTAGATTGTATTCTGTGTCTTCTCAAGTACATCAGGGGACCAGGTTTGTAATAAAGAATAACATATTTTCTTGGATAAACATTTATTACAGACACAGATTGTGAATTCTGGAATTGAATTGAATTTAAATATTTATTCATCCAGTACTAGAAAATTTTTTAAAATAAATGATTAATTTTTTATTATGAATTATAGCAGATAAAATGGAGTAATTTCAGACATCCCTGGCAATTCATTGTATCTGTGTTGAACTATATAACTATAATGTAAATGAGAAAAAAATTATACAGTACTGCAGATTTCTTTTAGAATTATCAATTTTGTATTTTTTCTGTGACATCAGGTGAGTTTGACAACTCGAGTGGGGAGGACTCAGACTCAGGAAGTGACTTTGTAATGGGAGAATCAGGGGGAGAGAACTTGTGTATTCCAGCCCTAGGCTATTTAAAGAGATGTTCCCAGATCTTACAAACAATGTGGAAAATGCCAGCATGTCCTGTGTTCAACTGTGCAAAAAGGTGAGAAAGGGCAAATGTTGTCATTATTTGGTCACCTGAGTCCCTTAACAATCTGTTTTATGTTGATTTCATGATTCAATTTTTGAACAGTCTCGGTTTCTTCTCTGAAATGACTGAGCCAATGTCACTCGATGTTTAGAGGAAAAATAAAATGTTGAATTTCATGTCCCCAGACAGTGAAAATCTTATGTAATGTGATATTTGTGTTTCAATGGTGGAATTACATGTAAGCTGATCTTGTATTTAAGATGCTTTATTATTCCTAGTCTATAAAAATAATCTTCTTTACTCCTGTGAACATGTTATGCCTTTTTACTCCTGTGCAACTAATAGACAAGCTTCTTGAAGTGTGATAGTTAAGACAGATTCATAAAATACATGTCAAATGAGTCCAGAGTTGTAGTCCGAGGTGAAGTTTGTGATTCTTAGGTGACCATGACTTCTCGAGTATGAGTGAAAAATTCTATTAGGAATGTTCAACTCCATGAAAATTTATGAAAAAAACGTTACTACAGACATACATGTACATGTATATGTAAGACAAACTGCATCAAAATTTTACAAATGTTTGATTTGAAATTGGCATATAGTTGGAAAATTCAGGTACATACATGTATTAACTGCACAGTTTTGATTTTTTTTATGCTTTGGTGGTTTTGGCAGTATTTGTACTGTTTCCAAACATTCAGCCCTAAATAATTAAGAATGATTGACTTTGAGCTTGCCTTTAAACATTTACAGGATCCAGACCACTCCTACTCACATGTTTGTTGACTCCAGTCTACCTCATATGAACATGGGAGATTTTATCCAGCACTATGATGAAGTCAGTCAACAGCGCTGTCAGAGTTGTGTAGCCGAATTGTCACAATCAACAGTCGGTCAAAGGGAAGACCCAGCCCTGAAACCTGAGCCACCAGACAATATCCCTCACCTGGATGAGGGCGGAACAGACAGTCTGAATTCTGTGGATTCAGGTGTGATTACTTTGCAGAGTGACATTAAGTCAAATAACAAGACGGACAATGAGGAGGAGGATACACAGCAATGTCCCCCCAATGAGGGGGGTCACCCTGGTGATTCTGCTGGTCACTGTGAGAGATGTGCCGCTCTGAGACTCTTACAGAGACAGCCAGGGGGCGCTTCAGACAATCCCGCGAGTTCTTTTGGTTCATTGGATGCTATAGACAACAGTACGGGGATCCTACATGTCTTGTTCCTGTTGTTAGAAGGACTGGCAAGTGCTGTCTCATCTTGTCCTAAATCGTATCAACCCGAGACGCTCGAGATGTTGTTTGAGCTGCTCAAGGCCACAGCAGATGTTCCTGGTAAGATTTCTAGTCAATTTAAGTTTCCTCTGCCTATAGTTTAACAATATCTGCAACTACATTAAATATTAATATTGAGACATAATGTCTCAATTGGCAATCCAGTTTTATTGCTATATTGTAGGTGCTGAGTTTGCCCTATTTTGGCAGTCCAGTTTTGTTGCTATATTATAGGTGCTGAGTTTGCCCTATTTTGGCAGTCCAGTTTTGTTGCTATATTATAGGTGCTGAGTTTGCCCTATTTTGGCAGTCCAGTTTTGTTGCTATATTGTAGGTGCTGAGTTTGCCCTATTTTGGCAGTCCAGTTTTGTTGCTATATTGTAGGTGCTGAGTTTGCCCTATTTTGGCAGTCCAGTTTTGTTTCTATATTGTAGGTGCTGAGTTTGCCCTATTTTGTGTAAACAGTCTCCTTCTACCGATGATTCAGTCTTGGTTACGAGAGGGAAGCCGTAAGCTTGGATATTGGGACTGGGGGGCTAACAACTTTAAGCAATGCTGTGGCCTGTGTACAGACTTGGTAGTGGAACTGGTGCACAAGTTCTCAGGTAAAATCTATTTAGAACCAGGAATAAGTGGGATGAGGACAAAAATTTACATTCAGAATTATTTTGAGAAGAAAATATCCCTCAGATGGAAACTGTTACTTATTGTTTACCAAAGAGTGTTGTAGGGTTTATATGTACAGGTACTTGTGTATATATAAATAAACACGTGTTCTGTCATCTGCAAAGTTGAGGCCTAGGTATCTCTCTTTGTTTGTGTAAAAGTCAGATTTCTATAATATTTAAGACACAATCAAACACTGACACAGGTACATCCACAAGGGTTTCCCAATCTGTGGAGCTGATGCTGAAACAATTGTACAACATCCTGGTGGAGTGTATCTCCCAGCCTGCTGAGGTTATCTCAAGACTGGGCTGCTCCTGTATAAGGTATGTACCTTCTTAGCCTGCTCCTCTATAAGGTATCTACTTCTCAAGCCTGCTCCTCTATGAGGTATCTACTTCTCTAGACCGCTCCTCTATAATGTACCTACTTTTCCAGCCTAACCTCTATAAGATATCTACTTCTCCAGCCTGCTCCTCTATAAGGTATCTACTTCTCAAGCCTGCTCCTCTATGAGGTATCTACTTCTCTAGACCGCTCCTCTATAATGTACCTACTTTTCCAGCCTAACCTCTATAAGATATCTACTTCTCCAGCCTGCTCCTGTATAAGGTCTCTACTTCTCCAGCCTGCTCCTCTCTAAGATATCTACTTCTCCAGCCTGCTCCTCTGTAAGGTATCTACTTCTCAGCCTGCTCCTCTATAAGGTATCTACTTCTCTAGCCTGCTCCTTTATAAGGTCTCTACTTCTCCAGTCTGCTCCTCTATATGGTATCTACTCCAGCCTGCTCCTCTATAAGGTACCTACTTCTCCAGCCTGCTCCTCTATAAGGTATCTACTTCTCCAGCCTGCTCCCCTATAAGGTATCTACTTCTCCAGCCTGCTCCTCTGTAAGGTATCTACTTCTCCAGCCTGCTCCTCTATAAGGTATCTACTTCTCCAGCCTGCTCCTCTATAAGGTCTCTACTTCTCCAGTCTGCTCCTCTAAATGGTATCTACTCCAGCCTGCTCCTCTGTAAGGTATCTACTTCTCCGGCCTGCTCCTCTATAAGGTATCTACTTCTCCAGCCTGCTCCTCTGTAAGGTATCTACTTCTTCAGCCAGCTCCTCTATGAGGTCTCTACTTCTCCAGCCTACTCCTCTATAAGGTATCTACTTCTTCAGCCAGCTCCTCTATGAGGCTCTACTTCTCCAGCCTGCTCCTCTATAAGGTATCTACTTCTCTAGCCTGCTCCTCTATAAGATATCCACTTCTCCAGCCTGCTCCTCTATAAGGTATCTACTTCTCCAGCCTGCTCCTCTATAAGGCATCTACTCTCCAGCCTGCTCCTCTGTAAGGTATCTACTTCTCCAGTCTGCTCCTCTATAAGGTATCTACTCCAGCCTTCTCCCCTATAAGGTACAGACCCTAAAACGTGCTACTACACCACCTGCACGGTTCGGTTCATTTCTTTTTGTGTACGGTACGCTTCTTGCACGGTACGGTTCGTTTTGTGTACGGTACGGTTCGCTTTATGCACGGTACGGTACGCTTCTTGCACGGAACGGTTTGTTTTGTGAACGGTACGCTTTGGTGAACGGTATGTAAATTAAGTGGGCGGAGCTTGTACCCTTTGGTTTATGATTGGCTAGTTAATAAAGTCGTTTATTTCTTTATTATAATCTCTTAATTTTTTTACAGCTGTATTTTCGTTATTACATATAACTAGTCGTCTTATTAACTTATCTTATTTTAATTTACTTTCTGTATGAACTACTTTCAATATTCAAAATAATTTTAGTTGTCTATTATTTTGTTTTGTACACCATCGCCTTATGGTTCAATAACGTGGAAATAAATCAAACATATCAACAAACACTGTATAACAAGGATGAAAAAAAATATATTTTGGTTGCGTCGCCATAAATGACATTCTGTATTTTTTTTTAAAAAAGAATCAGCGTGCATATGTTTTTTTTTTCTTTTAATTTTCCTAATTGAATACAACTATTATTTTAAATATTCACTTATCATACTTTTAAACAAATGAGTTTGATGTTATAAATCCCTCATGCTTCCATTTCGTCTACCATTCTTTTTACGTTCTGGTCACTGTTGCTTCTTTAAAAAAAAATAAACAAACAAACAAACAAAAACAAAACAAAAACGAAAACATTTTTTCTCTTGACCAAATGATCAAACAAACAATAAAAAAATAAGTTATTATTTTCATTTTTATTTACGAGGAATTATTTTTTTTTTTTACATAGATACCTTCGGTTTTTTGCTCACTAGGGAAAATACATTGAAAAGTAGAAGTGCACACAATTAGTGCAAAATATTACTTTATCTTTTGTGCGCGTAATTGGCTGCAAAGACAGATTTCCGAACTAAATAATATGTCAAAATGTTATAAATAAATACTCTGTTTTCAATTACCTAGAAAATAAATAATATGCAGTCCTCAAAAACTTTGAAAATGAATAATTTGCCCATGCCGGGTGCTACCCCCCCTCCTTTTGTTTCCTTGTCAAACTCAAATTTTTTTTTTATTGAAGTTCTAGAGGAAAGGCTGACTGCACATGAAATTCTGTTTATCTGCAGATTAAAATGGTTCATATTTGTAGATTTACTGTTCAAGACAGCAACTGTTGATATACGTGTGAATGTAGGCATATCTTGACTAACGGGATTAGATACGGTTCAATATACACAGCTTAAATTTTTACCTGTGCACGTGTGATGACAATGCATGATCGAAATTTTCAAATGTTTTAGAGTAAATAACGAAAGTTTAGAAAGACGTCAGTCTAGATAACGAGATCATGGCAAGAAATGTACAGTGTTTCTTTAAAAAAAAAAAAAATTGGATGAACACGCATGCACGGACTACGCATTAAAAAAAAGGATTAAACTGGGCTTTGTGTATAAATTCTATGGCATGAAATGCACAGTGTTTCTTTAAAAAAAAACTTGGATGAACACGCATGCATGGACTACGCATTAAAATAAAAAAAAATTAAACTGGGCTTTGTGTGTAAATTCTAGGTAAAATATTTTTACCTGCAGGTTTCAGTGAATAAAGCAAATGAAATGGGAAAATGCTTTGAATAAAAATTAATTCTGACATATATCCAGATTTGTTTTTTTTTTAATTACGTGTATTAAACTGAAAATTCCATGCGAAAATGTGGCGATCGAACTTTTTGATAGAATGTTATATTGGCGATAACATCTTGGGTAGATCGAGGAGTGTAAACGAACAAATATGATTTTCTATATACATCGCTTTTATTTTTTTTTTTTCCTAGTGATTTTGACATGTCCGCTTTCAAATTGACAATTTAGTTCGTAATTTTTTTGAAATTATTTTTGTTGCTAAATCTGTAATCATTTCTCCCTAAAACTATTACTTACATGAATAGAAAATGATTTTAATGGCTTGATTTCGGAAAATAGCACAGGATCCTAATACATTTTGCAATGTGTCTTGGTTTCCGAGAACATTCATAGAGACAAGAATAGGGTAGATAAAAGCTACAGAAATAAACGATAAAGTATTTAATTCACTTTTATTTATTATAAATTGTACACGAAAATATTACGATGCTGCATTTAATATGAAAAAAATGTTAGTCAAGCACAACCCGATCATGCATAGCGAATAAGGAATCCCCTCATACTCTGTCGAGTTGTTTTGAAGTCGTAACTAGTTTTGAGTAGTTTCCTTATATTAACAGATGTAAGTCCAGATGCATGGTACTTAACAATAATATTTTGAATCTCTAGGTTTATTTTCGGTCCTTCTATAACGGGCGCTGCATTGAAAGAAATAAAAGAAAATTATTTACTGTATTTGGTCATTCGGAATGCTTTCAGGGCGTGGCTTGCATAATTATTTCAAAAATTATTCATGAACGGTACGGTTCGCTTTGTGCATGGTTCGGTACGCTTCTTGTACGGATGGTTCGTTTTGTGTACAGTACAGTTCGCTTTGTGCACGGTACAGTACGCTTCTTGCACGGTACGGTTCGTTTTGTGTACGATACGGTTCGCTTTGTGCATGGTACGGTACGCTTCTTGCACGGCCTGCTCCTCTATAAGGTATCTACTTCTCTAGCCTGCTCCTCTATAAGATATCCACTTCTCCAGCCTGCTCCTCTATAAGGTATCTACTTCTCCAGCCTGCTCCTCTATAAGGCATCTACTCTCCAGCCTGCTCCTCTGTAAGGTATCTACTTCTCCAGTCTGCTCCTCTATAAGGTATCTACTCCAGCCTTCTCCCCTATAAGGTATCTACTTCTTAGCCTGCTTCTCTATAAGGTATTTACTTCTCCAGCCAGCTCATCTGTAAGGTATCTACTTCTCCAGTCTGCTTCTCTATAAGGTATCTACTTCTCCAGCCTGCTCCTCTATAAGGTACCTACTTCTCCAGCATGCTCCTCTATAAGGTATCTACTTCTCCAGTCTGCTCCTCTATAAGGTACCTACTTCTCTAGCCTGCTTCTCTATAAGGTATTTACTTCTCCAGCCAGCTCCTCTGTAATGTATCTACTTCTCCAGTCTGCTCCTCTATACGGTATCTACTTCTCCAGCCTGCTCCTCTATAAGGTATCTACTTCTCTAGCTCTATAAGATATCCACTTCTCCAGCCTGCTCCTCTATAAGATATCTACTTCTCCAGCCTGCTCCTCTATAAGATATCTACATCTCCAGCCTGCTCCCCTATAAGGTACATGTATCTACTTCTCCAGCCTGTTCCTCTGTAAGGTAACTACTTCTCCAGCCTGCTCCTCTATAAGATATCTACATCTCCAGCCTGCTCCCCTATAAGGTACATGTATCTACTTCTCCAGCCTGTTCCTCTGTAAGGTATCTACTTCTCCAGCCTGCTCCTCTATAAGGTATCTACCTCTTCAGCCTGCTCCTCTGTAAGGTATCTACTTCTCCAGTCTGCTCCTCTTTAAGGTACCTACTTCTCCAGTCTGCTCCTCTTTAAGGTACCTACTTCTCCAGTCTGCTCCTCTATAAGGTCTCTACTTCTCCAATCTGCTCCTCTTTAAGGTACCTACTTCTCCAGTCTGCTCCCCTATAAGGTATCTACTTCTCCAGCCTGCTCCTCTATAAGGTATCCACTTCTCCAGTCTGCTCCTCTGTAAGGTATATACTTCTCTAGCCTGCTCCTCTATAAGGTATCTACTTCTCCAGCTTGCTCCTCTATAAGGTATCTACTTCTCCAGTCTGCTCCTCTATAAGGTATCTACTTCTCCAGTCTGCTCCCGTATAAGGTATCTACTTCTCCAGCCTGCTCCTCTATAAGGTATCTACTTCTCCAGTCTGCTCCTCTGTAAGGTATCTACTTCTCTAGCCTGCTCCTCTATAAGGTATCTACTTCTCCAGCCTGCTCCTCTATAAGGTATCTACTTCTCCAGTCTGCTCCCGTATAAGGTATCTACTTCTCCAGCCTGCTCCTCTATAAGGTATCTACTTCTCCAGTCTGCTCCTCTGTAAGGTATCTACTTCTCTAGCCTGCTCCTCTGTAAGGTATCTACTTCTCAGCCTGCTCCTCTATAAGGTATCTATTCTCCAGCCTGCTCCTCTATAAGGTATCTACTTCTCCAGTCTGCTCCTCTATATGGTATCTACTCCAGCCTGCTCCTCTATAAGGTACCTACTTCTCTGGCCTGTTCCTCTATAAGGTATCTACTTCTCCAGTCTGCTCCTCTGTAAGGTATCTACTTCTCCAGCCAGATCCTCTATAAGGTATCTACTTCTCAGCCTGCTCCTCTATAAGGTATCTACTTCTCCGGCCAGCTCCTCTATAAGGTATCTACTTCTCCAGCCAGATCCTCTATGAGGTCTCTACTTCTCCAGCCTGCTCCTTTATAAGATATCCACTTCTCCGGCCAGCTCCTCTATAAGGTCTCTACTTCTCCAGTCTGCTCCTCTGTAAGGTATCTACTTCTCCAGCCTGCTCCTCTGTAAGGTATCTACTCCTCCAGTCTGCTCCTCTATAAGGTATCTACATCTCCAGCCTGCTCCTCTATAAGGTACCTACTTCTCCAGCCTGCTCCTATACAAGGTAGTTTCCTAGCCTGCTCTTTTATTAGGTAATTACTTCTCAGCTGTTTTTGTAGTAATTACTTTACTATCCTGCTCCTTTATAAGGTTATTACTCCCTAAGCTGTGCCTGTATAGGATGATTACTTTCCCGGTTTGTTCCTATGAAAGGCAATTTCTTTCTTAACATGCTCCTACATAAGGTATTTCCCTTCCTGCTCCCTTCCAAGATAATTACTTTCCCAACCTGCTCCTATGTAAGGTAATTACTTTACTAGTCTGCTTCTGTATAAGGTTTACTTTCCCAGTTTGCTCCTATATAAGCTTAATAACTGACCCAGGCTATTCCTGTATAAAGTCAATACTCTTCCAGACTGTTACTGTAATGCAATAACTCTGAAAAGTTTTGAAGACCTCATATTTATGATACAGATGTAAAGTGGCTTGGAAAAATCATCCTTACATTTAAAATTGATATTGTCATTTAATGACATTTAAGGCCATATTTTTTTATCATTATGTTAAAGCTGACATGAATTCTTAAAAACGCAACATTTGCATCAATGTACGACTTGTTTCAAACCAACTATTCCGCCATATTTCTTTCAGATACCTTGTCTTGTTGTAACGATATATACCCCGATGCCCTCGTTACACTTGAGTGAATTTTTGGTTCGGCTATCGACGCGTGCACATCTCGGATCTCCGATAGTAAAGTATTTGGGAACACATGAATTGATAAAAAAATTTAAAACCAGAACAGATAAAAACAGTCATAACGATAATTATGAATAATCATCGTTTTGAATAACATAAATGCAAGTTTGGAAGAAAAAAACATAGTTGCGCGTGTTTTTTAAAAGCATACCAATATATGCATAATAAACTTGAAATAATACACAGTAAAACTCGTACAAACAATTTGCAATAATCTATCGTAAGAATGGAACAAACCACCACTCCACCAGTGTTTTTCCTGTGCATGTCCATATGCATTCAAATACAATTGATGCATATCGAGAGAACATGTCGAACACCGTAAACTTATTCATACCTGGAAATAGACCACTGTGCCCGTTCGAAGATGTGCACATGCCGAATAATTTACACCTTGTATTCCATTTATTGAAATATGCATCAAAAAGTAATAAACTCCGTAAATACTCAACAGTAAACACGTTGTCACTTCATCGTACAGCCTTGCACTCGAATACGCTTAGTCCGTGCTGATCAGATTTTGGTCAGGGAAAATATCAAAAGTAAAAAAGGGAATTAGTATTTGCGCGACTGGGTAAAAAATAAGACATCACTTAAAAAAAAGTCTGATTGCTGATTATAAAAAACTAAACTGAGTAATTTGGTGTAAAAAAAATGATTTAGAACACGACATGAGAGCATTTAACCAGAACACAATTAACAAATATACACATACGTGGAGCCGGGGGGGGGGGGGGAGGGATACTCCCTTTTCTCAGTGAGAGTGTCTTTCAGGCTCGTAGCATCTAAGAAATAATTGACATTTTACCTGAAAAATCTTTGACAAGCAAAAAAAAAAAAAAAAAAAAAAAAAATTAATAATAAAAATTATAATAATAAAAAATAAATTTAAAAAAAATAAAATATAAAAAAATTCTCCGAAATCCCATTTAATGGGGGGTTGGGGTTGGGGGGGGGGGGGGGGAAGGCAACTTTTTTGAGGATTTGATTATAGTGCAACAAAAAGTGGAGGAGATCAGCATTTGAGTGTGTATTTCATACTAAACAGTAAAACATTATGCTCGGAAAAAGGGGGCATCCCCCACCCACGCGTTCGACACGGATTTTTTATTTTAAGAATGGCTGCTGCCCCCCCCCCCCCCCCAACTCTTATCCAACATTATTGTACATCGTACTCAAATATTTTTCTGCCAAAAATGATAGGATGAATGGAATCTGTCCCTCCCTTGACTACGGATTTTTTAAATGCCTGTTTCCCTTCGTCACTTCCCCCAATTTTTAAATGCATAAAGTTTTTCTTTTGCTTGTCAATCATTTTACTGCCCCCGCTCCCCCTCGCATACACACACTTTGAGAAACGGTGCTACGTGCCTGTTTGAAAGTCTTTCCAGATTGGAGAGTTTCCGCAGGTAGTCTAAAATTTGGTACCTATTCAATTTCTTGTATTTTGAGAAAATCTTAAAAAATAGTTTAAGGATTACTGAAAACCTAAACTGCAAGATTATAAATATTTTTTGCATTTTCAATACAAGTATACTCCCTCTCTCTCTCTCTCTCTCTCATGTGTAAGTATCCGTACATGTAAGAGCAATAATGCATATACAATCTGATGTAGTAAAAATCATGGGAAATGATATAGTCTTTATAAGGGCAGATCGAGGAATTTTTCTGGGGCAGGGTGGATCAAACCTGCTGAAAAAATTGTCTCCTTTTTTTGACAAGCCAAAAAGAAAAGGAAAAGAAAAGAAAAAAAATCTACACACCAAACGAAAAGGGAACAAACAATTGTGAAAACTATATTTCACGGGAATGGAAACATGTGGACTCTTCTCATGTACTTTGCAGAAGAAACAAATTCAGTTTTTTTGTTTCTTTACACCTTCGAAGAGCACAGAAGGTTCCTACCAGAAATTTTTTAAACAAGAGAAAAAAAAACCAATATCAAAATGTTTTGTGGGGTGTGGATACTGTCAGGGGCACATTGTTTTCCTTTCCTATAAACTTTGACTATTAGTATATAATATTTGTAGAAATAATACACATGCACGCAACCATATTTTAATCATTCAGTCACATCACAAAATTTCTTTAAATATCTAAAACGTGTAAATATGCGTAGTTGTTAAGAAAAACTTATGTAATGTAATAATTAGTACTTTTGCATCGCCTCGTGATATCTTTGGCAATGCGCGCGAAGATTGTTGAATCACACCACTTCACATTTGGGTACACGGTAGAACTATTTCAATTATCAATATTACTTTCACATATACTAATAGTGTAATACTTACTCAACTTCAATATATACAAAAACATGTACTGTAGATTATTTATATACACATAATTATGTTTGTGCTTGTTGGTAATTGTACAATATTTACACATTACTATTTTTTTTCCATTTTACATCGAAAATATTTCTTTTTTAACTGTGTAATTAACTTATCGGTAAAACAAACATCTAATTAATTTACATTTATTGTTATTACAGAGAAATAATCAAATTACCACTTCGCCTTAGAACTTTTTCACATTTTTAATTCCTATATTTCACAGTTAAGGTGAAATGGGAACGCTCCATTGTATCAATCGTGCTTGTAATTTGTGACGCCTAAAATTGTCCTGATTTGAAAATATCTACAGAAACAAATTGTCGAGTATATGTAAATTTAAGATATATCAGTTTTATATCTAAAATAGTTGAGGCCAGTTAATTGCAAGTATTTAAATATATTTGATCAAGGAAAATCCGACCTTTTCCCGACGTTTGTTTAAAATACATTGAAAAATGTATTCTACATACCTCCCCCCACCCCCCTTTTCATTTTCTTTAAAAGATGTAAGATCCGTAACAAGAATTTATGTTTATGTAATCAATTTGTTGTAATGAAGCCACATTCATGAACATATTTACTACATGTACCGACAACAGTTAGTTCGATTTCTGAAACGTTTTATTTGCGTGACTATATTGTCTAATCAGGAAAATACCAGTGTCTTTTCCACCTTCGATATTTTCCCTGACCAAAAATGCTGATCGGCAGGGACCACGTGTGTTCAAGTGCTAGTGAAAATTTGTTTACCGTTGAGTTACAAATGGAGTTATTACTTCTGTGATGTATATTTCAATAAAAGGAAAATAGGAAGTAATTCTTTCGACATGTGCACATCCCTGTAGCGATAGCTGTATTTCAGGCAGATGAGTATAAAGCGTTCGACGCGTTTTCTCGGCATGCATGCATGCATGTATTACTTCAATGCGTAAGTTGCATAGTATGTGCTTATACCGTGTAGCATGCATAAAGTTCAACAGTACAGTGGGGTTTTTTTTGTGGAAAAAAATGCATGTGGTAGTTTCTTTATTGTTCAAAATTAATATATATGTTATGTATATCAAACATGCATTTGCCGTTTTGATTTTTACGCATTGCATCAAAATTATTCAAAATTTATATACTCATTTCCAGTTTTCAGTAAAATTCCTAGTTATTGATAGGATTGTTAGATTTATTGGATGTTCCAAAACTGCTTTATCGGAGATGTGTACAGGCCTACATGTTTTCGGTCAGATCATGACGTGTTCCAAAACTTTGCTATCGGAGATGTGTACATGCCGACAGCCAGGCTAGAAAATCACTCAAGTGTAAAAAAGGCATCAGGGTTTATATAGCCGGTAAAATAAGTGAGCGAATCTGGAAGAAATATGGCGGAAAAGGAGTACGGGAATGAAATAAGTCGTACAAGGATGAAAATATCACATTTTTAAGAGTTCATGTCAGCTTTAAGACTGACAATCAAAATTTTTTTTAAAAAGTAGGGAAAAATTTTTGGATAATTTTAAAAATTACCACAAAAAAATAAGACACATTTTAAAGTTGAATTGTATAATTTTAGGAGTATCAGATTTTGATATATCCAATTTATCATTAAAATTGATGTTCAAGGTGTTACATGCCCAACTCTGACTACCAAATTATAAGAGGTATGCAATTTTTTAACACATAGAAAACTTAAATTCTATGTAGAAACCCTAATTTGTTTAAAATTTAATCACATTATTATTTTCTTGTGGGGATAAGTTTATTTAAAAACGGGATTTGACAACAAGAAAATTAGCTCTGAGGAGCTATTTTCTGACAGGAGGGGGTGGGGTGGGGGGTTATTTATAAATCTAATTTAATTGTGTGTCTTTAACTTTTTTTTACTGACCTGAACATCCCAATTTTGGAGAAAAAAGTCTTTAAAAACTACATATTAAAAGTGGCTTTAGTACACTGTTAGGATGTAAGCCCACTGCAAGACACAATGTGCCCTAGTCAGTTTTCTAGCCATTGCTAGCTTCTGCTGATGTGATCCTCCTTAGAGAAAGTTTACTTTTCTTCTGTCGATTGGTCACACCCACACTAAATCCTTTGTAATTTCCTTTCTGTCTTGTTTTTAGACATGTAATGCTCAGTGCAGGAAGGTCATTTAATGAAGAAATGTGGCAGATCAGTGGAGTTGCCATGGAGACAGCATTAGACGTATCAACATTCCATCTGAGACAGCTGATGTTGTTGTTCCATGTCGACTCAGACAATTTCTATGGAGACATCGCACAGGTCAAGGTCGCAATGAGACGGGACAGTTCGCCACAGGAATGTTATAGACTGAGACATCTAGCTCACCAGGTGAGTTTGTCCTGCTTGACAGTTCACCAAAGGAGTGTTATAGACTGACACCAAGCTCACCAGGTGAGTTTGTCCTGTGTGACAGTTCACCAAAGGAGTGTTATAGACTGACACCAAACTCACCAGGTGAGTTTGTCCTGTGTGACAGTTTGCCAAAGGAGTGTTATAGACTGACACAAAGCTCACCAGGTGAGTTTGTCCTGTGTGACAGTTCACCAAAGGAGTGTTATAGACTGACACCAAGCTCACCAGGTGAGTGTGTCCTGTGTGACAGTTCACCACAGGAGTGTTATAGACTGACACCAAGCTCACCAGGTGAGTTTGTCCTGTTTGACAGTTCACCAAAGGAGTGTTATAGACTGACACCAAGCTCACCAGGTGAGTTTGTCCTGTGTGACAGTTCACCACCTGAGTGTTATAGACTGACACCAAGCTCACCAGGTGAGTTTGTCCTGTGTGACAGTTTGCCAAAGGAGTGTTATAGACTGACACCAAGCTCACCAGGTGAGTTTGTCCTGTGTGACAGTTCACCAAAGGAGTGTTATAGACTGACACAAAGCTCACCAGGTGAGTGTGTCCTATGTGACAGTTCACCACAGGAGTGTTATAGACTGACACCAAGCTCACCAGAAGAGTTTGTCCTGTTTGACAGTTCACCAAAGGAGTGTTATAGACTGACACCAAGCTCACCAGGTGAGTTTGTCCTGTGTGACAGTTCACCACCTGAGTATTATAGACTGACACCAAGCTCACCAGGTGAGTTTGTCCTGTGTGACAGTTCACCACCTGAGTATTATAGACTGACACCAAGCTCACCAGGTGAGTTTGTCCTGAGTTAGAGTCTGAGATACCTAGCTCACCAGGTGAGTTCATCCATGACAGTAGTCACATTCCTTACAGTAATTTTTTTGCATAGTGTGCATTTTTCTTTTTAAGATTGTCTGTTAGTGTTTTCATTTTTTTTTTTTACTTTGTGGTATTCCCACAAGAAGTCATATTTTCTGTACATTTACTTTGTAGATGTACTGGCATTGCCAACATATTCCTTACTTTCATTTTATAAGTGTTCTTAATGATAATTGTCTACATTTTTCATACTTTGACTTTGTAGGTATTCCTTTTAGACAGTCAGATGGCTGTCCATCAGTTAACAGTTGATGTGGAGGAGGATAAGTCCTTTGTTTTTCTGTTGTACAAATCTGGGGAAGACAACAGTTTGAATCCAGATGACATTCTTCTCAGGTAATCAAATTATTTTCTACTCAGGTAATAGGATTCAAATCAAACAGAACTAAAATCCAGACAATATCCTTCTCAGGTAATCAGATCTAATTCAAACGAAACAAATTAATCCAATTAATATTCAAGTAATCAGATCTTTATGAAATAAATCTGGAAAAAGCAATAATCTGAATTCAGATATTTTACCCAGTTAATCAGATCAAAGTCAAACCTTTCTTAGATGACATCCTTCTTCAGTACATTGATCAAAACCCAATTCCAATAGTCTTTGCAAAATCCTTCTCTTAGGTACATGTAAGTAATCTGATCTACACAAAATCCTTTGTGAACTAAGTATTTAAAGCTATACAAAATCCTGTACTCATTACTCTTATTTAAACAAAATCCCACACCAGCAGTAGTCTAATTTACACACAATCCCACACCAGTAGTCTGATACACACAAAATCCCACACCAGCAGTAGTCTGATATACACAAAATCCCACACCAGCAGTATTCTGATAAACACAAAATCCCACACCAGCAGTAGTCTGATTTACACACAATCCCACACCAGCATCAGTCTGACATACACACAATCCCACACCAGCATCAGTCTGATTCACACAAAATCCCACACCAGCAGTAGTCTGATTTACACAAAATCCCACACCAACAGTAGTCTGATACACACAAAATCCCAAACCAGTAGTCTGATACACACAAAATCCCACACCAGTAGTCTGATACACACAAAATCCCACACCAGCAGTAGTCTGATGTACACAAAATCCCACACCAGCATCAGTCTGATATACACAAAATCCCACACCAGCAGAAGTCTGATTTACACAAAATCCCACACCAGCACTAGTCTTATTTACACAAAATCCCAGATCAGTAGTCTGATAACACAAAATCCAACACCAGCAGCAGTCTGACATACACAAATTCCTACACTAGCAGCAGTCTGATTTACACAAATTCCCACAGCAGTAATTTGACATACTCAAAATCCTCAGCAGTAGTCTGTTATACACAAATTCCCACAGCAGTAGTCTGATAACACAAAATCTCACACCAGTATGATATATATATATATATATATATATATATATATATATATATATATATATATATATATATATATATATATATATATATATATATATATATATATATATATATATATATTTATATTCAGTCACATTTTCAGACCTCACTTACATAACATCCTTCTTCAGTACTTTGATCAAAATCCATTTAAGGTTGAATAAGATTAAAATCCAAAACCATTAGTAGTGTGATAATGTGTAAAATCCCACACCAGTAGTGTGATGTATGCAAAATCCCACACATAAATGATATATTCCAAACCCCACACCCAGTGTAATAATACACAAAATCCCATTTTAGTACTGTGATCTAATCAAAATCCTACTTCTGTTGTCTGATCTATACAACTATTATTTTGGAATTTCTTGATTATGTTGATTTTTCTCTGATCCAGTATTTTTCAGTCTTGGTCTGAGTTGGAGTCCCATATTCTCGTAGTCAGATAAATGTATTATTTATAGGAAATAGAAAAGGGGGTCAAATATCTCCTTTTCATACCTTTTTTTTTTTCAGATCCATGTGATGCTCCAAATTTATGTTGGTGTATCCAGATAAATGTAACCAACTGTAAAGTGTAATTTCATGTTTTAATAAGATGTACATTTTTCAGATTGCCGTTTAGAAATGTGGTGGTTGGATTATTAGCCAATCAATTGTTACTGCAAACCATCGGTAGTGTTCTCCTCAGTGCTGATTCAGCAACATCCAAGACTAGAATGTCAGGTAATTTTTTTAATCGAAAAAACATCTATTTTTCACATGAATGAATGACAAAATTTTCTCAATCATGTGATTTTTAACTATAAATGGTGTTTTATGATGTATCTCTTTTATTTTCTAGGAATGATTCCACTGTTATCTGTCAGAAATATTGTTAAGATGCTTGAGTGTCTAAGGAACTCCTACAAGCTAGCTATAGAGTTTGATTCCAGACCTGGACTTAAGTTCCTGATCCAAAAGGTGGCAAGAACAGAGGTGGCTGTTAATCTGTACAAACAAGCTGGAGCCAGCATGGTGTTCTTTATCCATACACTTCTACAGATCGGTGCTAACCTTCCCAACTTCAATAAGGTGAAGGTCAAACATCTGTCTCACTCAGTTCATCAGAGTCTCCTTGATGTTTGTTACAGAGATACAAAACATTGTTTAAGTACTGTAGATGTGTTTTCTAGTCCAGAGTTATTCATTCAGCTTTTGAAGGCTATCTGTGATGAACTATGTCAGACGTATGTAGACATTTTGTCAGATGAGACGTCCAGTCGTGTTGATACTATGGCTGAACAGCAGGTGTTTTTCCTGATTGCTCAGCCTGATGATATTTCTGATATTATGAGCAAACGAAAGAAAGGCCATACAGAAATCTTAAAATCAAAACCGACAGCCAATGATCTGATGTCCTCAGCTGTTCCTCTACAGGGTGAGGATTTACAAAATTTTTACATGAAAGTGTCCTTTAATTGATTTTATGTTTATTAGGCCCTATCAATTTTTCTATCATTGATGAAATGTAAATATTTAAAATGATAAACACTTTTTGTATGAAAATCAATCTTTGAAATTTTTTTTAATCACAATTAATGGAAAAACCAAAGAAATAGCCAACCAGTGGGTTAAATTTTTTTTTCTAAGGATTAAGGATTTATTAATTGTCTTCTGACATATGCCCTGTAAGAGCTAATTACTTCTTGTTGACATTTGATATTTACCCTCTCAGAGCAAGCCTGTCTGAGTTCTGGAGGAAGCTCTGAAGATGAACAGGAAGTGGAGAGTTCAGATTCAGACCATCCAACCAAGAGTAAGCGAGAACTACGGGAGGAACAGGACAGTAAGGTGTATACTATCGCCACGGATACGCTCATCAAGTCCCTAATGACTGAGTACAAGAGACGTAAGCAGGCTAATGCCATGCCAAAGTTTGTCAAAATCTCCAAAACAAAAAAAGAACTCAAGGAGAGAAAATCTAAAGAACCTGTAGACAAAGTCGACAAACAGATAGAGGCCCAGAGGAAGACGTCTTACATGAAGGTTTGTATGGAGCAAAACGGACGTACCTCTGCTGCTCTATCACTCTTGTATTCTTATTTGAAGGTTTGTGTGGAACCAAAAGGGACTTAACTCTGCTGCAGAATTCTAAATCCTGCTAAGTGATGTATCTATATTGGATAAAAAATCTCAAATTGCAAAAAATTCAGTAAAAAAAAGTTTTCCATGCAGCATCATCTTCCCTCAGGGGCTAGCCAAATGTTTCTGACCCCTTCAGTCCCTCACAAACCCTTTGCTGATGCTAGATTTAATTAATGAATTTATGTACATTAGAAATTGGTCCCTGTATTGTCCTGCAGAGATGTTCACTCAATTGAAGTTATCACATACTGATTCTATTGAGAACATTTTCTGAAAAATTACGAAGGACACCTCAACAGTGTTTGATGTATGTTACAGGATAGCGAGGCCCGGATCCAATCCTGGACAGAACTCTTGTGTACAGTACTTGGACTGTTCCATCAGCTCCCAGACTCCGAATTCCAGGTTCTTCTTCCAACAGTGTTCAACTGCGTCAATCAGCTGGTGTGTCATGCCACAGAACAGAGACTGAGAGATTCAGTGGGACAGATTATCTACAGACTCGGGAACATACTAGACTTAACCAATGATAGTGAAGGTTACAGCAATGTTAAGTCAGCCAATCATAAAAAAGATAACATTGATTTCAGTGCAGCCAATGACAGCCAAAATAACAAATAACCAATACAGCTCTTGCTTTCTATAAAATTTCTGTAGGGTCTGATTAACTGTGGGATAAAGATCACAATGGGATATAAAGTAGTATTGCAGCATTATAAATCAATTACAATGAAAAAATTGTGCAATTGTCAAAACATTTTATTGGAGGCAGAGGTTTTTACAGTCACCATTCATGTTAATGATAAGTATTGTTCAGGTTTAGAAGAAAATTTATTCAAATTCAAGTACAAACTTTAGAAACCCTAATTCCGAACAGTTTGACTTTTAGGCACTTTTAAAGGTACATTTGTATTTAAAAATGGACTAACATACTGTACATTAGCTCTGTGACTGAAATACATATTATAAACCATGTGCAATATTTTTCTACATATAAAGTCCCTTTACTTACGCATGTACCTCATTTCTTTTCTTTTGAAAAGCGATAAATGAGTTTATTTCCTTTGGTGCTTTGATTTTACTATACGAGGGTTAATTTCTAATCAAGATTTATATCTTATTCAACTTTGTCTATGTTCAGTCTCATAAGCATTCCATAAACATGTTTTCAATTTTTTTTTTCACTTCTTCAAAAATGATTTAGGGCCTCTTAATTAAACTTTTTTTTATTTGGTCTGGAAGAAACTTTTACATTGTAGGGCATTTGGATTTCTAGCGGTCATTTGAATTTGGGTCTGATACCTCAGGTGACTATTGTGGCCCGTAGGCCTCCTGTTTATTATTTTCATTCCACAGCTCTATAGAGCTCATTAAAAACATTCCATTTTTTAAATAGGTTACCTGAGTCACTCTCCCCCCATCCCCACTCCAAACTTGCACATATGATGTATCTAGGGGTGCACACTACCAGACTTGGTTTGGATGCTTGTATCTAACTTCCATTTTCCATGAGATTGATGAAGTTTTCGTTTTTAGAAAAAAGTCCATTCTGAAGTAACTATACACCATGTGACTAACATTGCATGAATGATACATCTAAGGATGCACACACTACCAGACTTAAATTGGTTTGAATGCTGAATATTACATTTTCTGACAGAAAGTTATTGGAGTAGGTTCCTCCCCAATAAAAATCCTAGCCAGACCAAACTTTTAGGAATGTTGCATCTACCTGAACATTTGCTTAGAAAGGCACTTTGCCATACTTGTAGATAACATTTGTTGAGGTGAGATATTAATTTTTGATTACCACTGTTTCCAAAAAATTAACAAGGTTATAGCTTGAAAAATTCTTACTGAAATTAGTTTACTTGTAATTGATCATGTACAACTTGTTCTATATTGAAAAAAAAATCTTGCCCATCAAAGCCAAAAAATACACGACTGTAATGTCTACATCAAGTATTGCGAGTTAATATAATGAAGATCTAAATATGATTTTTATGATAGATTTAATTGATTTTGATGTATTTATTACAAGAGTAAATTGGGACTATTTTTAAATTTCCCCTATAGGTGTCTACATAAATATAACATTTTTAAATATGGTTGTTATTTAATATAAAGTCTGTGAAATATTTATTGTTTTCCTGTGTTGTAATACATCTATTTTCATGTCTTTCTATCTTTACTCCAAAGTATTATTATATTTTGTTATTTAAATTGCATGTTATTTATTTAAAAAATGCAACAGTTATGTGTTGATTTTTTTTATCCAGTTAATGGTTTAACTTACTCATCAAGTTAATTCTCAGTGACTGTAAGTCATTTTAGTACATGGTAAATTATACATTATGTATAAAATAGTATTATTTGTTACCAGATTACCAAACAAGCGTGAACAAGCGTTACATTGTCATTTTCTATGAATACAGTAAAACATGGTTACAGCAAATATGCTTATAATGAATTCACACTTACAGCAAAGTAATTTTCATTCCATGTATTATGAACCTATTGGATATAAGGAATTAGGTCTATAACAAATCAAAATTGTTAGTCCCTGACACTTTGCTATAAGCAGGCCTCTATGTGACCTCTAAAATTCAGGTGCCAACTGGCTCTAATCAAAAAAATTTGGTCACCATTGCAAATTTTTAGTCGCCAGGCAAATTTTTCTTAGGCACCAATTTAAAAATTGATATTAGTCAATATATAGAGTATGTCCATTGCTAACTTTTAAACTTCTTTTCTGCTCTTTATAAAAAAAATGCTGAAAATGTTTATTCAGTGATTTGACGAACACTAGTCAATTTTAAATGGTTTAAATTTGGTGACTTATAGGAAAATTTCAGGCGCCAATCATAATTTTTAGGTGCCATAGCGACTAAATTAGTCACCAATTAGAGCCATTGCTATAGGGACGTTTTACTGTATTCATTTCTAGAGATGGTATCTGTTACATTAAATCAGTTATCACCATATTTGTTATAAATGTGGTCTGATGATATTTTTAGTGCATATCAAAAGACAGATTCTATTTAGAGAAATTGCCAGGCCTCTGTAGTTTACCATGACATTAAATATTAACTGTCTATCTGCCTTTGTCATTATTTTCCATTAGCTGGACTTTCTTAGATATTGCAAATGTCTTTTTTGGTTATATCTTATTTCAACTTTTTTTTTCGGCATTGTTTTAATATCACCCAGACCTATGGTTAACTGATAGAGCCTCTAGGCAACATGGAGGGAGAGCAACAAGGGCAAGGAACTATGGAGGAAGGTGTGAAGCCACTAGGGTGGGGAAATCATCATCATCACCGTTGCCTCATGTTGTCACAATTGTATTCTTGCCCTCAGGGCAAGATAACGAGTGCATCCTTGACTCTTTATCCTGCCTCTGATAAAAATCTTGAAATTTCATTGAAGAATACTGTATCAAACCATATTATGCTGCCTACCAAGATAATATTGTTAATATGCCCCCTCCAGGTGATCTACCCACCACACATCAAATCAATATACCCCCTCCACGTGCCATACTGTCCAGATCATACTCAATATGTTTTCATTTGAATACGCAAGGAGCCTCATAACTGACATCACATAAGTATCAAACGACATCACAATGTAAACAATTGTTAAGGAACAGTTTGCTTGACTAAGAGAAAAAGGAGTTTGTTAAAAAATCTTTGACAGGACGTTATGTAGACACTAAGTAGAGCGGAAATATGCTTACGCCTCACCCAATATGCATTTTTTCAAGGACCCCATATATTTCTGTATTACCCCTATAAGTGTCTACTTAACTAATAATCAGTGGACTGCAAGAACTTTCTCTTCAGAGAAAAGAGCTATCACTTTCACAGTTTCACAGAGTTGCATCCCTTTGTTTGCAAAACTAAAGGTGTCAAAACAGTATGAATATAGTTATAGTCTCCACCAAATATGAATGCTCATAATGTGTGAGTGTGTGTGTGTGTAGCAAAGTATCATAATTATACTTCAACAGTTTGACAACTGTGTAACATCATAAATACATCAATATAATATTATAAAACGGTAAATACTCCACCAGAGTTTATACTCTGATAATGGCACCAGCATTATTTATGTTTACAGTGACACATGCTTTAACATGTCCAATTTGATTGGATGATAAAAATTTAAGCAAATCTATGGTTGGTCAAGAGGGAAAATTCCAATAAACCTCCCAGAATTTTCATTTTGAGGTGAACTTGCTCTGATCGAGGTACACCACAGGAAAGGGAGTCTGGGACAGAGAGGATCAAAATTACTGATCATTTCATAAAATTCAATTCCACAGTGCAACCTGCAAGAGAGATCCACCAAAAATATAGCTATCAATTCACTTCACAAAATAAATGTGAGCATATTGTAGCATATTATTTTGAGGAGAATTTAAGAAACACAAATTTATTTCTTTTATTTGACATAACAAATAATATTAACAATAGAAGTCCATGCATTGACAATCTCATTACAATCATGAACACACAAAAATATCTTTAATTCATTAAATCTCGGTATATACATCATAAGACATCAAGTGTTCAAAATACACAGAATTGTGTCATATTGAATATTGTATTAAAGAACTATATGCAGTAAAGGCATATCCCTGCCCCCATAAAAGTAAAAGTAAGAAAATCTCTTGAAATATTCTCAGTTGTATACATTGTATTGAAAAAATCTCATTCACAATACATGTATATATTAGAAATTGGAAAAAAATCAACATTTTTATCTCTGTGATATCACAAACTATAGGGATTTCTCTTTTTAAGAAAAAAAAGACCAAAAAAAAAAAAAGACAAAATGCACAAATCTTGTTCAATTTTGATATTTATAGAGTGCAAACTCCCTCAGATTTCCATATATTTCAATGATATTATCAGTCTACACAATATATCAAAAGATGGTGTCTAAGCAGTCCTGTGCTCGATATTTGCCAATAAAATTACCAACGTAAAATATCCTATTTTCTTTCAAAATAGTTGAAATGTTGATTTTACGTCACTTTTAATATATTTAACTTGTGATGCTGTGGTTGATGAAAATATTCAATGCTTTGAAGTCTCCTGGCTTACATGTAGAACATAAATAATTTGAGATTTTGCCATCAGAGTTTGATTTGGGGGGCATATATTGCCATTACTGAATATAGTCCTTTGCAATTTTCTGTACAATGTCTCCACCTGATTAAACTGCTGAGAGATGTTTTAAAAACTTTCCCTCAACAACATCAATATGAAATATGCATTTAACAATTATCCCCTTATGATCTTTAACTGTTATTAAAAGCTTTTTTCTTTCAAACTTAAAAGATTTCATTTGTTTTTTTTTCTTCGTACTATGCTTATGAAAGAGACATGGCTTTCAGAAAATATTTTTTCTTGTTAAAGCATGAGTTTTCTTTTTGACACTTTCACTGAATTCTAAAACATTGTAAAATATTTCTTATGATGTGACACTATACATGTATATTATGCAGGATTCATTCAGGCAGTAATATCATTTTACATTACAAAACAACAAAATCATAACAATTCCATATTTTCAGGAATATGTCTCAAATTATTCTCCACCATTTAAAACAGATGTCATAAAAAGATTATGTACATTTGCCCTTCTGTCAGCAATGATTATTGGTACAATTTTAAATATTGATGAGAACAGATAAAAACCTTCATACAAAACTGGCCTGTACAAGGTCATTCAAGTCAAACATGGCGTTATCCACAGGATAAGCTTGTCCTAGTGACCTCCCTCCATTGTCCACCTCCTGGTGCATGCTGGGAAGATTATTGTTCAGAATGTTTAAGTGGTTGTTTGAATTGATGTCCATTGCATTGTAACCTTGCTTGGAGTAACCATTCCTCAAACACTGAAGAGTTCCACGAATCACGGAATATGCTGCATTTTTGGGAACTTTGGGATGTGAATAATCAACATAATCATATCCCTCTGGGAATGCGTCATCATCGTCCTCTGGAATGCTGGGAGGGGCCATCAAGTAAGAGGCGTATCTTCCACCCACGGATTCTATGGAATGGATTTGTTCATACTCGCAGTTTTTACCAATGTTTGTGGACGGTAGGTCAAGGTTAAGATTTGACCCAACTGGACTAGAATAAATGTCTGTAGAAGCAGAACTGTGGCGACTGCTCTGAGATTCAGTGCGTTGTTTCCTGGTATTTGATTGGCTGCTTTGGGAGTTATGGCGACTGTTCAATGAAGTGTGACGACTGTTATGAGATGATAAGCGCGACTTGGAATGGACAGTGTGTGGAGGGGGGTCACTAGGGTCACTGATGATCTGAAGATACGAGGGCCCCCCGTCTAGTTTGGGGTTAAGATAATCCAGCATATCCTCATCTACTTCTGTTTCCCGAGGTTCTGGGGAGTCAAATGATGTTGCCCTGTGAATCTTCCTATACAATCCATTAGTCTCCTATAAACAAAAAAAAAAAATATTAGCTACAGCTATTAAATAAGCTTAATGTAAAGTACAGGAAAAAAAATGATTTTAATACCCCAACTAAGCACTATTTTTTGCAATTTTTTTTCATGTTGTGCCCTACTCTTTAAGCTATTTTGTACATCTAGGTTTTTGAATGCTGGACAATATGTATTTTTACTTACTCCAAAATTTTCAGGTGAAGGTAATGAGATCTTCAGATTCGGCCGTTTTGTCCGCTTTGCTCGTGTCTCGGGGAAGCAACCAGGCACTGAAAAATATTTGTCATGGTTAACATCTACATGTTAAAATATTTAAACCATATTCACAGGCAAAAAAAACTCTTCTACACAGAGTAATGTAAATCATTATAAGTAATTACTATTTACTGTGTTGCTAAACATATTTGTTTTCAAATCATTAAATATTAATCATGCATTAAAAAAAATGTTACAATTCATGATATTGTTTTGGTGTTCCTGAATATTAAAGTATATAAAACTTAGTAGATTTTGTACAACTACATCATTAACAATGCAGTGCATCAGCTTGCAGAATAGAAATCAGATGCCATGCTGTCTAAGAAAGTGAGAAATGATGTGAACAGAGAACACAGAAATATTCAGACTGACACACAGCAACAACTGTAAACATGGAGAGATTGATGAGGAAACATAGATGAAAAAGACCAATGAATTATACGTAATGTTTCCAGTCATCAAATGTATCATCAAAGACCAATAAATTATATGTAGTGTTTCCAGTCATCAAATGCGTCGTCATCATTAAAGAGAAATTAATATTAATTTGAAATATCATTACTCTTTATTCCAAGCTTGAACCTGTCCATAGAACCATGTTTATCTAGAATTTTCAAACTAAAATATTTAAAGCTACACTGAATTAGTAATTGTCAAAGCACTCAGCATAATTATAATATAATCCATGTGACTCAATGATGATTTTAATTTTTTGAAATCACAGTTTACATTCTTTGCTATCTAGAATGAACAATAGATTCAAGTCATGCAGAAACTGGATCAAAAATGCACACATCACAAACTGTGGCCATGCACCGATTGTCAAATCGCGAACAGAGAAAGCTCCGTGCATGAGTGATTGTTGTATTATTACTAATGAATGTACCATATCCCTGCCTCCTAGCTCTGAAATGAGTTAGTGATATAAAGCAAAAACTGTCTCCAACATCAGACATTTCAGTTATCTGTTACCTAACTTAGAATTCTGAGCCATTTCATATATATGTAATATGATAATATGAAGGCTACCCCCCCCCCCCCCCCCCCATTTTCACTACTACTGATTAACAAAAGTATCTAATTCATAAATCAGATTCAATATTGTTGACCACAAAACAAAAATAAAAAAATGAAGTTCAATGAAGATGAAAACTTAAACAGAAATCTAATGGGTGATTTGTGAAAAAATGAGGGATGAAAAAAAGCATTTTAAATCAAGGAATATGAAAAATGACTTTTAGTTCAACAACATTTCAAAACAATTTTAAATTTACTCACAATATTCACAAAAATCAAAAGAAAACAAATCAAAATAATAAAATAACCAGGGGCAACCACTCACGACCAACAAAATACCTTTCATCCCGCGTGACCTTGTTAACGGACGATGGGTGGACTTCCCCTCGACTACGCCAACTGTTGCGATTTGTGTTTCTGGGTGTGCCTTCTCAATGTTAAACACAGGATTATAAGTAAAATAGGAGCCATCCATGTTTACAACATTCACATCTATGTATTCATGCACCACATCCATGCGAGAGTAACGCTGAGCATCGCGCTGTTCCTGAATCTGTTTGTTATGGAGATAAGCAGCTATCTGCTCACCTAAGAAGCCTTCATTGGGATTAATATTGCCACTGAAGCCAAGGGTGGGTGGAGCAAAATGACCATAAAGGTAGGAATCACGACATCTACCAACTACAACAAACATGCCGTACACAAAAAAAACACAGAAAGCAGACATTATATACATCAAGTTGCACTTCACAAAAACATAGCAATTACACACACATTAACAACTCACATTACATGCCATACGGGGTGCTTATCTAATTGTTTTGAAGAAATAAGCAAACTTAACAAATTTAATCATGCAAATATATTTATACAAAATTGATGCTCATTGCATTTGAATAATATCCATAACGCTACAATTTTTCGGTCATGCAATCAAATTTTTGAAATAAAAATTATACAAACAACACAGATTTAATATCAAAGGATCACAACTGTGTTCATATGGGAAAAAAAAATCATATTCTTATTAAAATCTATTTCTGTCATCTTATTTTACATTTAGAATAAATCTGATGACCTACATGTATATATACACTTACCATCAGGGTTGGGTGACCTTGACCTGACAGGTACAATGTAATCCGTCAGTAGAACAGCACAGTTCTCGTGGAATTCCTCCAACTGCTTTAGAATCGTGGAGAACGATGGCCTCTCGTCTGGAACTGTGCTCCAGCTTTTCTTCATCAATTCAAATCTACAGATACATGTACATATATATGTATAGTTATACTTCCAGAATCAGCAAACAAAAAGGTCTGCAGAATATAAACTGGGGGTGGGGGGAATTTTTTCATGCAAAGTTTCCTTTGAAAAATGTATATTAATTACAGTTCATAATAAGTGATCTTAATCAATTCTTATTCAGATCAAATTTACTCTACAACTAGAAGGCCAGCTTTATCACAAAAAGAATTGACATCTTATAAATGTTTCACTGAAATCTTCCCTCGTATTTGTTTTAGACACACTTACATGTCCTGTGGACAGTTTTCTGGCTGGTCTAGTTGACCTCCTGACCTTACAAAGTGTAAAACTTCAATGTTGGTCCTTGCCTGGTATGGCTGCTGACCAAAGGTCAACACCTCCCAACTCAATACCCCAAAAGCCCTTAAAAGGAATACAAAGAAATATTATTAACAATCTATGAATGGATAATTTTTGCTGCTGAAAATTTTTGTCCTTCAAAGGTGTCATTTTAATTTCTGCTACCCTAGAGGCAAATGATTTGAATACCTTGCTATATTATTTATTTATAAATTTATTTAATATATATATATATATATATATATATATATATATATATATATATATATATATATATATATATATATATATATATATATATATATATATATATATATATCTCTTTTTGTATATAAACAAAAATATCAAAATTCCACAAAGAATATAGAAATGATCTGTTTCTTAGAATATTAAAATAAACCATAAGACTTGAATACATTTGCCACCAATAAAATTCTATAAAATTCTATAAAATTCTTAAATTGAGTCTACAAAATTCTTTGCTACAGCTGTATTTAATTTACTGCAGCATGATCCATCCCATTAAACTTGACAGTTTTCTTTTAATTTGACTGATGGGGGATAAGTTACTGGAACTAATACTGCATAAAAAACAGGTGTAAAAATACCTCACACACACCTTAATTTCCTCCCAGATAAAGTTTTGCCCATTGATCTCTCAGTAACATGTAAATATTTGAGTTTTTTTTTCTTTCAAAATTTAACTGACAATAACATTTTTTCAACAAAATCTGTAGAACTGCAAAAAATAAACATTATAACATTGACTTTGTTGAACCTACTTATTATAATATAAGCTGTCAACATCATAAGATGTTATCCAGACTCACCATATATCTGATTGTGTTGTAAAAACTCCATCCACTAAAGATTCAGGGGACATCCACCGGACAGGAAGTAGTCCCTCACCCTCCTTTCTGTAATAATCATTCTTATAAATATCTCTGGCGAGGCCAAAGTCTCCGATTTTCACAACCATATTTCTTGGATCTTTTGAAGACACAAGGCAATTTCTTGCTGCTAAATCTCTGAAAAACACATTATGTACACTGTATGTGTAAGAAGATCTACAATGGAATGTTGTCAGCAGCTGGAAATTCTTTTGTCCTTTCATGGGTACCTGGCCACCTAACTGCTTTAGTCAATTTGTTCATCAGCACATTTTTGAATTTCTTTGTTTTGGGACACATTCTAATATTGCTTTTTGTCAGTTTTTCAAATCCATATTCTCATTGCTTTTGTCTGTCTGTTCATATGTACAGTGTATTCTAATTTTGTTTTTGTAATTTTTTACCTATGTACAAAATGCATTTCCTCAAGGTATGTACAGCCCCTGGCCACATGGACACAAATCTTCATCAGATCTGCTAGACTCAGGTACACTGAATTCATCTGAAAAAACAGGTAACAAGAAATATAACCATGATGAGAGATTTCTTCATCAGAAATTTTGGTCATCTTCCTCTCAAAGAAAAAAAAAAATTTTTACAAATAACATTTGATGAAACTAGTCTAAAAAAATGCTAAAAGCTTATAGCAAAGATACATTGTACAATGATAGGCATTGAAGTGGTAAAATTTTCCATTTGAATGAAACGTTTTGAGCTTTCTTTTGAACATTGGATGCTACTTACTGCTGAAGTCCTCTAACATGACCTTACTGTACTTACTGAAGAAGTCCTCTTACATGACCTTACTATACTTACTGCTGAAGTCCTCTAACATGACCTTACTGTACTTACTGCTAATGTCCTCTAACATGACCTTACTGTACTTACTGCTAATGTCCTCTAACATGACCTTACTGTACTTACTGGAGAAGTCCTCTAACATGACCTTACTGTACTTACTGGAGAAGTCCTCTAACATGACCTTACTGCACTTACTGCTGCAGCCCTCTAACATGACCTTACTGTACTTACTGGAGAAGTCCTCTAACATGACCTTACTGTACTTACTGGAGAAGTCCTCTAACATGACCTTACTGCACTTACTGGAGAAGTCCTCTAACATGACCTTACTGTACTTACTGAAAAAGTCCTCTAACATGACCTTACTGCACTTACTGCTGCAGCCCTCTAACATGACCTTACTGTACTTACTGCTGAAGCCCTCTAACATGACCTTACTATACTTACTGCTGAAGGTCGATTAGCTCTTAGGAATGACAAAAGATCACCCCCTTCCATCAGCTCTAATATGATGAATTGTGGGTCATTGTCCAGACAGACCCCCAGCAGACCCAGGATGTGGTCGTGTTTAAAGTTACTCATCAGAAGAGCTTCCTTCAGGAATTCCTCTTTCTCTTGGTCCGAGGCACTCTTACGAAGGGTCTAAGGAGAAAAGATTAGAGCTAATAACTATTACATTTAAATAGACTCTTCTTGTTATTGCTTTTGTGAGTGTGTTTTATCTGTACATTTTTATATATTTACATGTATTATGTTTAATGTTCTTTTATTTAGATACATGTACCTGTATGTCTTACTACAGAAATTAATTTTTTTTAAAAATAAATAATGCTTGACATCATATAAAAGTTTGAAAGAAAACTATATACATCTGTGTCATTCCTACAGTTTAAGACAATGAATTATCACGGTAAACTCACCTTAACAGCTACTTTGGTTTTTCCCGAGTTGTCATCAAGGATATTTTTAGCCACGCCCTCAAACACTTCTCCAAATGCCCCACTCCCAAGAAACTTAGTCAGCATCAGTTGATCTCGTCTAAAGTGTGGGAGGGCCGCAATGTCGCTGTCTGTAGGAACCATGCTGTACAGACAACAAATAAAAATGTAGCCATAAACCACAAGTTTTTATTTTGTGATTATCTTTTCTTTTTAACCTTCTTTTTCCAAGCATTTTGCAAAGTCTTCTTGAGAGTACATATAAAAAGTACATTGAATTGAAGACACCTAGACTTACTTGATGGTGTACAGTGTATTATTTTGCTGTACGGTGGTCGTTGGTAAATCGCGGAGCGTGGCTAGCTCCATGTCAGGTCCCCGTGACACGGCAACAAAATGGACGGGCTTCTGTTTGAGCTGCTGTTGCCTTCTTATTACTGCAATACAGAATTTATCCATTTTTGTCACAATATTTAGTTGTTTTAAACAGATACCAAGCATCTAAATAACCTTATTTTACATAACACTGAAAGGAAATTATTATTGCTGTGAAATATTGCACTCTTTATTAAACTCCTTCATCAAACACACATACATGTATATACATGTACATATGAAATAATGAACTGTAAAATCACATATTTTTGTGAGATCAAATTTTCGTGTTTTGAGGAAAAACTTTGGCTTTGTGGGGGATAAAGAGTTGTTGAGTAGTTATGTATATGACATTTTACATTTCGTGGTGGACATGAATTTGTGGGTATCTTCATACCTCGAAAATTATGAAAATGAACCCCTCAGGAAAATGAGTGATTTCACAGGATTTTAAAATATTTCAATTCAGTTAAGAAATATCATCTTTTAAACTTTTTCTGCTATACGTGTACATGTCATAGTTGGTATTAAGAAATAACATAATAGATAAACTTACAAAAGTACACAATAAAAAAAGCTCCCAGAATGAAAAACAATACAAATGAGAGGATCACGGCCAGGACAGTCATATTATCTATAGGAACTGGATCATCTGAAAAATCAAAGGATTAAATCGGAATCCTAAATACTGCATACATAAGGATATTAATTCAAATGCCGTGAATTATCAAATTATTATTTATTTACTTAAAACATGTAATTATTAAGAGCCATCAGTTTTTAAAGAGCATAATGTCTTAAATGTCAACCAAGGTCAGGAACAACCATCAAAATTAGTCAATTCAACATCCTTGTGAAAGCTTACCTATGTAATTAAATGATGAACTATTTGAACTGAAGGGACCTTGACCTAGGATGTTTGTGGCAGCCACTCTGAAATAGAGGTCCTGATTCTGGGGGAGGAGAGAGGTGTCCACCAACCACCGGGTCTGGTTCCCCTCGTACATAACTACACAATCCTCCTCATCACTGCACATAAAATAGTCAACACATGTACTACTGTAATGTAGAGTCACCTCTTTTATGGCAAGAAGACAGCTTATTCATCATAGATCAATTTTTTTTTTACAAAACCTGTATTTCACTGACAAGTATCCTGGTCACTGCACCAAAATATTTGTACACATATTTCAGATGCAAAATTCATATGCATAACTGAAATATTCATCATAGAAAAAAAATTACTTCGAATTCATGTAATTGCTATATTCACACAAGTATTGGATAAGTTATAAATCATATATTACCAGCATTGCAATGTATAGTTCAGGATTGGTTCTCCATTGTCTCGGGGTGCCTGCCATTCTACCTGATACCCAGGACTGAGTTTGTTTACAATTGGAATGGATGGAACCCCAGGAACATCAGCTTTAGAATAGATCAAAGCACCACTGTGACAACTTGAAATGCTTATATGAACAGATCAAAATTCAATCAACTTAATTTGAAATTTTTTCATATAAATACTCCCTTACTTTAACTACACCTTTGTTATTATGAATACAGCCACATTACAATAAGTACACCCTTATTTTTACTAGCACTTTTATTTGTATAACACACCCCTATTTATTTGTATAACACACCCTTATTGTTATATAAGAACACCCTTATTGCTTAGAGAGCACCCTCATTCCTATTAGTACACACTCTTATGAAAATTCTACAAGAAACCCTTTTTTCTATAAATCACTCATTTCAATAAAACCACCTTTATTTTTTTAACACAAAATCTTACCACTTTTTATGTGTTTAGCATTGACAAAATAAAATAATGAGGTAAAACTCTAAAATAATAAAAACATGAATATTACCTTGGGTTTTGAACACAAATTTTAGAACATCTGTGGGCCAGAAAAATTGGGAGTTACGTGATCCTCGATAACTTAGTTTCACTTTGAATGCATATTTTGTGCTTGGTTCCAAGTTTGTGAAGTTTTTGATGTAGGTCTTTGACACATCGGTCATCTCTGGGAACCCACGGAAACCCCACTGATTCCACAACTCCACCCCCTGGTCCAGTACCTGTAGTGAATGTATGAATTTGTAACGTACGGCTGAATTCAAGATCTCAAACATTGTATGACGTAACGTACGGCTGAATTCAAGATCTCAAACATTGTATGACGTAACGTACGGCTGAATTTAGGATCTCAAACATTGTATGAAGTAACATACGGCTGAATTTAGGATCTCTGACATTGTATGAAGTAACGTACGGCTGAATTTAGGATCTCAGACATTGTATGAAGTAACGTACGGCTGAATTTAGGATCTCAGACATTGTATGAAGTAACGTACGGCTGAATTTAGGATCTCAAACATTGTATGAAGTAACGTACGGCTGAATTAAGGATCTCAGACATTGTATGAAGTAACGTACGGCTGAATTCAAGATCTCAAACAAGGTATGAAGTAACTTACGGCTGAATTCAAGATCTCAAACATTGATATCTCAAATACATTACACATATCTAATGGAGTTAGAAGTTAGAGGAATCCGATATCTTATCTCCCTCCCAGTAAACGTGTTTACAACTATTTTTAGTCCTATAATAAAATACAGTCAAACCTCTTCAATTCTAGCTCGATGGGACCAAGATGGGACTTCGAGATATCCGAGAATTAGAGACATCCAGGGTAAAATACTTAAAGAATAAGGGATTGGGACTTTCAGATCACTTCGACATATCCATGGTATTCGAGATATCAGTGTTCAAGATACCCAAGTTCAACTGTAGACTGATTATAACTGTTTCCCATAATAAAATAGAACGATTATAACAGCGAACCTTCCCAAAATAAAATAGACTTATAATAACAGCTAACCTTCCCATAAAAAAAATAGACAGATTATAACGGCTAACCTTCCCATAAAAAAAATAGAACGATTATAATGGCTAACCTTCCCATAATAAAATAGACTGATTTTAACGGCTAACCTTCCCATAATGAAATAGACTGATTATAACGGCTAACCTTCCAATAATAAAATAGACAGATTATAACGGCTGACCTTCCCATAATAAAAGAGATGCATCTGGCTACTGTTATCTGGGGGAGGCGTCCAGGAGATCCACAGGGTGTTGTGGGTGGCATTTAACAGCAGGATGGGGCCGGGATTTTCATACGTCTTCACCTTTACAGGTAGACTGTCTGAAGAGAACACACCTTCTGAGTTACCTGACAGCACCTGTTAATTAAAAGTAAGCTTGAGTGATGTTCCTGTATGATGCAGATCATGAATTACAAATGCTGACTACCATCACTTAATACTGGAGATACAGTCCCTGAAACGATCTACTTGAACGGTGAGCGAACAGTGAACGAACGCTGAGCGAACGGTGAGCGAACGGTGAACAAACGGAGAGTGAGCGGTTAGTGAACACTGACTGCAATTTGGTGAACGGTTGGTACACAGTGAATAACGCAGAACGTGAACGGAGCGCAAATGTGAGCGCAAAGTGAATGGTGAATGAACGGTGAGCAAATGGAAAAATCAGAAAATAGAACATTTCAGGGACTGTATTCTCAACACAAACACAAACAAACTAATGCTCATGACATCAGCTCATCAATGGAGGAGGGAAAAAACACTCATCAGTGGAGGCATTATTTTTTTTCAGTTTTTAGCAAAATGAACTTAAGTTTGACCAGATAATGTGATAAACTTATTCAAAATATCATGTAAAGAGATGAATATACATTCCAATGAAAATTTTTTCCACAGGAAAATTAGTTCAAAATGGTTCTATTAACACCTCAAGCCCTTGCAATTTCGACCATCTTCCAAAATTATATGTGGTAGCAATGAAGTAGCAACTTCTTCTAAATCAGGTGGGAATCTCAGATACCACTCCCTAAAACCTAAATACTAGATCGCTTCCAGACAACAAGTGTATTTGAGAAAATATTTATATCCACAAAGCCTCTGACAGGGCATTTTCAGTTTGTTCTGTACCTTGATTTCATAGTTGTGCCCCGGTTGTAGTCCAGTCAAGTTGTAGCTGTACCTCTGGTCAGCGTCTGGGTCCACTTTCACAGTTCGGTTGACCACCTGGTGTTGATTATTGATCTGAGTGGAGTATTTGACCATGTACTTCAGATCCTCCACTGGACCGTTAGGACTGACCGGGGCTGACCAGGACACTTTGATTGTTATTGGCGTGTCCACTGTGGCGTTGACTTGAATAGGTGGGGAAGGTACTGTAAAAAATTCAGTCCAAATAATACATGTATTGTATTTAAATATAGTAAGTTCTCTTTTGTCATTTTCTGATTGTCTTTGGACTTGTACCATCTCTCTCCTGTGTTCTTTTAATGGAATTTGTCTGAAATTTTGTTACAGTTTCTAAGTATATACAGTAAAACATGCTTATAGAGAACACTCTTAAAATGAATTGATGCTAACAGCAAAGTGATTTTCATTCACCTTGACTTCAAATTATATTCTAAAGGTAACAGATTTAATGAATTACACTTATAATAAAGCAAAATTGTCCATCCCTGGCACTTTGTATTAAGCATGTTTAATTTTACTCTTTGCACATGCACCAGTAGTCCTTTCCATACTAAACTAATCTGTACTCTAACAAATGCTTATTCTGAATTACATGAAATTTCCAGCTATAACAACTGACACATGAACTTGTAACAAACTAACCTCCAACTTTTGTTCTGAAGTAAAATGGCTGACTAAGTGCCTTGGACAGATATTCCGTGTAGTAATTACTGACTGCACCATGTACAGTGTATAGAGTGTAAGGGTCCAGTCCTGTCAGAGTTATCTCATTACTGTAACTCTCCTGTAAAGTAATTACAATATATTGTACAGTGTATAGTGTAAGGGTCCAGTCCTGTCAGTGTTATCTCATTACTGTAACTCTCCTGTAAAGTAATTACAATATATTGTACAGTGTATAGTGTAAGGGTCCAGTCCTGTCAGAGTTATCTCATTGCTGTAACTCTCCTGTAAAGTAATTACAATATATTGTACATTGTATAGAGTGTAAGGGTCCAGTCCTGTCAGTGTTATCTCATTACTGTAACTCTCCTGTAAAGTAATTACAATATATTGTACATTGTATAGAGTGTAAGGGTCCAGTCCTGTCAGTGTTATCTAATTAATGTTACTCTCCTGTAAAGTAATTACAATATGTTGTAAATATCCTGTATTAAAAACATTACAATGTTAAATGTAGTATTTTCTGACAGTTAAATGTATTGGGGTCCATTCCTTATTATCATTTGTTAACAAAAAATTGCATTATTTGTTTAAAATCACACTGATTTGAAGGTAGACCACATTCTTACAGATTTTTTGCAGTCTGGACTGTTGGAGTGACAGCTGTCGCCCTGTTTGTCTGACTGTGTGTAGTAGACAATGTATTTTGTGGCTGGATGGGATATTCCATTGCACGTGTCTGGCCACGTTACACTGTCTAAGTGAACAGTCAGGGAGATATTCCTGCTCCTTGCCAAACTCAAATTCCCACTATATGCCTCAGGATTCAGGCATTCATCACCTACAGAGAAGAAAAAAACACTGGACATTGGTATTATCAAAAAAAACTATAATCTAAAAGTATTTCTGAACATTTTTCTTTTATAATTTTACACAAAAAGTGTACACCAACTTTAAGTTTGATGTAATACATCAATATTTCGATCATTTTCTGACAAAATTTTTTTTTCAATTTCTTTGACAATTTTTTTTTCAATTTCTTACAAGAAAAACTTACTGGGTAGGGGTTGTAGGTGTGATCCATATGCCTCTATACTCTTGACACTGACCACTGGTATCTGGGTGACCTTTCCTGTGACCTTGTCCAGGGAGTTTAACTGGTTCTCACTTTTTCGGTACCAATAAATCAGCATGTGATCCACAGACAACAAATCAGGGGGGAAACCTTGAAAAAAGTTACAGTTACACATCTTCTGAATCAGATCTAAATACACCACCCATATGTTCTGAAAATCTGTGTTTAGAGATCTAGAGTACCTTGTGCATTTTTGATTATCTCCCTACAGTGACAGCCCTGTGTATCTGATGCAATAATGGCCTTGGTCGCTGTGTCATAGAATAAGATCTCCAGTTCTGTCCCTTTGGTGTGGTCGAGGGCCAACACGTCTCCTACGGCAGACACTGTACAGTTACATGGTGTGTCTAGAGATCTCCGGGCCCTGAGGGAGAACATGCGGGTGGGGTCCCCTCCCTCTCTACAGAAAAACAGTTCACTGTGGGAACCAGAGACAGGCCGCTCAGTCCAAAACAGGGTGCTGAAAAATAACACACAGTTATGTCAGACTCCCTGCATCTTCACTACAGTGAAACTTGTCTAATCCGGATGTTGTGTATTCTGAAATCTTGCCTAATAAGATGTAATATTTAAGTCCATTTCAGTAAATATAATTGTTTAATATGTTGTCTAATTCGGAATGTTGTCTAGTCCAGAAAATTTCTTTGGAACCAGTGGAGTCCTGATTAGACAAGTTTTACTGTATTAATCTTGTAATAATTTCAGTTCTAAAAATATCTGAAATAAATTTAACCATCTCAATTATACTATTCCCCCTCAATAACTCCTGAAAAACTGAAACTGATAAGTTGGCTTTAAATTTTTAAAATAAAATTCATTGAAATAATATCTTGTAAGCTTTCTCTTGTAATCTGTCTCCAAAGTACACACACATGTATTATCTAGTACAGCCCCGTAATCTCTTTTAATGTCTGTACCTGGAGTAAGGTTCCCTGATAATACTGCCCACTATGTTCCTCCTGCCATTAAGCTGGACCCTCTGTTTGGCCTCGTCCAGTTGGTAGGAGGTGATCGTGCTTGTGTTTGTCTTTGTATTGACTGACGCAATGTACACGGTCCTACTAATCCAATCCATTGTCATGTCCATCACTGTGAAAGTCATCCCTAAATCCAGCAACTGAAATCAAAGTCCAACATACAATCAATCCAACAGCAAGTCCAACATCAAAGTCCAACATCAATGTGTTACAATGTAAAGTCATTTGACCAAGTGTTTAACATCCAATTTAGCCCTGGGTTCTGCTTCTCAATATATCATATGAAAGACCGAATTCTCAACATACTGTAGAAGCCTTCTTTTACACAAGTACTTCATATCTCCAAATGACTTGTTAATGTCACATTGCGAGAACATGAATTTGCGAGTATACTGTTGATCTTGAGATTAAATATGTATTTCTTCAATAAAAAAATAAAACCTTGTTATTTTACTTCATGAAAAGTGCTTCTTGCAAATATAAGGGATAAAATTCCTCATGTATAATTAGGAATTTACAGTATACAAAGAGTTTGGGGTTTACCTTTTTCCTTCCATGAGTAGTAGAGTACTGCCATAACTGACTATTGTAATCCACCCAGAATACCCGATCATCCTGTGACACTTGAAAGTAGGTCACTGCTAAGGGAGATGCCCCGGTTACCAGAGTGTGAACATTGTGGGTACTGTCTACATCCATCACTTGGATATTGGTGTTATCAGCCAAAAGGATCCTGGGAACTGGATTCAAAGCTGTATGTAAACCATGAGGGAAATTAAAGGTAAATTACAGGCACAGGTGATAAAAAAAATATACAGGTAAATCACAGGTACAGGTAATAATGAAATATACAGGTAAATCGCAGTGTGTATCAGTAAATTAAACCTACCCTCTGCTGTTGCCTGTTTGATCTCCGTCATTTCACTACATTCCTCATAAGTGCACGCTTGTACCTGTTAAAGAACAGAATCTCATTCACTATAAAAAATCTTCACAAAGCAAACATGGTTAATTTTAATTTCACAACCACCTTAAATTACCAAATCCAGTTACAAGTCAATTCAGTACCTTGAACATAAATATCTTGGATATTTCATTGATGTTGAACAGAGTTCAAAGTTTCAAACACTTTTTTTTATTATGTATTTTACCCTCAATATCTAAAACCCTTGAATATAAGTTTTTTTTCCGTCCCATCGAGTTTGAGATAATAAGGTCTGACTGTACATTTCGATGACAAATGTAAGCAGGTGAACATTTCCTTTCAACTATAATTCTAGTACCCTAGCTACAGGATTTAAAAATGTTAACCTGGAAGTTATATGTGTAGTTGTTCTGTAGACAAGCATCTAGGGAGAAGTGTCGGGCGGTGGGGGCCAGAACCTTCTTGATCAGCTGATTTGACCCCGTTTTCCAGTAGGTCACCACATACTGGTTGATGATCCCATTGCTGTACTCTGGTGACTCCCACCTAAACGAGGCCCCCATACAGGTTTCTGCCCCAGAGGATTCCTTCAGCTGATTGACATACACTCTAGGAGTCAGTGGTTTAGATGGTGCTGTAAAATAATACACATCAGTGACAAATTGAGTCAATGGGCAATCAAGCAGATTTCCTTAATATACATATTATATAAACAATTTAAAACATTATCCATGGAAAACTGAAATACGCCCCACAGAATTCAAGAATGAATATTTTTACTCTAATTTCACTCTTTGTCATTGTAAAATTTCTGCTTTACAGTAGAATGGATTAAACTTTCATGGCTATACCTGCCATAGGGGATCTGATCACAGCAGTGGATGATTTCCCATACCCCCAATATGTGTAGCCTGCCACCCTCACAGTCAACTCACTGTAAGGCATAAACCCCTCAGCTTCATACCAAGTCTTTTCTGTTTTCTAAAAATGTTCATTTTTAAATTTCTTTATTTCTATGTTTGAATGTTTTAGCTGTTACAATAGATTTTATAGGAAGCTATATGACTGTCTTACTTCCGTACCATAATAACGGCAGTGTCCGACTCAATAGACACCTCGTAGTACAGGCTACCATAATTAACAGAGGCTGGACTCCAAGAGATGTTAAATTTTGACCAATGTCCACTACAAGTAATGCTGTCTGGGTCAATGACACTGGGTATCACCCGAATTGTTGTCTCATTTAATCCCTCTAAAAACATCAAAATACTTAACATATCACACTTTGTCTCTGACAAATTCTAGATTAGGTACTTTGACTGAGTACTAAGGTATAAGATGACTGAGTTAATACTTGAGTACAAGTATGACTGTGCCAAGAAATGAGATGACTGAGTTAATACTTTGATACAAGTATGACTGTGTTCTAAGGAATGAGGTGAGTGTACCTGGGTACAAGTGTAACTGAGTACTTAGGTATGAGATGACTGAGTTAGTACTTGAGTACAAGTATGACTGAGTACTAAGAAATGAGGTGAGTGAGTTAGTAATTCAGTACAAGTATGACTGAGTACTAAGAAATGAGGTGACTGAGTTAGTACTTGAGTGCAAGTATGACTGAGTACTAAGGTATGAGATGACTGAGTTAGTACTTGAGTACAAGTATGACTGAGTACTAAGGTATGAGGTGACTGAGTTAGTACTTGAGTACAAGAATGACTGAGTACTAAGAAATGAGGTGAGTGAGTTGGTAATTCAGTACAAGTATGACTGAGTACTAAGGTATGAGGTGACTGAGTTGGTACTTGAGTACAAGTATGACTGAGTACTAAGGAATGAGGTGACTGAGTTAGTACTTGAGTACAAATATGACTGAGTACTAAGAAATGAGGTGAGTGAGTTAGTACTTTGGTACAAGTATGACTGAGTACTAAGGTATGAGGTGACTGAGTTAATACTTGAGTACAAGTATGACTGAGTACTAAGGAACGAGGTGAGTGTACCTGGGTAGGGATGAAGTGAAGGATGCTGGACCAGGAAGATGGACACACCACTCTGAGTGACCACTGAGGTATGATTAACATCCAGATCCCCCAGGATCACCTGCTGGTCAGCATTCTGCCAGAATAATCGGTGAAAGTGGTACTGAAGCACGGAGTCACTGAAATACAATATATATGTTAAAGTGTCAAGGTTAAACAAAATCTGCTAATTTTTTGAAGATCAGACATAATTCAGCAATGTTACAAGTATCTCAACTTTATTAAACTATTGTTGGAAGCTTTACATAACTATTTTTTTAATTTACTGCAATTTATAAACTGATAAAACTTTATATTCTTTGCCCTATGACACTGAATACAATTTATTTCAGTTGTAAATCATACTTGGCAATAGAGTTGACTGTGCCAATCAGTTGATATTGGTTGGCTCCACCGGTCTCCTCCCTTTGGATCAAATCCGTCATATACAGCTCCTGACGATCATAACTCTTCACATACCATAGTAGCTTCTTGAGGTCAAAGTTCAAGGTCAGACTGATGACCTTGCTCCCTGAGAAATATGGAATGAAGAAGTGTTTGATGTGCTGTTCTCCATTGAGAAGGCATGATTCCACACTGTTCTCTGTCACCCAGTAGAGGCGGCCATTTATGGAATCTATGGTCATGTGACTTGCCAATCCTTGTATCACAAATTCCTGTTTCTTCAGGTCAGAAAGGTTAGCCCTTTTGATCTGCAAATCAACACACAAATGTCTGTATTTTTTAGGTCTTTTATGCCTAATAATTAAATACAAACTTTTACAATACTGTAATGCACTTTGATTTAACCTTGGAATGCCCATATAAAATCATTCTTTCATTTGCTCATAAATTCAGTGTGATCCATTTTCTCAGTTTTATTGTCAACTTTGCATCCTGTGTCATAGAATATCAATTGATTAATGAAACCAGAAGTCTCTGATGAGACTGAAGCTCTGCTGGTGTGTAATTGGTGTATGTAGTGTACTAAGCCCTATTGAAATTGGAACAAAACTGTAGGAGGAGTAGCATTTGCAAAGAATTTCAAAGAAATTTCTATATTTAGTAACCACGGCAACGTATTTGGTCAAAATCCAAAAGAAAATACAAAGATTCTAACTAGTAGAGCTAAAAACAGGATTTTGAAAAGATTAATAAATATTTTAAATATATGGTGAGCCCTTACTTTCCTTTTCCTTTTTTGTCCAGTTTGAATTTATTCCAATCAATGGCAGTAGAGGCTGTAGAGTTTTCCTGCCTGCCAATCAAAATAAGGGATTTCCTCTAAACTATTCATTTCATGACTTACCACCCCTGGATTGGTTGACAGTGACATGTAGAGTTTTCCTGCCAGCCAATCATATGCCACGCTGACCAGGCTTGGGACGTCTTCTCTGATGGCAGCGAAGTTTCCATGCTGGTAATACAGAAGAGCTCCTTCTTCTGTCACCATGTATACTATTGAGGGAGTCCATGTCATGTCCCTTACTGTACAAAAATTTAAGATCATGTATACTGTCAAGGGAGTCCATGTCACATCCCTTACTGTGTACAAAAAAAGTTAAGATCATGTCACGTTCACTACCATTATCTCTGATTAGAGATCTCAAAATCAGCATTATCATATAGTATATACTTTTGGTGGTGTATAAGTAATGAGTGTACAGGTAAATTAGGATAGAGAAAGCTTGGTCAGGTATTTAACAACTTACCTCTGCCTCTAACTATTGCTAATCTTTTCCGATTCTCTCCTAACGTATCAGTTCCCACTAGAATGCCTCCACCAAATCGGTTTGGTTCTATCATCACCAGCCTGGCAGTAATAGCGTCTATTGATAGAAAACAATCATAAATCTTTATTACTCATCATAGGTACTTCTATTTGAAAAGTTACAATAAAGTCATTGGCATGGATACACTTAGCGACAGATCGTAGCCACAGGAGACACACCTGTTGTCAGAGTCCTCCCTGAAAACAAGGAGGACCAAGGTCCAGTTCCAATCTCAGACTTGGCTCTGACCTTGACCTGGTATGTGGTGTTAGAGTCAAGGTTAGATAAGGTTAGCGAGGTCTGTCGTACATTTGATATCAGTTGTCTCTGTCTGCCATCTTTTCCCAGTAACACAATGTCATAGGACCAACTGTTCCATGCACCCTTACCTGTACACAAAAGATAGGTCAAAGTTCAAGGGCAAAGTACTAATGGATTAAGAATCAAGTGATACTAAGATCAGAGCTCAAATGAATTTAAAATAAAGTCAAATGAGATCAACATGAATTGGAAATCAGAGTATTTTAAAAGCTATTGATGCATAAATATTTTTTTTTTACAATTGTTACTTCTCTGTATGACTCCATTGTGTAACATGTTTAATTATACAAGAAAACAAAATTAAATAAATAATCATTTCTAAAAACTCCTTAAAATATTCGGAACATTAATTTTTTGGACAACAACTGACCTTGGTAATTAAGTCTTTTTGGTGGTTCCCATGACAAAAGAACATCAACAGTTCTAAATAAAGCCTGCAGTGAGTGGGGAGCACTGTGGGGAACTGAAAATAAATACCAATAAATAAATAAACAATAAATAAACACAAAAAATAAACAAACAATAGATAAATACCAATTAAATAAATAAACATAAACAATAAATAAACACAAACAATAAATAAACAATGTATAAATACCAATTAAATAAATAAACATAAACAATAAATAAACACTGTAAAAGTGTTTTGATTTTAAATTTTTTTAAATCCTGGTAAATACTTGTGGAATACTTATTCAAGCATACATGTATTTAAAATTTGGTTGACCTGTAGGTCATCTTAAGTCATTGGCTAAATTAATATAGCAATATTCTGAATTCATGCTGACCGTTTTTACATTTATCACATCTATATATAACAAATGTTGGTTTTAAGCTGTACAATAATTAACAATACTAAAAGTGCTTATTATATAAGAATCCCACTCTTATAAGTAATTACACATCGGAGTAATTGACTGACCTCTGAAAGTATTTCATAATTTGCCTGTGAAAACTTTGAAAAATCTCTCAATTTACTATAAAAAACTCTAATTCAGATTCCATATCTTTGTATTGCCGGTACCTGGTTTTGGTTGCATACTTCGGTGTAAGACATTCAGTGCTGAGAAATGACTGGCAAACATCAGCGCTTGGTTATGGTAGTACGTATCCTGGGCTTCGTTATATTCCTCCCTCATCACTTTCTTCCCATTGGTCCAGTAAAATAGCTCATCATAGTGCACCATACTGACAATATTCTGGAATTCAGGGCGCACAGTCCTAGTCTTTCTGATGTCAGTAACGTCGCTTCCATCTAATGATGACGATCGCATTGAATTCTGGGTCTCATCAGGGAAGTAGATGAGGATGTTGTTGAAATCCAAGGTAAAGGATAGGAAGTTGTCGGTGATGATAGGCCTGAAGGGGGCAGGGCTTAGGGATGTGATATCACCGGTATCAACTCTGTACAATCCCTGCTGTCCCACACTTAGAGTAAAATACAGATACCTAGAAATAACAAGATGTGCTGGTCAAATACCTGTCCCAGGTCAAATACCTGTTCGGGTCAAATTCCTGTCCTGGGTCAAATACCTGTCCAGGATTAAAAACCTGTCCTGGTCTATGATATAATCAAGTTTGTGTTCTTTGACATAAACCTTTGACTTTGATCTGGGTGAACATATAATCTCAAAATAGTTTAGAAACCTTCTACTATTCTACAGGAATGCTGAACAAACTACAAAGATAGTAGACAACAAATGGAAGAAAGTTCAACAAAGAATGACAGCAGAGAACGGTGAGCAGCAAGGAACAGCATGTCAACATCTATAGGATCAAACAATACCCAGGTGTTTACAGAAATATTTTCAACTCTATAAAATAATATGAATTTTATGCAAGACAAAAAGCACCGTCATTCAGAAAGTTTTGTCTATTCCTATGCTCCTATCAAATAGATATCTTGATATACATGTATCCAACTTAAGGATTTTCTGGAGAAAATCATGTACTTAACATTATCATCCACCTTTTTTTCATCTAACCTGGTACATCATACAGTCAAAAATTTCCAAAATTACAGACACAATCATTTCATTTCTACAAGATACCAGCTGTCATTTGTGACTCCTTAATTATTTTATGATAATTCTTTAAAACAGACTTGACAGTATTTAAGGAGAAACTACAAAAACTAAAGAAATTTACACAAAATGATTATATGTATGTACTAATGCATAAAACAGTTAGCAAGTGCGCTTTTCAAATTATAATTTTTTTTCTCCCATCTAATCATGCAGGCTTTAATTTAAAAAATCTATTTTTCATCATTGGAAACACCATAGGTCATAATTGAGTTTTAGTCTCAATGTCATTTCTGACGTACCAGTTTCTGACGTACCAGTTTATTGTCATTTCTGACGTACCCGTTTATTGTCATGTCTGACGTACCCATTTATAGGATCAACCTTTATGTCGGCCGGTACTGCTGGTAACTTCCCCGTTGCAGGGTAGCAGGTGTCTGTCTGAATATCACACTGGTAAATCTAAAGAAAAAACATCTCAGACTTCATTAAAAAGTGCAAACAGGTTGTTAAACATTGTGTTTCTTTATACCTTGAAAATCTATATATAGTACTGGCCTAACTGGGCTTGACATCTTTCTACAGACACTATTTTTACATTTTTTTTAACTTAATTATCTCCCCTTGGAAAAGGGGGGGGGGGGGGGGACGGCCCTTCATTTGAAGAATTTATAGTCTCCTTTCCCTTGCAATGAATTCTGTTGAAAATTTGTTGAAATTGGCCCATTGATTCTTGACAAGAGTTGAAAATGTATAAAGTTCACAGATGGACAGCTAGCCAAATGCAGGGCAATGGGTGATCAGAAAAGCTCACTTGTGCTTACAGCTCAGGTGAGCTGAAGAAAGAATTACATTACCAAAGGAATAAAATTTGAGTTAAATTATTGCTGAAGATAAAAATTTTATTTCATCAGTTTTTGTACTATATCTATAAGCAGATTGGATCATCTGTCCCCTTATAATTACGAATCGTTAAATTTCTTTTAATTAATACACCTCTGTGTGTGTGTATGTGTGTGTGTGGGGAAGGGGGGGGGGGTCACTCACCTGTAGCTGATTAACAACATACAGAATATCCCTGAGCCAGTCGAGTGTGATGCCAGAGGGATCTGCGAGTTCAGAGAAGATAATCTTAGACTGTCCCAGACTGTCTGTTCTCAGGACTGAGATGTTCTTGCTTGAATCACTCACATACAAAATCTGTTTATCAATACTGAGAGCTAGGCCTAAAATAAGAAATATCAGAATTCTACCACATTTTATTTTCAAATTTGTAGGCATTATTTACATACAAACAAGATTTTTTTATTCTCAATCTAATTGAAATTAAATATGGTATGCATATCATTCTACTTTTATCTATAAATGAAGATTATTTCTTTCAAACTATCAACATTTCTTTGTTCAGTAACATGCAGTTTTCAAATACAAACAAGCATTGGGGTTTAGCAAATCCATTTTAGAAATGTGGAATGTGATTGTTAATCTGTGATGAAGTCAGGGGAATGAACTCTTGCTTTAATCTAAAATACTGTAATGTACATATTGAATAATGTATAACCTTGAAAAAATGATACAAATAAATATAGAGTAAATTAACTATTGCAAGGCATTCCATTGATGACAAATAACTATTGATAAAAGGGTATAGCTTGGTAAATATAGCTGTCAGTTCAGAAATCTGGCACACTCTTGTAAAAGAAAGAAAGAAAAAATATCAAAAAATTGGAATTAAAACTAGAGAAAAATACAAATAAAACAAAGTGTACATGACATTCAAATTCTTCCCAGCATTACTTAAGACTGCCGGGGAATGTTTCTATAATCAACAAAACCACATAAAAACGAAGACACAGAGATGTATAGGACATGTTTGGTCACCCCTTCCCAATAATACATCTACAAGATATAATAAAAAGATTTATTCTTGTTTTGATTGGACAAATTTTGCTGAAAGCACCCAATGAAATCATCCAATGAGAACACAACACCACAACAATTAACATCCAATGAAATGATGTTTTTCAGGCTCATGATGTTTCCATAGTTACCTGTGACCTCATCACCGGGAATTTGGAATAATACTGTGGATCCTTTTTGTTTGCAGAAAAAAATACAAGTTAATCAACTAACTTAGACTTCTAGACCAGACCCATTTTATTAAAAATCTACATCAATTTAAAATACATGTATTGCCAAATTTGTTTCAGAAAATGTCATGATTCCTGTAAATAGATAATTTGGAATTTACACTGATAATTATTTTTCTTTAACGTGTAAAGGGGAATAACTTTAGTAAATTCATATTCAGATGTGTTGATCAGTGCTTGATAATAAATGCAAGAAGGGTGCTAAAAAAAGAACACTTTGGTTGCAGTTCATTTGACTAAAACCAAAAATTCTGGTAAGAAATGGAGTTAAACTGACTGTAAAAAATAACCAAGTAGATAAAAAAACGTAGGAGGTTTATGAAGAAATATTAATTTTGTGCTAAAGGACATCAAATACAGGACACAAAGAATTGTCTATCAAGATTAGCAAATCCTCAAATCAACTGCATTATCACAGTAAAATTTCACAAACAGTACCAGTAAATAGTTTTCTTTTCTCCATGATAATTGAATTAATTATAGATTATAATGAGTTGTATACTAGTTTCCTTGAAGTAAAGCATAATAGGAGAGGTATTGTAATTACCTTTGACCTTTGTATTAGAAGGTGTCAAAGTTGAGAGTGTCTCAGGGTCAGAGGTTATGAGGAGCTTCATATTCTGTTTGACCACTTTGTTGTCCTGGGCGAGGACCAGGAATGGGGCATCCTCTGTCGATACTGCAAATACATACATCATATTATATATAGAGAGAGAGAGGAGAGAGAGAGAGAGGAATGTTGATTTTAAAAGAGAGTATGTATATATATATATATATATATATATATATATATATATATATATATATATATATATATATATATATATATATATATATATATATAGAAAGCACAAAGAAATTCACTTTTATAAGGATACCCACTTCCGCCCCAGCCCGGGGTTGAACTCTCGACCTACGGAATCTGTCTCCTAGCAGTACAGGAACAGCGCGTTAGACCGCTCGGCTATCTAGGCAAGTCTAAAAACTTGCTTTCGATGCCGATGGAATTCTCACAGCGCTGCCCTACACTACACGGTCATTGAGAATGGAAGTGAGATACAGATATTTGGACATTAGTTTTATTAGAGGATCGTTACCAATACACGTTGTAATGAAATTAATTTTATTTATAAAGCACAATTTACAACAACTCTTAAACTAACATAACTGCCCTAAGTGAAGAAATATTAATATAGAAAGCACAAAGGTAACGATCCTCTAATAAAGCTAATGTCCAAATAACTGTATCTCACTTCCATTCTCAATGACCATGTAGTGTAGGGCAGCGCTGTGAGAATTCCATCGGCATTGAAAGCAAGTTTTTAGACTTGCCTAGATAGCCGAGCGGTCTAACGCGCTGTTCCTGTACTGCTAGGAGACAGATTCCGTAGGTCGAGAGTTCAACCCCGGGCTGGGGCGGAAGTGGGTATCCTTATAAAAGTGAATTTCTTTGTGCTTTCTATATTAATATTTCTTCACTTAGGGCAGTTATGTTAGTTTAAGAGTTGTTGTAAATTGTGCTTTATCTATATATATATATATATATATATATATATATATATATATATATATATATATATATATATATATATATATATATATATATATATATATATAGGTACACAAAACTAGTACTGTTACATGATTTAATTAGTTTACATCGATGTCATATAGATTTAGAAGTGAATCTATTAAAGTATTAAATTACCATATTATTTTATTTAACTTTCAATTCATTACTGTATATTTCCATCCACTGAATATCATCTCCTTTATTTCTTAAGAAAACCATTGCTGTTTATCAGTCATTAAACAGCAGTAAGCATAACACCTGTAAAGATTTCTTGAACAGTGGCTCTTCCATCAATGAAACGTACAATGAAATACTTGTCAATAATACAATATTTAATCTACTTAATCCTACTTTAGATGATTTTTTGTACAGATATATAAATATAAATAATAAAATATCTTTCTTTGTTTGTTAGTATGGGAATTAATTGCAGCTATTGCAGAAAAAAAATTACATATGCATTTTTCCAGCAACAGCTGCAACATTAATTCCCATACTAACAAGCAAAGAAAGCACTTCATTGTTTAAATATACATTAGAATGTGAAAATAATTAATCTAAATTTCTCTAACATTGTATGTCGCTTGGGATATGTTCCAGTACAGTCAAATTTTTAACATTGTGAAAATTGACATCAAGCCATGAATTTTTGTTTTAACCCAGTAATTTTTTTTTTGTGCACTGCACTTTTCTGCATGCTTTATTTAACCTGCTGGGCCACTGAACTTGTGTATTACCAACAAAAATTATACTGAAAGCCTTGCTGCTGAGAAAAGCAGTGTTTTGTTATAGACATTCAGTGAGAATGAACTGACAGATACTGGGGACTCAGGTACAGTTCAGCCACTTCTATAAACAAGAAACCTCCGGCTAATCAGGTCTTCTGGTGTTATGTCAATGTATCATATTCTTTAAACATTTCAGCAGAAACGAAAAACCAACATGCAGAATGTACGTGAAACAACTTCTGTCAAATCTCCCCTATAGGTAAAAAAAAAAGGTTAAATCTACTGCACATTTCTGTGATGCAATCAAAATAGTTAGAGATCTGATTATAATGCATTCTTAATTATCAAACATCTTATAATTTACAAAAATATTTTTTTTCTACTAAATTATGTCACTGTAAAAATAGCTCCTTCTTCGTTACATCTATCTTGCCTTTGGCAAACCATGAAATAAAATGGGGCAGAGTGTGATTTTCATAGCAAATTTCTGTTGGTAAAATTACTTTTTGATTTTTTAATGATACATGTTTCCTGTTTTTAGCTTGAAATGACAAATCATTAAATGATAGCAGCACTATAATTATCCCAGTCTAGAAAAGGGAAATTCTGTGTAAAAAACAGAAGAGTATTGGAGTTAATCTGCTAGCTTACATAGTTCTCACTTCGAGGATTTAATTGACATTAATAATAAATTTTATCATTCAAATATACCTGCATCAATATACATATCTTTTTTTTGTTCTCTTAATTAAAATTATACTATAAACATTTGAAAGTTGCTTTTTTTGTTGATAATTAATCTGGAAGTTTTTTCTGTCCCATTGAGTTTGAAATAACCAGGACTGACTGTAATTCAGAGCTTGCTGAATCTGTTTTAAACTTTGGCCTGGAACATAGTCTGTAATAACATAAAGCTACTTTTGAACCTTCATTTTTGAGATTCATTCCAAATATTTTGAATTGGATATGTTACTGAAATAAAGACATGGTAAATTTGTGCTTCTTGACTAAATTAGAATTGTGCATATAAACTTTAAGATAATGCATGCACCTGACTTAATTATCAAGAACTTGAACTTTTAATTATTTAAGTAAAATATATTTGGGTGAGATTCAAATATGCTAAGCATGATACCTCTTAAAGCACAAAATCAGCAACATAATAACAGACTACATAATATTCTTGTCTGTTTCAGTCTTGGTTGAGGTAATTATTTTTGATTTGTTGAGGAGTCGTATTATTAAAGTAAAATTCTATAAACTCATAACTCTAACAGTTTGAAATCTTGTCTGACTCTATAGGAGTTTCTTCAACTTTAGCTACGGCAGTTTTACTTGAATTAATTTGTAAAGTCCTCAGAATTATGTTGAAAATTAATTATTAAAATTTCAGACACAAACTTGAGCCTCGCTGGCCAATAAGAATAGAAATTTACAGAAGGGCTATGTTTGCCTTGTAATAAAGAGTATTTGATCAAGGAGCATCGACAATTAAATTTGCTCAAGTAATGAAGAAAACTTCAGAGACGTAATCAAGTTAATTCACATAAAAAAAGCTTCTAAAAGCTGACTTATAGCTCTCAGTCAATAATCAACTAAGTTTCTGCCCACCATGCCTTCAATTTCAGCTCAATGAAAAAATTACTACTACAGAGTTCAATAATTAAAAGTCATTAAAAGAGTTTTATATCTATAAGCTAAACATAATAGACGTCTCTCTGTCCAATCAGATAACAGCATGTATATATTCAGACACACCCTTAATGAAGTTTGAATTTTTTTGAAGATTATTTAAATTATTTTAAAATTTACAGATTGTACATATTAAATATTCTACCTTTAACAAAAACTACTGGCATGCAGAAGAATAAGACATGGGTTTAAGAAAATCTGACACCGTGGATATAGTGTCACTTTTGGTACCTTGGATTGAATACAAATATGAACGCTGTAGAGGGCATGTGTAAAAATGTGGTTTCTAAGTGATTTTCAGTTTTGTTCTTATTTCCATACAGGGAAGTTGTCCAAACCTGATAAACCTGCAGTATAAACTCCAGCCAAGTTCAGACAGACAAGTAAACTGACTGTTGAGCTTGATTAAAACCTGCCATATATTTACATAACTTACATTACTCCCGCTGTGACAGATCACGGTTTCAGCCAGAGTTACCTCCCTTATTCTAATGATGGAAATGAATCAAAACGGAAAAGAGCATAAGATAAATTGGGAGTAATGTGCAGACAATTAAAACAAACGACTTCTAAAATCACGCAATCCATCATATAGGCAAAACATGTTAAAAGGATTATAGAAACACATGGAAAATAGACAATTTTTAGACAGAAACCCTCAACTCTGCATACATTTGCAATAATTACAAATTCTGCCACAGCATGAAAAGAAGAGCTTTAATAATGTAAGAAGAATTATGTACTGCAAAAATCCAACATTTCTATTGATCCTTTACAAAGTTTTATCATTCTTTATTTTAATTCTGAAGCTGATAAATTCCAGCAATGATTAGGCAGGCAGAGACAGCTCAGGGTATGATTTCATAGAAACGGCGAAACGGAGCATTGACTCAGACTGAACTCACAAGATGAGAGATTTCCTCCAGCACGAGTAAGTCTGACTCGACTGTGGTGTATTGCAAGATAAACTACAGAGAAAAACTCAATTTCTGTTGAATCAATATGTCAGTGGACGACTTCTGGAGAATAGAAGGAAGGTAAGGCACCTTAGAACATGAAATTTATCCCCAAAAAACTCAGAAGGGGAGAGGGTGAAAATTACATCATATTCTACAACATTAAGCTTCTTTGCCTTAAATTTTCTCAGAGTCTGTTAAAATTTCTTTCATTTTCCTTTCAGAAGCTACAGAACTTTCAAGTTTCTGGGTGTAGGAATATCAGGTTTTCTGAGTCAGAAAAAAAGTCCATGTACCTACATGACCTTGACCTGAAGGACATTAAAGAAATCATTTTGTTTTACTTCTTTGAGAAAATGAACTGCAGACTCTCTCCCAAAAATAAGGTAGCAGCCACAGACTCCCTACAAAGTTATATTTTTACACTACAAACAACTTACTCTACTAATTAATAAAGTTATTTTTTGTTCACTATGAATTGCCTGTATCACAGTTGGAAACAGATGTTTCTGTTTAAGTGAAAGTTACCATAAACACAGGATTTTTCTTTATTGTGGAGTAGATTATAACAAATTTTTTTACTCTACGATCTGGATGTTTGCCGTGAGTTTTCTTGACGTAATAGACAGAACTTACATATCTGAGCATTATTTCACAGTAAATCCGACCCATCCCTGACTATGGGATGTGACTGCAGCATCAGTTAATGAGTTTCTTTAATTGAATCCCACTGGTAATTACTATTTCAAATTGACTACCCTCAAGATACACATTTCATCTTCAGTTATTCATTAACAATTTTATTAAGACGTCTTTTCAGTATAATTATTATTTTAAAAATACCACCTTCTCTACAAATGAAGCTTAATTGACTGCCAAAGAATATCAGACCTGTTAAAGACTGCAGGCATCTATTTTAATCCAGATTTCATGATACAAATTACGGGTTTTTTGGTATTTGTATATGTACTTTTCTTTTTTTATATTTTTTCTTAATGTTGCTTTTTTGGTTTTTAAAAGAGCCTTAGGGTGCCTAAATAGAAGATAGTCAATGCTTCCCAACATCAATTAATTGTTGCCGTTTTTATTAAGAAAAAAAAAAAAGGAAAGAAAAAATACAGCTACCATGTATGTAACACAAAGAGAAGCAAGCATTTGATACAATGCAGAATTAAAATTCCTTAAGTTCTAAGTTTCTACAATTAACTTACAATTTCCTGGACCGGGGGTAGTTACATTAACAGACGCAGACGGGCCTTTTCCAGCCGAGTTTGTCGCTGATATATTCACTAGATAAACCTGGGCAGGTTTCAGCTGCCTGAACGTCCACTGGGTGGTATCCGGAGCCACCTCTCTGATGGTCCTCTTCTTGTCCTTGCTCTGGGGGCTTACAGGGGTCAAGGTTAAGTAGTATCCTAGCAACTGTCCATTGGTATACATGGGTGGTTTCCAGGTCACGGAGATAACAGTTGGTGTGGGTGATGAAACATCAGAAATACGTGGAGCTTCAGAGGGAGCTTAAATGATACAAGGATGAAAAATACAGAGGAAATCCTGGCTAACATTTACTCCATTTCTTCTTATAAAATATCAACATCAGCTACAGGAAGTCATAAAATAAAATATCAACATCAGCTACAGGAAGTCATAAAATAAAATATCAACATCAGCTACAGGAAGTCATAAAATAAAATATCAACATCAGCTACAGGAAGTCATAAAATAAAAACATTCTTCTTCTAATAAAAAGCTTGCTGACTTCGAAAATTTTATGAATTAACTCTAATACTGATTTAGATGAGGTCCTGTCATAGTCAGATGAGGGATTTCATAAAACAGTAATTCTTTTTGTTTAATGTAAAAAATAAATTAGACTAAAGAGGAAAAAAATCAGAAGAAATGAGAGTGGAACTAAGTACATTAAAATTGAAAATCATTAGAGTGTGTACAAATAAATAAGAACACAAAAGCAATGCTTTGGTTTCAAAAATTCAACAGAATTATTTCTGTTTTGGTACAATGTACAAATGCATGCTCAGCATCTGTTAGCTAATTTCTGAATTTTGATTCTTTTAATATAATGGATCTATGACACTCTGCATTGTAGCAGGCTCTGAGCTCCAACAGATTTCCTCAAAGACAAGAGTCTCATTCAAACAGACATAAAAATTTGTCAGCCTGATGATCAGGATTTCTGTGCAAATTGGCTGAGCAGTTGAATAATCATGACAAATGACTCTTATTATTAGAAGAAGGTATAAGCAGAGCTGTCTCAAGATTGGGCACACATGGTATAATGAAGAGAGGTCAGACTTAGTGCTGTAGATCATACACTGTACATTAACACATGGAGTAATGTTTTCCATCTCATTAAACTTCAGCACCCCTGACATCTGTGACCTCAGAACCTCAATGTCACCTCAATGTCTACGCTGTTCCACACATTTTTTGACGAACACTTAATGCGTATGTATGTCTCAAATTAATTCCGTACCCTCTGTATATTAGTAAACTGCACAGAGTGACGAGTAGTTTATATATACTGTATTTATCAATTATATCATATATAAATAATGACGCTAACTGTTGGCACCTCTCATACATCTGTCAACTATATACACATTATACAGTTACTCACTCTACTACACAGCCCCCCTCCATCCCAATAGAGTGTATCCCATACAACCTTAAATTTTAATCTTGAAGAACACTGAGCTGCCTGAGCCTTTGGACACTGTACAGTGTATTTGTGTATCAAACAACAATGAAATACAGACAGCATCTTCCATGATGCCCTTCATACAAATCAGGTTTCTCTATTTTTTTCCCTTCTCTCTTTGTGTGTATGTGTGTGTGTGTCGAGGGGGGGGGGGGGGGAGGGGGTGTTACTAAATCATCTCCTTTTTTATAGGTAATACCTCCGTAAGGCTCTGTGGTGATTGGTGTGTGTGTGGGGTTGGGGGGGGGTGTTACTAAAAATTTCCTTTTTTATAGGTCATACCTCCGTAAGGCTCTGTGGTGATTGGTGTGTGTGGGGGGGGGGGGGGGTGGTTACTAAAACATCTCCTTTTTTATAGGTCATACCTCCGTAAGGCTCTGTGGTGATTGGTTCTGATTCGTTGCTGGATAAGAAGTCCCTGGGAGTGATTACCAACAGGATCTGAAACTATTAAATAAATCTCGGTTACGACGTATCCTGCAACGTTATGATCACTCTGTAGGCACACAAAACTCATCTTTTTTAAAGGCACAAAAGTCAATTCAAAATTTCAATATATATGACATAATTCTAAAATCAAGTTAACTTACTTCTAATTCAAAGTTTTGACTTGGTATTTAACAATAATTATTTCAATACACCTGAAACATCAACCAGCCTACTTACATGTAATTGTGAAGAGTTTACCTTGTAAGTTACAAATGGTCTAAGATTGGTGACGTTAATATCCCCTCCTTCCAACCAAGTGGCGCTGGTGATCTCCCAAGTACTGGTGGTGTCTGGCATGCGGGCCTGGACATAATAGGTGATGTTAGGCAACCGCGCAGTGTTCCAGTGAAGTACCACAGATGAATGACTCTTCCTACCATTTTTCAGCTCCGGTACTGGGAGGGGAGGTAACTGGGCTATACAAAAAGAGTTAATTGTACTGTCCATTAGTAAATCAGCATTACAATTTTTTCACATTTATCAATTTCTACGCGATTAATTTTATTGTGAGCTGATCTCATGTTTCTTCAGATCTTACAATAACCCCAGTCAATGAACAACCAGTCAATGTTGGCCATGGTCTGACATGCTGATTTGTACAGAATATTTAACTTGGTGTATCTTTAGTGCATGAATACAAAATTAAAATCTTTCCTGGGTTAAAAAGATTAGACAGGTTTGTTTTTTTTTTTATTATGAATTCTTTTTTCATTTGATAGCCTCTCCTCCAGGGACTACAGAGCCCATGACACATGAACATTATGTCATCCGTAGCTTATATAATGAAGGACAGCTAATTAAAAATTATGGTTTTTCCCTGATATTTTGATTTATTTTCATATATGGGGAGGGGGATGTAAGTATAATCAAATGTATTTTTAGATTTTTGATTTAATTCCATCTCTATAAAGACTTCACATCTTTTTTTTTTCTTTTTTTCTTTTTTGTTGGCATTTGGTTAATTGACTGACAAGACTATACATTGTAAGCCCTAACAACTCTTTAAGAATTTCTACATTGTCAAATATCTAATTACTTAGCAATCAAAGCATTGTCAGATGTCTTTGTCAGGTTTGTCCTCCAGTTTAAGTAAACGTTTGACACAATCCTGATACAAAATGGTAATTTTCACCAGGCATAAGCAAAGAGCCACATGAACCCTCACAACCAAAAATAATCTCATTTCAGAGAAGCTGGCCAAAAAAAAATTACTAATCTACAAAAATATGCCAGCTAACCACTTCTTAATCATGCAAAAAAGTGAGAACAACTCTAGGGCTGTCCATCATAAAGCTTCAGTGTGTACAGGCCTGAAAAGAAACAGAGCAAGAAATTACCCATCTGTTCACGATCAACTTAAAGAAAATATTTTGACCAGTATGTAATCAATCATGCTAAATAAGAGATAGGGAAATAACAACTGCTGAAGTAAAAAAAAAAACAACTTTAATATTATGTTTGTATATTGTGTCAGTTGTAAACTAACATAATTACAACTTAAAAATTAACAGAATTTTCTTAATTCATTCAGTAAAAATATTTAGTGTAAAGTTTCATGAATTAGAATTTTACAAGAATTCGAAATGATTTATTAACCATCTCTATAACAAGTAAAATATATTTCATGTGAAATATGAGATCTTTGTAAAAATCTAAGTTCTGGTCGCCTTCTGCTGAACTGCTGAGTACGCAACAGAGTCTGGTACAGAGATTACATGACAGGAAATTCCGCCAATCAATTAAATATGAACAATAATTAAATCAGATTTATCAGAACTCTGAACTTAACCGATTATTACGATTATTACATTTCTAATACATGCGTACATTCTCGGCCTCTTATTACTGCCAGCAGACCAAACCCGCACAACTCAAATTGATTTAGCAGTTTTTACTGAATAAATAGGAAATCTCATTGTATTCTTAATAGGAACCCTGCATGAAATTCTGGTACACTGATTGAATTGGCTTTTACATCCCCCTTCCTCATTATAAATCTTTCCATTGTTGTCCAGTGTTGGGCAATAGGCTACTAATACTGTAATACCCTGACCTGTGGAATTGTGTCAATAATTTGGAGGAAATGTAAGCCATTAATTCATTATATATTAAATTAAAGGATTCTATGTGTTGAGGAATACAATAATAGCTTTCTAGCTACTAACTGTTATGACATCTAATGGTTCACAGTCCAGAGCAACTTTGTGACCTGTACATGTCTATTACACATATTTCAGAATTAACTGTTTGAATATCTTGATTTTCATCACAAACATACTGTTTAAAATGTTGCAAGTTAGTGAATCTGGATATTATTTAAAAACAAATCAACTCCTAATGAAAATTTTATTTTATTTTCAATTTATTTGAAGAGTTTTACTAATTCAAATTTTTACTCCAATGAGTTTGTTCCCAGTTTTTGGTCTTTTAATGGCTGTTCTCCGAAAAATATTATTGGCATTAAAATTTAAAGTAACACATAAAAAATTATATCTGACTGTGAAAGTTATAATTGAAGATGCTGAAGCAACTAAAACATTTTTTGTAAACAAAAAAAGACAAACCAATATAATATTGAACCTGTCCAAAACAGAAAATGCAAAAAATGAAAATATCAGTTTAGAAAATTTGTTTGGAACATTTTTTTATTTTGCAGAAAGTAACAAAAAATAACCAAGTGTAACTTATACAAAACTGGAAACTGGTTCCGGGGTCATAAAACTTAGATGAGCTTACTTTTGGTTTCAATCTTACTTTTCTACTATTCATTCCTTATGTAAAAGTGAGACCAAGATGAAAATTAGTGAGCTCGTCAAGTTTTATGGCCCAGGAGTCTGTAATTTCAACCAACATAAAAAATCTATGTATCTGTGAACTTTCCATTCCTTATAATAATCTATACCTATCATGTTGCAGACACTCACAATTATAAATTTTAAAAAAAAAATCCCTGCATCCATATTGTTCATTTTAATAAAAATTGAAGATAAAAAATAGTGATCAATCACAAAAATCCCTTAAACAATACAAATTGTGAAAAGGCAAAAAGCTAGCTGCAGATCTGTAGCTCACTGGTCCGGGATGGATGACCAGAGAGTTACTGTGCCATTCATTGAAAAAAGTGCACATATATTTAATATTATTGCACACAAAAAAGGGTGCTTTTTCTCAATTTATTTCTCCTTATATTTAAACTGCCATCTCAAAACAATACTAACCATGTGTACCTAACATATTCTTTTACTATTTCCACAACAAAACAATCTCCATAAGGCTTGTAAATGACCCTTCTGAAATTGAGGACACTGTAGATTTCGCTTGTCTATACTGCCATTTTGGAGGACAAGATTTGGTCCAATACATGCACTTTGTGCAGATGTCCACTGGGACAAGAGCATTTGACAGAGCTCAAAGGATTTTTTCGTACAGTTTAGGTAAGAATTTTGAGAAATAAATTTAGAAATGAGCACAAATTTTTGTGCTCAATAAATATACAGTTTTTTTCTATGGTGAAACTGTAGCTCTCCAGTATATCAATATATATATTTTTTTTTTACAAAGAGCTACAATTCTGCAGCTGGGCAAAAGCAGGGAAAATAAGATTGCAACCTCCTTTCAATATAAGGCAAGACATGGAAAAAAAAAAACAAAACAAAACTATCTCTGATTGTGTCATTATTGTAAAACAATGTCTTCTGTGATATGATGAATTTTTTAAGTATTCCAAACATACAGGATACCACTGGAATATTTTTAAATCTCCTAGCTGGGTTCTAATTTTTAATTTATTAATTTATCTTTCAGGCACATCAATATTCAACCCCAAAAAAACTCATATAAACATTTCTTGAAAATTAAACTAAACTATAAAACCTAGATTCCAATTTTATCCCTTTTATTTCAATAATAAAATTGCTCTGAAAAATATTGGATTTTATGTAAAAATATTGCTTTACTCGAACTTTATAGTTTATCACTCCCATCAAACTTAGTGTATTGCACAGTCAGCATGGTACCCTGTTTCAATCAATATCAATCAACAATGTATGTTAATTATAGCAGTAATTATTGAGATTTTTGATGGATATGAACCACAGAGCAAGAATTGGTTGATCCCACGTCTCTTGTAATTTGGAAAGGGGATAAACCACCGAGAAATTAAATTGTTATTCTTCAACAGTAGAACACAAACAACGTTTTGTGATTGAAAATAATCACCACTGTAGGACGATGGAGGAGTACAAGAGAAAACTGCATGCAGGCATATTTTATTTGTCCTTGAGATTTTAATGATATTATTTTGGAAATAAATATATTTTTCTGAATCACCATTTCCAATTTCATCAAAGCCATTAATACAATTCAAATGAATTAATTAATCAAAATATAATATCAAATCATTTAAAAAGACTTATTTTTTTATGAATTGTTAACTAATTCAAAAGCATTTAAATGCTTTCACAATTAATTATATAGTGATATTAATAAAGCATATGGTAGAACAAAAAAATCACCGGTATGTAAATCTGATGATTAAATCGGTTAAATCTTATATAACCAATCTTCATAACTAGAGAATATCTCATGATCTCTATAAACAATAATTACAACAAAAAAACACAATACAGCGCAAGAAGTCTGCCAGAATTTCCTCTGTTGGCACTCTGACAGCTGCTGTTTATTTTTTTGGATAGCTTTCCTGGCAATCTGTAGACACCAGCTATCCCAGGTGTATGTTGACATTGCATCATCTAACATTCTGTTGTAAGAATGATCTGAGTTCTTTGTTATACTTTGTGTATATGTATTGATTTTGAGTTTTGTTTAACATACCTCGAATTTGGTCAGCATATGTCTTCAGTGCTCGGAGGCATCCTTCGCTACAATACTGGCTCTGAAAAGAAAGGAATTTTTTTTTATTTTTCATTTTATTGATGTTCTTGCTGAAAAATTATTGAAGGTCTGTCTATATATAAAAAACATTTTCATTGCCTGATTGTCATTTATAATAATTAAATATTCTTTCAAGTACTCATGTTTCTTAAATACATGAGATATTTATGTCTGTCAATCAGAAATATAAATGTTAGCCTACATCAAAAAGGTCTTGACAAAGGTATGGCTCAATATCAATTATGTCCTCATGGCAAAGGTAGCTCATGATAATTAAATTATGTCCTCTTGATGTAAATTATTTGTCTGCATGTTCTTCCATCAAGATTTTCATTTTTCCTTTCTCAGCTTAAATGTCGTAAGTGCAATGGGTGGTTCTGAGACTTTATATCACGGCATAAGATCACTTGAAGCTCTCAAATTCTTAATTCCTTTGGAATAATGTGCAATATATTACAGGATTCTACAAATTCCTGATTTGATAAGTTAAATTGATGATCTTTTACAATAATCAGGTGTAGATATTTGTTTTCTGTATTAATTAGGTTCTCGCTGCCAGTGAGTTTTTTCTGGGAACAGTGTGTACTTGGTGTTCCCGTATTCACTTCACTGTAGGTGTATATAGATACAGATAAACAATGTACTCCTCAAATATACATGCTCCAGCTTAAGCGGGGATCAAGAGCCCCTCTCTTGTACTGCATGTTTACTCTAAGTGTTCTGTCAGCTTTGATGAGCGATTGATAGAAATTACAGCCACACAGAATGTCTCCGTCAGGAATCTACGTACCTGTAGAATTGTAGTAAAATTCCAGCCATTTTTTTGTAAACCTAGTGTTACAGTGGCCTTGGTACCTGTCATTTGATAATGTTTGATGTTAGCTACCTGACCCCTTCCTGCAGAATTCCATCTTGCCTGTTCAAATCTACAGACCCAATAGGGCAATTGATGACTATAAGTGAAATATGTGGTGATAACAAACAGTTTTCGAGCTCAAAAGTCCATTAAACATTACAAAATAGGAGCAGAGCAAACACGGACCTCTAAGACATCAGAGGTGGGATCAGGTGCCATGTGAAGTGAGCATCCCCTGTCCACAAAGACTTGATCAAGATTAACTTTGGTTTTTTTGTTCTCTGTTTCAGATTTCCCTCCTGCATGTTCTACAAAACCTTAATTTGACATTTTCAATGGCTTCTCTACTGAAACTTTTTGTAGCAGTTTTTTAAATTTTCCCTGGGTGCTTCTCATGAAGATTTTCCATTCATCCAAAAATGGGAAAACTCAAATGACTCCAATTAAACCATTTCCTGATAGTTGCAGGAAATCCTGGGTATTCCGTCTCGAGGCTTAAAATAGTACAGTACCCTGCTGTATGTACTAATAACAATATCTCCACATGATACCCAATGCAAAAAAATAATCCTGACTGCAAAATGCAATGAAAGCTGCCATTCATAACTACTTAATACTAGAGGACACTGTTTAAAATTGTGTTGCAGGAAGTGCGTTTATTGATGCAGATAATTTTGTACACGTTACTGCAGCTCTGTGGCTCTGTCAGTCATTAACTTTACTGTAGTATCGATACAAAACTTAAATGTCAAGTATTTTTCTCTATAACCATCCAAATGACAGACACAATACAAAATTGCCTTGATCTCTTTGTTTTATAAACATTGGTGAAGTTAGGGAAAGACTTTTCTTTTAAAGCAACTGTATTCCTAGACAATCTTTATTCATATCTTTTATTCATGACATGCATGTAATTTAAGCTTAAATGTTATACAGTTATTTTGCTATGGTACACAATCCCTGTAAAAGGAAACAACATGGATTGTGTCATTTATTTTTGATAAAAACATCAACAGGTGAACTCCATCCTGGTTATTTTAAGGGTGGCCCAGGTAGAATTACCACCTGTTTACACCTGACAGACATCACTTTCTCTGCCCCCATATCTCTGCAATTCTATCATTACCTCATTACCACTGTACTGACAGACACCCCTCACTCTGCCGAAGTAAAGAGTAGCAGAGCCCCACTGATAAGCTAGCACAGTAATAGGTTTTTAATTGACCAATCTCACAGATTATTAGGAATAAACTCTCCACTAGGTGCAGTATTGACACTACAGCCGTGTCACTCCATGTATTGTCAGACCTATATCTCACTGCAGTCTGTTCAGTCCTCCATTTAATATAATGTTCTTTTCCTGCTGCTATTGTGAGTGAATTTTATCTGTTGAGGGGTAATTACCAGGTAATTATTTTGTCAAAACAAACTTGCTTTATCATATAAAAGATCTTCTAAGCCTCTGATAAACTGCAGGCTAAATCATCAGCTGATCATGAGAATACAGTTTATAATTGTGAGCAATATGTTAATGTCCACAGTAAAGGAATACTCTATTTCTCATAAGCTGTTAACAACAAGCATCTTATCTATCACTTTTACTTTCTCTTTGATGCGAAATTGCATAGCAAAGTTTAACAAATGAAATCAATACTAGCTAATCTTATTTAAGGACATACGCAACGTAGTTTGAACTTTATTGTCTTTTTCCCTGGAGTTGAAGAGTTCCAAAACTTAAAGGAAATGTGTGCTACATTTTAATGTCTATATATGCTATTGTACACTTCTTCTAAAAGAAGTTTTAATAAACAAAACATCTAGAATATATGTTAAGTAATTTTTGTACATTTTTCTTTGAATTATACAGAAATTTTCATCAATTGATATCTTTTCAAAACCCCTGGTAATGTCTGCTGATTTTTTGTCTACGAACATCTGATGGCACTATAATCTTAAATTAAGAATATCTTGAAAAATTATCAGTAGGTAAGGTACACTGCGTATGTCCTTAATTAACCAATCAGAAGAAATGGAAGGTACTTTCTTACATGTGTAGTTAAACACTGTACATGTATTATAAAAATATAACATTCTTTAGGGTAACATGCGAAATATGTTACCCTGCAAAAACCATTGTTAACCGAGGCAAAGCCAAGGTCAACAAAGGTTTTTCAAGGGTAACAATTTCACATGTTAATCTAAAATATGTAATATTTTTTGGTTATACTGCATGTAGAATGCATCTAAACTATGGGGAATCTATGTGCAAACATTCTGCACAGTTTACAATTTTATACGGAACTGTTACCCAACTTCATGCATTAATTATCAACCATTGTGATGTACTGTTACCCAGAGGACATGGTTTATGCACATGGTAGGGTAAAAGTATTTTTTAATAATTTTTTTAAACCAATCAAATTTGTCTAACATGAGAGAACAACAAGAACATTATCATATAATTAAAACTTCTATAAATAAAATCTAAAAATCTCCCGTCAAATTCTTGTGAAGGCTGCCTGTCTTCATGTAGACATGGTAGACTTAAGCCTCCTATCTAATTCTTGTGAAAACTGCTTATTTTGATGTAAACTTAGGCCAGCGATCTAATCACTGTCAAGACTGCCTTTTGTGTGTGTGTGTGTTGGGGGGGGGGGGGGGGGGTTAAACTTCAGCCTCCTATTTAATGTCAAGTTGATATGTGGGCTTTTATCTCCATAGCGAAAAGCTATCTAACTCTACCAGAGACATGACTGAGCCCCTCATCCTTCATATTTTCTATGGGCCACATAATTTGATATATATACCTTTGGCTGCAAATAGCTGCTTAATTTGATTTAGAATATGTGAACTTAATCCGGCCACACTCCTTGTTCCATACAGCCTGATACAGGAACTGCTTTGTGTACTATTTTTTTCTGTGTTGGCAGCAAATATTCCAGCAGTCAATAAACAGATAATCTGACCCAACATAAATCGCAAATAAATTAAGTTTCCCCTGATCTCGGAAGGTCTTTGTTTTCTGTACCTAACTTCTCCAGTCAGTCTATCTAACACAGAGATCTAACAAACAGCCATTGTGGTCAACATCTCCCTGACTTATCTGATTCCAGCCAATGTATTGCTCTCTTACTGCGGAAATACAAGTATCTATAGTAGACGTAGCATTTAGATGAAGTAAGTGATACTCATTTCTCATGCCTTCAAAATTTCATTACGCACACCATGTCACCAGGAACATCCAAGTGTGGGAGAGGTTGGGGTTTGAAGCATCTTTAATTTTAAATGGTCTTAATGACCACCGGGGCAAGTAATTCTCTGACAATTCCTGATATTTCTATCTGTTTTACAGTTAACAAGAGAATCCTGGGTAGAATGTTTTTCTGCAATTATTTTTCAATGGATATATCCCTCTCACCCAATTTGGAAAAAAAACCTAAAGTTTTATATAAATCAAGAGTATAATCCTTAGAGGACATTTATTTCTAGAAATCAGGACAGCTTTAATTGAGAGACTGATTGACTAGTGTTCTAGACAGGCTTTAGTCTGTAGTCACATCTCTCCAACAGAATCCCAGGGGTAATTTTTAAATCTGCACTGTTTATAGTTTTCAACTTCATTTAATCCTTCCAAAGAGATTGAATTTCAGCCCCATGAAATGGAGTCCTTTGAGGTTATTGGGACAGTGAAACAAACTGTATATATGTTATGAGGATTTTTACATGATAACCCTCCTCCCAGTCCGGAGTGGTTACCTTGTTAATGAAGGCCTTTGCAGCTTTGGAAATTCAATATGATTGGTCTTGTTGTTTGTGGAAGATTTTTTTTCACCCCATATATGATGAATTTTGCAAAATTAGTTCAGCAGGCCTTGAGAAGAATGTATTTAAATGACCCAATCCTATTTCTGCTCTTTCTTGACTACCTACCTAAATATAGTAGGGGGCATAACCCTTCATTTGAACAATTCGGAGTCCTTTACCGCTAGGACTTTCTGCCAACTTAGGCTGAAATTGGCCTAGTGAAGTTGAAAAATGTGTTAATTTAAAACTGATAATGATCTGACAAGCAGACGGATGGTTGCTGAACAAAGGGTGATCAGAGAAGTTTACTTTAGCTTATAACTCGGGTTCAGCCATTATGTATACAAAACAAACATCCAGGAGATTCTGGGGAGAATGCAAAAATAAGAATTACTTTTAATGAAAATTTTTGGATAAATAAATACAGTCAAACCTCATTATGTTGAACTTGATGGGCTCATGATTAAACTTTGAGATATCTGAGGAACTGAGATTAACGAGGGTAAAAAACTAGCTAGGATAAGGCTGTCCGAAGAACATCACAGTGTTCCAGCTGCAGTGCAGTAACTTCTCTGAACTACCTAGATATGACGTCATAATGGCATATGACGTCAAGTCACTACATACTTGAGCTGACATGACTGGGAAAGTGTCATAACTTTTACATTCCTTTCACATCACATGTAGAATTTTTTACGTTGATGTTTTGATTGTTGTTTTAAGGCTGTAATGATGGTGAGATATTTGCAGTATAATATCGTTATTACTTTTTCTTGTCTAACATTTATTTATTCAAACAATTGAAAAAAAAGAATGTGAAATGACCCCTTACGTGTCTGTAGACAGAGTTAGAATCTATAAATCTTATATATATTAGACTGGCACAAGTGAATAATAAGGATAAATTGAAGATATTCTTTGTGAATCTACTAGAGAAATATGTCCTCTAACTGAATTTTGCTGGGGGATTGTATGTAATTTATCCTATTTTGTATAAATTGCGATGAGGAGTGGAAAATGACCCCTTGTATGTGGGTAAGTTGAATTTCTCATGAAATATTTTCTTATGAAATAAAATTCAGACTTGCCCCCAGCACCTTATATATACCCAAGAATACGTTTAATTGATTTATGTAACAAGCCGTTCACAATAATTTTGTTTTTCGCTTGTGCCGATGCGATTTTTGTGCAACAGTTAAGAAAATGTATAAGTGTCCGTCAGTGATCAACACAGTCATGTGACATCACAAAAATGATTTTTTATAATACCTTATTCAACTCTCTTTACAACTTAACTGTGTATGTATACATAGATTACAAATTGAAATCAAAACATTGCTCAATATAAAATAGTATATATTTAATGCATAAAATTAAGCCTTCGGACAGCCTTAACCTAGCTGCGCAAAGAAAAAAGTGGTTCGGGGACTACCAAATCACTTCAACATCTCCCTGATGTTTGAGATACTGGTGTTCGAGATTTAGCAAATTAATACATGAAACTGTTTAAGAAATTTTTGAAACATTTTTAAATTTTCCTATATCCTAAATACCAGCACTGCTGCAAACATCAAGTTTTTTTTAATTTGTATGAGTATAAAAGTATTCTACCAATACATAAATCAAGGAATGTTTAATATAAGGAAAAAAAATCAGTAACTTTATGTAAAAGATGACAAAGTGCTGTCACTCTGTAAAAACCTGAAACAGAGCTGGTCAAATATAGAGCAGGATTTTATTTTGGATATTAGACCTAACACCACATCTGATTAGTGAGGCTTTGAAATACCCACTTCATTGCCAAGGAATCAGTGCCACATCTTAATGAACTTTGGATTTCTACAAATCTGATCTATTTCCAATTACATTATTTCTCCCTGCATGACAGCATTATAGATCTGAGGTTAGGGGATCTGGGATAACTGACAAGTACTGAACTTTCTACAGACCTTCTTAGTTCAATATGAGTTACTTCTATTAATATGACCGTATATTATTCATATTTTCCATATCTTGCAGCAGAATATTAATCTATAGATTTGTACCTAATATTCTAAACAACACAATAATTTCTCATCATAGTACATGTACTAATCCTTTAACTAGTCCTTTAAAATTAAAAAGGAAAAAAAGTTCATAACACACAATACATAAGTCTTAGAGACGAGACTTCTTGTCTTTGAAAATCTGAATCGCTTGTTTATACCTTTGTATGTTTCATCAATATTGCATATATTTTTGGGGGGGGGGGGGATTCTTAGAAGTCAAAATATTATCCATCTATGCTTAAAGAAATCCTATTGCTAAAAACTATTATCTTTCCCAAATGCATTTTATTTGAAGACATGCTGAAGAGGTCACATATTTGTCACTATAGATAAATTTCAGCAAAGATCTATCAAACTGAAAAATGAGCATTCTGCCTGAATGAGGCTTCAAGGTGATCAGATGTCTCTGAGTTGTTGAAATTACAAAAGATACATGACATCTCAGTTAAAACATTCCATCTCATTACCAGAATTACACTGATCTCCTCTCATTGGAGTCCTATAAATCCCTGTCTATATACAATGACCCCACGGTATTCCAACAAATTAAAACCAGTCCACAGCCAATCTACAGCAATCTACTCAATTATTCCAGACCTACAGTGAAATCAGCCTCATAGGGTCACCAGGATCTCTGTACTCAATGTCCAATCTTCTGTCTGTAATTGTGTACAAGACTTCCCTGATCTGTAATGTCCAATCTTCTGTCTGTAATTGTGTACAAGACTTCCCTGATCTGTAATTTTGGTAGTGAGGTAAGAAATGGACATTCCAAGAAAAGAGAGATAGCTGTTGATGGAGAAATCCCCGGGATCAGGGCTCAATGATGGAGAAATCCCCAGGATCAAGGCTCTGTTGAGGAGTTAATCTGAAATCAATCAGCCCTAAGCTACCATCAGGGTTTCCTTAATGGTTTGTCCTCTGTAATACGGCTTTTCTAACTGTATAAGACATGTTGTTCTTTTTCTCAGACCCGAGTCTTCAACTTACTTAATAACAGATAAACAGTGCCAAAAGATCATTGACCAACTCAACATCTATCCATATTTCACACAACTTCTGAAAATTTGTTTCAGCTTTTCTTCCTGAAATAATATATTATAAGTAGTTCTAAAGAAGAATTATCAGAAAGGTGTAATTTTAAACAATGGAGCCCAACTATTTGCTTGTTTATAGTTGAAGACGGACAATTAACAAGGGAAGTAGACATCTCTCAAATATTGGAATACCACAGATATATGAGTGTCAAAGTGAGTTGGAAATTGCTACCTGATTTTCTTTATGTATACCTAAAGCTCTATACTGTAAACATATTTATTTTAGCAGTTATCATATTTTAGCACATTTCTCACTGCTTCTTTACTGCTAATTCAAGTGCATACTAATACAAGATAACAACAAATACATAGAGGCTTGGCTCAAATTGGGATAATTCATGATCGTGCTAATTAGGGCTGGGACGATACAACTTTTTTTATATCGATACGTATCCCGATATTTGAGCCACGATACGATATGTATCACGATATGTTAAATTGATTATAAATCCTTTTTTTATATTGAAGTGAACAAAACATTTCTTCACATATAAGAATAATTTATTCAAAGAAGTTGTATATCTGTTGTAAAACTTAATTATTTTGCACAAGTGGTCTTAATTATTATGTATTTCATATTTATATTTATATTAAGCATATTTATTTTACATATTAAACCCAAAATGTTAAGTAAACAAAGGAAAACATTAGTCAGAATTTTTTGGGCGATATGTCGATATTTCTTCATATGTATCGATATGCGTATCATCCTCACATTGAATCGATATTATCGATATCTCGATATATCGTCCCAGCCCTAGTGCTAATCAATCGATGATGAAGGGTGCGGTAATTAATTTATGTAAGTTTACAGTATCTTTAATCCTCTGATATCTCAATTTCTCTCAATTCCATGAGTTCAAGATAAAGAGAAGTTTGACTTTACCTTGAATTAAAACCAATAACTTATATATATATATATATATATATATATATATATAATTTGGAACATCTGAGGTTCATGATCCAAAACTTTCTATGTCAGTTAACATTGTATTATTATTTGTGATTTTTATGTAGTTGTTTTATGTTACTATGACTTGGCAGTTCTACCTTCCCTGTACCACACATGACTGTGTGTACTAAATGGCATTGTTGTATGACAAAACATTCGAATTCTCTTCCCATTTTCTTAATCTTTTATCATTACCGTCACTCAAACCCAGTACCTAACTCTCAAACAGTGCCAGAAAGCAAAGGGAATAGTACAGATCGTAGAGAAATTCCATGCCACGAATTCTAAAAGTTACCAAGCCCAGGACGAACTGAACATTACTGAAGGCTGATGGTTTCTTTGTTACACACAACTGATTACCGCGCTCCTATATAGTTACACCCTACAACAAACACACCCCCCATACAACCACAGAGGCAAACATCAAAGGTACGCTGATGGAGGGAAACACCCTTTTCCTCAATTAACACTACTGAATTTAAAATTTCACTGATGAAGTCAAATCCTTTTGCTGTGATTTAAGAATACTTAGAACATGTACAGTTTTTTTAAACTTAGCCTTTGGTGGGGATTTCAGATTTTATGAAGGATTTTCCCCATTAGGTCCAATATAAATTTTAGTTTCTGATGAGTAAATTAGTTTAGTGTCAAACCATTAATGTATACACCAGCACACAGCTTCCAGACCTTCCCTACTACAAGTTCACAACATGACAGACAGTCCATCAATAATCTGATTCATTTCATTCAGACAAGATCTTTTTTAACATTCAAAGCTAAATGTGCAATCTACAAAGACCAGATTTTCTAACCCTTGTATAATATGTACATATCACACTATAGAAACATCAGTCTGAAATATCTCTGGGACAACTTACACAGACATAAAAAAAAAAAAATCACCATTTTTTTTCATATTTTCCATAAATCTTGATATCATTAACCCTATTTGAGAATTAATGCTACAAACTTTATAAAGGAGATTTTATGAGTAAACTTTGGGAAACTCTGTCATCCCAAATTTTAGGTGAAAGAAACATCTCCCAAGCCCCCTTAGGTACATCAGTAAAAACTATGTATAACGATTAGAAGACCCTACCTCCTCTTGTTGTAAACTTCGGGCTTTGCTTGTACTGTTCCCCTGAAATTACAAAATGAAGGTTATAAGTACCTATATAATGCAGAAAAAACATCTATCATAAATATCACCTATATAATGCAGAAAGAACATCTATCATAAATATCCAGTAAGTAAATGACTTTCTTTTCTGTAATGGAGGAAATACAATAAAATTTACATAGGGTACAATTATACAACAGGTCCCCTCTGTAAAGTTAGGGTCAAGGTTGTATGACACTGTGATTAACAATTGTTGCTGTATAATATACTTAAACTTGAGGGGAGGGGGCATGAGTAAATAAGTATACATATTCTATAATTTTGCAGCTATTATAATAATAGTTTGAATTTGTAAGTATTGTATTTATTTAAGGAATAACTGTCTTATTTTTTGGATTCATGATGTGATCAATCGAGTGGCTTGCGTGATAATTTGCATAAAATTATCACGCAAGCCAATCGATTGATCATCGTCATGAATCCAAAAAATAAGACAGTTATTCCTTATATTTACATGCTCCTGATTCTGCAAATTCCCGTGCTAATAGCCCCGCTTCTGTCTCTATTTGTCCCGCCCCGCACGTGATTCTTTTTAACCGCGCCTATCGATGAACCAGTAGATTTATGTAGAAATAAAGTATTTTTACAATTTGTAATTTTATCTCGGACAAAGACATTGGAAATGTAAATATATGTGTATAATATAAAATTCGCTGTACAAGTTTGGTTTTGTATTTTCATATACATGTATGTATAATTTATGATTTGACCTGTCTAGGTAAGCTATGTAGTTTTGGGTTTGTATTTACATAATTAAGTTGTGTAATCCGATGTTGTGTAATCCGAAATCTTGTCTAATACGTGTAAACTTGTAAGTCCCTTGCAGTAAATTCAATAGTTTTAAATGTTGTCTAATCCAGAATTTTGTCCAATCTGGCCAATTTCTTTGGAACCAGTGCTGTCCGGATTAGACAAGTTTTACTGTATATGGTTTTACGGGCCTGGGTAAGCTATACAGATTTGGGTTTGTATTTGAATCAGGATATAATTTCCCTGTCTGGTCCAGAAGATGTTGTCCTGACACGTGGAGTAAGGTCCTACTTTGTAATGTTTACATGTATGTACGTAAGTAGATATGTAGATATAATTTACCTGTCCATTCCATCCCCCAGTACAAGTGTCCTGACACATGGAGTCAGGTCCTACTTTGTAATGTTTACATGTATGTACATAAGTAGAAATGCAGATATAATTTACCTGTCCAGTCCATCCCTCAGTACAAGTGTCCTGACACGTGGAGTCGGGTCCGCAGGTTTCGAAATTCACTATATACAACTCGCAAAACGCGAGTTATAATTCCAAAATTGCGAGTTAAAAATTAGGTAACTCGCAAAAACTTGCGAGTTGATTTTTTTTGCATTGAAACTGTAGCAAAATTATATAATATTACAGAACACAATGCTTTTGATTTAAATCAGTAATTTAAATAAAAGTCACACTGTAGCTGTATTTTGTGTATTGCACAGTAGTTATTTTTTCCTTAAGTTACATGTATTTAATTTATATAAATTTAACTTTATATGAAAATTGCGAGTAGTCTTATAAAATTGCGAGTTCACTTTCTTGGTACTCGCAATTATTTGCGAGTTGTAATTTTAGGGAGTTTCTAACCCTGCGGGTCCTACTTTGTAATGTTTACATGTATGTACATAAGTAGATATGTAGATATAATTTATCTGTCCGGTCCATCCCTCAGTACAAGTGTCCTGACAAGTGGAGTCGGGTCCTACTTTGTAATGTTTACATGTATGTACACAAGTAGATATGTAGATATAATTTACCTGTCCGGTCCATCCCTCAGTACAAGTGTCCTGACACATGGAGTCAGGTCCTACTTTGTAATGTTTACATGTATCTACAGTAGATATAATTTACCTGTCCGGTCCATCCCTCAGTACAAGTGTCCTGACATGTGGAGTCGGGTCCTACTTTGTAACGTTTACATGTATGTACATAAGGAGATATGTAGATATGTAGATATAATTTACCTGTCCGGTCCATCCCTCAGTACAAGTGTCCTGACAGGTGGAATCGGGTCCTACTTTGTAATGCTCACATCCCCATTGACACTGAAACACAATATAGAAGTAAGATAACAATGGCAATGTACTGATGCTTTATAAGACTTTAATGTATTACCAGGAGCCGCAGATAAAATCCTATGAAGAAAAAAAAAGGGGGGGGGGTATTGAAGGAATTCAACATTTGACCCAATCCTGTCTCCAAACAGTTGAACATCAAACAAATTTTAATAACACTCACTTGAGCCTTTGACTCTGATGAGCTAATAATGAATAATAAGGGATTTACAGTTATGAATGTCCCTGGTGGGGAGATTGAATTATATTTCCATATTCTATGAAATGTTTTAAAGAATATTTGTAAAAAACAAATCCTTTAGTAAAATTACTGATTATTAAGGTAGCCTGACCATTTCCTCCTCCAGAATGACAACCATACAACACCTCATCATACCCAGTAATTGATTTATAGCCCTCAATGATAATCTTACACATTGGAGATCTAATATTCATTGTGAAGGATCTGAATTTCTCAATGTAAATTATTAAAGCAACATGGGTTTTTACTATTAACTCCACTGGATCTCCAGATTCCATCATGCAATATAACAATACTGCTTGTCATTCAGTAATAGAAATGAGGTGATTAATTCCCTTTATGTGCAATATCATAATTTATTTCATTAAAATGCATTGATTTCCCTTGAATAAAACATTAATTACCGTATATACTCGCCTGTAAGTCAGTTTTTTGGGAGTTAAACTTTGGTCCAAAACTCTTTATCCGACTTATACGCGAGTCATAAAAAGATTGATATTTTAGCGAATCAATCCCTCTAATTTTAGCTGAAAAAATACAACCGACTTATAGGCAGGCAGACTTATAGGCAAGTATATACGGTATGTGATAGAGATTTTAAAAAGATTTTAAAAATGCTTGACCAAAATTTTCATTTAAATATTTTTAACATTACTAACACTGCTTAATGTTATTTCAATAAACAATATTTATATATAATTTGTATTTCCTAAAAATATCCCACACAAATAAATATGAAATCTTTCTATCCTCCAATACCCACTAAGAGATACCGGATGTAACTAGGGTCCTTTTCCATTGACTTATCAAAATTTATTAACTTAAAAAATGATGGCTTTTTTTGAGTTATTCTCTTGACATGTACTGGTAAATACAAGGGGCTAATTAAAGTATGTAAAATAAAGAAATGTCTGAAATACAGTTAATTCACTTAATCACTAAGTAAACATTTAGATATACGTATACTGATTAATGAAATCTATAATCATATTTTCATTTTAGTAAATAACTGTCCATATTTTAGGGGTCTTTGACAAAAATTAATTTAGAACACTTAGTATTTCTAGTACATATGTATGAATGCTGGCCATTATAAAATGCTCCAATCAACTTATAAATAATATAACCCTACATACCCCAAAATAAGACAGAAAAAAACTCAAGGGTAAAATTTCTAATTTATGATAATTTTGTCTTCAGTGTGAGAATCTTGTTTGGTGTGGGAACAGAGTAGTACTAGGAGCCAGGGATTTCTCTGATAATAAATCAAAACAGTTTGGTCTCTACAGAATCCACGAGGGACAAATTATCCCAGCAGGAGTTATGACCCTTTATCTTCACATCTCACTGACCAAAAACAAGAGATGGCCAACAGCTAAATAAATAGAGCTGTCCAGTGATCGGCCTCGGCACTTTATCCTCCAAGGCACGGCTTGTTGTCAAAACACAGATAGTAGTGTAGAAGTGATTTATCTATTTGATATCATCAGTAATACACACAGAGGCACCATGGGAAGAATACCGATTATCAGAGAGATCTTTTGATTGGATAAGAGAGAATCAAGAGGCCATGAGAAATTGGTGACAATCCCTATACACACAGTCAATGTTTATAGAAAATACAAAGAAAGAAACAGGAAATGATTGTAAACAATGACTTCCTGTATGTTTACTGGGAGAAACACATACGAAAATCACCTCAGAAACTTTCAGAAAGTACACAAAAAGTCACTCGCATATGGCACTTTATTAAAACAACCCTACATAAACATCAAAGGTAATACTGTTATATAAATCTATGTGAATAAAACATCAATACTCATTAAAGTGATATTTCATATAACCAGGTCTACTGGAAAAATTAAAACCCCAATTTAATCAGTCCTTAAACTCCTTCCAATTGTAAAATTAAGGTTTAAATTTTGAAATAAGAGAGATCTTAACCACACAATGGACAATGTTGACCATAACTGGCTGAGTGGGAGTTCCCATGTACATCTGAAATTCCCAGCCTTAACACAGATCTGGTTAATCTAATAGGAATCTGGAATTTGTCAACACCATCACCAACACATTTGTCAGAGCTGGTAATTTCCCACTTATTTACTTAGTTTAGCATTTATTATCCAATTACTAGTGCCCAGACTGTGGAAAGCTAACAATATACAGTACCATTATAACTCAGGGTCAAAAATATCAGCCTATTAAACAAAACAATTACACTACAATCAACACATGGTTAACAGGAGTTTTCTGGGAAGAACAGAGAGGGGTATGGGGGTGAGGTCCTGTGGTGTGGGGGTATGGGGTGAGGTCCTGAGGTATGGGGGTGTGGTCCTGTGGTATAGGGACATGGTCCTGCTTCTGTTTGGAATTGTATTATTATATTGTTCCCAATGATACTCCATTCACCAAAATAAAAAAAATTCCTGCACAATTCAATTTAGATACAGTCTCTTAAGACTGATATTATTCAAGCCTATAATACTAGGTCATGGACCTGATCCCAGCATTAAATACACCTGATCCCAGCAGAAAGTGGAGCTGATCCCAACAGGCAATATGAATCCAGTAAGGAATGAAACTGATCCCAACAGACAATATAGATAAGTCCATTAGAGAATGGACCTAAGCCAAGCCAATATACATGATCCCAGCAGTCAAACAGAGACCTGATCACAGCAAAAAGATTTAATCCCATGGAACAAAAAACTGAATACCAGCAGACAATATACTTGAGTACAATAGGAAATGAAACTGATTCCAATGGGCTATAGACCCAAGTTCAACAGAGAATGAACCTTATCCCAGCAGAGTCCAAAAACCTGACACCAGCAAATAGATCTGATCCCAGCAGACAATTGACTAACTCCAGCAGAGTCCAAATACCTGACACCACTAAATAGACCTGATCCCAGCAGACAATTGACTAACTCCAGCAGAGTCCAAAAACCTGACACCACTAAATAGACCTGATCCCAGCAGACAATTGACTAACTCCCGCAGAGTCCAAATACCTGACACCACTAAATAGACCTGATCCCAGCAGACAATTGGCTAACTCCAGCAGAGTCCAAATACCTGACACCACTAAATAGACCTGATCCCAGCAGACAATTGGCTAACTCCAGCAGAGTCCAAAAACCTGACACTAGCAAATAGACCTAATCCCAGCAGACAATGGATCTGATAACAATAAAGTCAAAGGGCCTGATCCCAAAACAGGCAATGAACCTGATCCCAATGAAGACAATTTTGAGGGATCTGATCCAAAAACAGGCAACGGACTTGATCCCAATACAATGGACCTGATCTCAAAACAGGCAATGAACCTGCTCCCAATAGACACAAAGGACTTGATCCCAATACAATGGACCTGATCTCAAAACAGGCAATGAACCTAATCCCAATAGAGACAAAGGACCTGATCCCAAAACAGACAATAGACTTGGTACCAATAAAACAATAGACCGGGTCCCAGTACAATGGACCTGATCCCAATAAAGACAATGGACCTGATCCCAATACAATAGACCAGGCCCCAGGATTATGAAACAGTCTTAGACTTAAGTCAGATTTTCAATCGGTTGTAAAATGTTTATTTATTATTAAATTAATATCTAAATTTGCAGAAAACAACACTTTTGTGAAGTAATATTAAAAAATATTTTAATTTTGGTCTGCTTGACTTCTACAACATTTTAGTATAAAATAAGGATTTTGACTTCAGCTTAAGATGTTTCATGATCCTGGGGCCTGATCTAAATTAATTTGAAACTAATATAGACAGTGGTCCTGATCCCAATACAGACAATGGACTTGATACCAATACAGTGACAAGATCCCAATAGTCAATTGATTTAAGAGCAGGGCTTTAGATATTTCAAAGCCATGGCCCAAGCAGGCATCAGACTCAATACCATCTGTCTAAAGACCTACATTTAATCCCAAAAGGACATAAATTATAACACTATTAAACATATAAATGTCCTGATTCCAGAAAATCAATGTCCTAATTCAGAGTTGGATAGAAAATATTTTTCATTTTTCTTCCAACTCCTTTGCTACTAATTTTGCTACTAATTTTATCTGCAGTAGAAAAAAGAACTGTTTCCAAACAACTATAATCTGCCTCAGAAGCACTGTAATCCCCTGTGATGTACAATTTATCTGATCTCTCTCTGGTCTCACTATCTGAGTTTTGGTAAATAGGGTTAATCCAGGCTTATAGAAACATCTCTCCTCACTGGGATTACTGAAGTGTTATTTAACCAAGATAGCAGTCCAAAACAAGGGGGGTGAAGAGAGTTCTCAGTTAATTCAATTGTTAGTATCTTAAGATATACCCTACTACATGTACTAATGTTTTTCATTCTGTAAAATGCATCTAAAAATGATTATCTATCTGTAGTATGCAGGTAAATATAATTATATTTCTTTAAGGAAGTAAACAATAGGAGAAATCTCTCCCTGGTCTGTTACCAGTTTACATGTGTATAATTAAAGAAAGCCCCCCCCCCCCCTGGAACAACCCCAATAATACCATTTTTTATCGGTGAATATTAATACTAAATTTGAATTTATTCTAAGCATAAATTGATAATAAATTTGTTTCACTGCACATATTCTGCATCGCTTGCTATGACTTCGCCGAAAAGAAGCATTACTGCCCCCCCCCCCCCCCCTCTATTTTTTTAAATGACACTTTTAAGGAGGGAGGGATGAATAAAATACAAGTAAATAAATGTGTGTTTCGTGTAGATATAATTACATCATTGTGTCCACATATAAATAAGACATGCATCGTAGTGATGCACGTCCATCGTCACCCACCTGTCTCACTTTGCACGCATGGTTACAATACAAATCATTAACTTCCGGACCAGAATTTATCTGAAAATACGAAAAGTAATTTTTTCAAATTTCTGAAATTTTTAAAATATTTTCAATTACAATGAAAATGGATGAATAAATATGTATACTGAATATGATGGATGACAGATTGTAATTACGATTAAGCATAATGTCCACAATGATGTAGATGGAAATACTATGGAAAGGACAGTATCCTTTCTGTATTTATATATTGACCCTGTGAAAAATACTGGCATGATTATGACGGAATTGAAGACATCTCTTGCGACATATATTTTACCCCTTTCATTTGCTTTTTTTCCATTCTCTGACAAAACAGAGACGTGAATCTAAGTAAGGTTTGTATTGAGCGTATCGGAGTCAGCCGAGGATTGCCGATTGAGTAGAACCAAACACGGGAACATTGAGGCGACGTTAAGGTATTCAGTGTATATAATGAAGGTTGAATCATCTTAAACTAGTTAAAAACGCATTGCTAGATAACAATGAAAGTGAAATGAACCAAATTCACATGACAGATAACATGTAAGAAGCCAGTCATTTTGAACCTTAAAAGTTTTTGAAGAGTTATCTGCCCTTGATGAAAAGAAAAAAAAAATTTCAAAATATCTATGGTGAATGATTCATATTATTTCATATCATAATAAAGAGAGAGTTAATGCATATATTCACCACGAGATTTGTATGAAATTCAAATTAATTTTTAAAATATCTTAAAATATCATGCCCTGCCCATAGACTTCAATGTTAACTTCAAGGTACAATTAATTGTACAATAATCAAAATTCGGTAAATTCCTTTGGTGGAGTATCTTTTTGTTTGATAACACTTTCAAAATGCTACCATGATTTAAAAATCGGACCATTCATTTATTAGGTACAAAAAATAGTTGTTAAACATTGAATACCTTAAAGTATTATTCATTAAAACACATTTTCCTTTCTTAACAAGGACGCTTTTCAGCTTGATAATTTTCTTTTCTCCCGAGCAAATAACGTTTATATATACATTTTTTTAATTTTGAGTAAAAATGTAAAGTCGGACAGAGGGGTGTGGGCTTGTGTAGGAATCAGATTGCAAAGAGAGAGAGAGAGAGAGAGAGAAAAGCGGACGTAGCAATCATCACGGGGAGAAGATAAACTTGTGACTTTTGAGCTTTCGCAATGATATTTTTTCTCAAACATCTGCATCTTAACAAAAAAGTTTTATGAAATTAGTCTTCAGCGAAAATGAGCTGCAGGAAGAAAGTCAGACGACACCTATCAAATTAAACACACTCTGGCATCAACCATATGCTTCGGCTCTCACGTAATTTTTCCCCCTTTCTGTATTAATTGAAAGTAAACTTTTTAAACGGTTCCGTTTCCCCTTTTTTGTCTAAAACAAAATAATTTAACTTTAGATCAATCTAAAAACAAAACCGTTTTGACACGATTTCAAAATTTTAAAAACAAATGTAAACAGAATTCTATGATTTTCACAGTGAACTTGAATCTATGCGTCTGTTTTATTTTATTTAGCATGTAATTATAAGCCTCTTACAGGACTTGGGGTACACATTTGTTTGCATTTAAGATAAAATGAATTTCTGTATTTGATTAAACTGGTTTAACATTTTTCTGTGATTGCTTTGAAAAATTACGCTAATTTTTGTCGCCGACAAATGTTGAAATAAGTTGAGAAATACGTTTTGTCAAACTCTTTGCAATGAATATCTTTCATAAAATTCAAAGTATTTTTTCCCATTTATTTCGCTATACACAGACGTTATTTTAAAGGAAACAATTTGAGAGTTTTTTTTTTTTAAATTAATCCATAGTTTAAAACATCAAACGAAGATAAAACTTTTCAAAATATTAAATTAGCATCAATTACGTACCGTATCTATCTACTAGTTTTATACACGATTTAATAAACAAAAATAGTTTTAGAGACTTCGATTTAAGAAAAAAAAAACATAAAAAATAAAGCATAGGTCATTATCGAACATATTTGCTAACTGTCCTATGGCATTCTGCAATTTCTTGCGCACCAACATATGTAACACACACCGACCCCAATTCAAAGCTGTTTCTTTTTATTTAAGATGGGCATAAAAAAACAAGTTGTAGTCGGGGGTTTCCCGTGTCCCAGCCATATGTCAGCCATCAGGAGTGGTATATACATGACATTTCCAAAAACCGTGAGAAAGTCGTCAGAGATTCGTCTTTACCGCGGGGGGCACATTTTCAGGGGGAAGATTGTATTTCAAATCGTCTTCGCAAAATAAAATCAGAACATTTTACAGTCCATATTAAGATCTACACTTTTTTTTTTACAACTTTTTTTGTCTTCTTTTTTTTCCTCAACAGTTTTTCGTGTATGCCAGTTGAGTTGTAGATAAGATAATTAATCGACGATAATACGAGTTTGATGCCGTATGATGCTGTACACATCTGGTTGTGGGAAAAGAAAACCCCAAAACGGACACAATCCCCCTAAAATTTTACACGGGATTTTATCAAAGTGCACGAGAGATTTACAACTTTTTCCCGAAACCGTCCTATTTAAGAAAAACTTTGGAGAAAAAATTATCCCGCTGATGTAAAAATAATTACTTGTTGCGACACATTGAAAAAGATCAAGTGTATGATTATGTTGGGAGACAGCCTGGTTTTGTTTTAATTAAGTCATATAGAAGTTAGCTCACGAACTTATCAAAAAGTTTAATGAGTTTTGTAGTTCTTAACTCTGTGATAGGCCTGATAATGTTACATCTCGTTACAAATGGACAGATATTTTAGATAGGAACATGCTGCACTGAAATTCAGATTACGGCAGTTAAAAATGGAAAAATGTGTCTTCTTTCACATTGTGCATTAATAAACCGTTATATGAGACAATTGCATGCAAGATTCTTAGAGAACGTCAGAAAATAACCGATTTGATTGAGCAAGACGGAAAAGTTTTATAAGGTCAACAAATAGCAGATAATACTTAATGGTCGTAATTGTATGAATGCTGCAATTGAGCAGTCAAAAATGAGATAAAATGCTCATTTGCATTTCCAAAAATGCAATTTGCAAAATCCAGAATATTGATGGGAAAATATTTCGTTTGTTTTCTTACCTCCTCGGAGTGACAGAATTCAAAGCACTGGTCAGGCTCACAGAAAACTAAAACTCCAAAAAAGACGACACAAAATAAGATTACATGAGAAAAACAGTTTGTCATCTCGTCCTACGACTGTAAGTCCATGTTGTAGAATACTATCACGATAAAACGCGCGGGAGAGAGAGAGCACGCACACGTCAGCTCGTGTTTGACTCAGCTTCGGTTACGGAGACTCGAGGGGAATAAGCCCGCGCTCTCTCGTCTGCTCAGAATCGGAATCTATTGTTCAATGTCACTGTGGATAACAGACAATCGTGGACACTTACACAACAATTGATGGGTGTTTTATGAGTTAACAGCTTAATGCCATCGATTGATTTGGTGAGATTTTAATTGGAGGTACTTTTATAATGGCCGTCCCCCACCAAACTAGGAGTGTCGTCAGAGGTGCGGGGTCCGTGATTGATATGTTTACCTCCATGATTATGGATGACATTAAAAAGAAATTTTTCTTTATTGAATAATTTTAAGTGGTCAAAACATCAAACGCATCAAGATTTACTTTTTTCTCTTTGTTTCCTATTTTGAAAAAAAAGAAATATAAAAACGGTTTCTCATTAATATTGAAGACACAAACAGAAAGCAAACTAGATGCACTCAAATTAGAAAAATCTCGACAGCCTGAAAAATGCCTAAGAATTTGTACAAATAAACGCCTGACAAAGTTAATAAAATAAAACACGGCTAGCATTTTCTGTCCTTTACTTGAAAGTTTTGCATGTGGATTTTTTTTTTTAAAGCATAAAAGTTAAAAATGAAAAAAAAAATCTTTAAAAAAATCTTCATTTTATTTTATTAATTCATTTTTTGGTAGTAATGACTGTGTAGAGTGTGTTTTTGAAGAAACAAAAGTGACTTTATGAACAAATGTTTTAATCTCATTTAATCATCACAAAGATGTTTGTTATATATCATTTATTCTATTTCTTTTAAGACCTTCTCCTATGCCTATAAAACACTTATTAAAAAAAAAAAAAAAACAAAAAACACTCCAACATAAAGCAGTATAATGTTCGTATACAGCAGGTGCGGATCCAGGAATTTTTTCCAGGTAGGGTCCACCCCTGTCAAAAAAAAAACAAATTCCAACCCCAAAATTTCTTGACAAACAAAAAAAAATATTTCCCAAACGTTTTCGGGGGGGGGGGGTTCCAAAGTAATTTTTATTTCCTTATATATATACTTTTAATAACTGCAAATTCCAGGGGGATCCGGACCCCACCCCCATCCCCCTCTAGATCCGCACATGTACGGCTTAATTTATTACTCCATTTATCCGGTACTTATCCTATCTTGTTTGACACGAAAAACTGAACATAACAAAATTACATGAAAAGATTGCGTCAAACATCGGAACCTTATTCGTTAGAAGGGGGTACCAAACAACGAAAGAAATACAGAGATTTGTTAGTTGTAAATCACAATGCCTAGTTCTGGAAATTTTTGATAAGATTTTAAGAATCTTGACATCTGCAGTTATAGTATCTTTATAACAATGATTCTTATCCCGTCTCTTCCTTTTCTCATTCTTTTAAATTGAATTCAAAAATCTTTCTTGACAAAGGCCAGAACCATCAAAGAGGGGAGTCAGATGAGGTGAGAAACAACCAATCAAGTGCGACGAGGGCCCCGCATAAGGGATTTATAATAAAGTTTAGACCTTAAAAGGTGCTCAAAATTTATCAACTAATTTTAGTCAAAATTTACATATCATTCAAGTTTCTTTGTATTTCTTCTAAACCCCCCCCCCCCCCCCCGTGCACACCTCCACCCATGCATTCAAGAATTTAACTGATGCAGACCCTTGGAAAAGTAGTCCAGTTACGGATTTCCTTACTTTGAATTGTATTTCACTCGTCAGCTTTTGAAAAAAAGGTTTGGTCAGGACCTCTTATATCAAGATTATCAATAACAATTTCATTTTTATATCACTTATTTGAATTAAACAATAAAAATTATATACAATATCTAATTTTAAAATTGATCATAAAATCGATAAGACATAAGATTTAGGGGGGATTTTTCTTGTGGTGGAAGGATATTTAGAAGAAAATTCTCAAAATCCATACAACTGTTTCATTCAATTTCTTCGAAATTTGGCCCTTCATATATTTACGTAGAGAAAATTTTACCTTATCAAAGTCATCATCGCAAACCACGCCAAAATGTACGATCCTCTCCCATTCTATATGCGGACTCCGGACCGCGGCTTGAGACGATGTATCAAAGTATGCTTTGAATATTTAATTTTAGGTTTCAATAAATATTTTTAGAACAAATGTTACACATTAATTTAACAAGCTTATCAAAAATTTAAGAGATATTGAACAAATCAGTTAAAATTTACATTGTTTTCCGACTAAGATTTGCTTACTGCTAAAAAAACTTGATATAAAAAAAATATTTTATTGTCTGTTTAGCATTTTATTATCCAAAATATGATATTTTATTAGTGCAAAAAGGTCACACAATTACTAATTAATGCGCATTAATTAAAATGCAGTATTTTTTTCGATAATAATATTATTATTTAGATTATTTCGCATCAAATCAGATTATTTCCATGCTTACATCTGATGAAAAATGATGGAAGTTAAAGTGATTAACTAAAATTACAATATAGGTGCAAAAAGGTCAAGTTATTTGTACCATTGATCAGTAAGATGCACACTGACTCCCAGTTATTTATTTATTTATTTTGCGTTTTTGAGACATGTTACATGAGTAGTTATCGAAAATATACCCCCCCCCCCCCAAAAAAAAAAAACCCTGAAGGTAACGCATGTCAGGAGTGACATACCTTAATATAAATCTGGAAAAAGTTTTCTGATGCTATGGACAAAGGAGTTCATATGCTTATCACACACATATTTTCCTGAAGTTAAAAGAACGATAACTCTTATAGATGGTTTACTTACTACAGAGTTGTGGAAATCTAAGTGTAAAGATCACGCAGTTATGGTGGCATATTTCTGCCCCTTGTGTGCAAGTTATTTTTCTGTCAAATATGTCGACATGCAAGATAAATATGTTGACATGCAAGATAGTTATGCCAACATGCAACATAACTATGCTGACATGCAAGAAAATTGCAATCAAATAAGAATTATAAAAAATCTTTAAGATATCTCAAAAATTGCCCACATGTGACTTCCAATATGCTAGATGCTACTTATTTATGTCGACATGCAAGTTATTTATGTTGACATGCGAAATAAAAATAATGGCATGCAAGTTATTTATGTCAACATAAAAAAGTAAATATCCAAAAATGAAATCACAAATCGATGTAAATGTCTTAAGACCCATGAATCCCAAAAAGGTTTACAGTGAATATGATCGATTTGTGATTTCATTTTGGATATATAATTTTTAGAATATGATCAATTTTTCAAAATGATAAGATTTTGAATTAAATGATTAAATTTGAATGCAAAAGAAGTTATGTGATACACAATTTGAACATTTGTGCGAGCGTGCAGATTCGTTACTACCCAAGACACGTGCAATGAAACACGGTTCTGGTTTTTTTTTTCTGTCGGTAAAATTGAAGTTGATTTTAATGATCGAAAATTTATTTAAGCAAATGTTGCAGTCTAAATTATTTTCTATAATATGAGGTGGACAACAAAGTATAAATTGGATTTTCTTAGATAAAATGTCCTGGCGATTCAGAACGTGACCGTAGATTATAAAACGTTTTTAGGGCCCTTCTCTGCTGGCTACCTATAGTAATTAGTGTGTCCGTCCGTCCATCTGTTCGTCTGAGGTCTCTTTTAAAGGGTGTGCAGTGACCATGAACTATGTTTTAGGGTCTAAGGTCAAAGCAGAACTGTATCTGAAAAATGCATGTAAACATAAATAAGTTGCATGTCGACATAAATATGTTGCATGTCAACATATTTATCTCGCATGTCAACATAACCAAGATACATGTCGACATAAATAAGTTGCATGTAGACATAAATAAGTTGCATATCAACATATCTATCTCGCATGTTAACATAAATAAAATGCATGTTGACATAAATAAGTAGCATCTAGCATGTTGGATGTCACATGTGGGCAATATTTGAGATTTTTGAAGATTTTTTATAATTTTTATTTGATTACAATTTTCTTGCATGTCAACATAGTTATGTTGCATGTTGACATAACTATCTTGCATGTCAACATATTTATCTTGCATGTCGACATATTTGACAGAAAAATAACTTGCACACAAGGGGCAGAAATATGCCACCATACGCAGTAATAAACGTGTACAGGAATCGTTTCTTCATGTCCTCTCAAGAAAAGTCTGTCAAATTTATCCCAAGGAAGGGATGGAGTGTTGTTTTAAGCTTGGAAAATCATTACATTAAGAGTGGCAACATAAGTTCTTTTATAGGTTCGATCATGCAAGGCTTTGTACAGTAAGTCAATGATTACATACATGCACACTTATTACGGATATGATTATATACTTATTATGGATAGTCCGGGTTAAAATCAAAAACTGGAGTGGAACTCGGCAGGGAATCAAGGCTTGATAGTGGAATGGAATAGGTGAAGATAACAAACAATTAACAATCTCCAAAATCAAGTAAACAAAACGAATCGTGAACAGGGAAAAAAACCGAGGTGGGATCAGGTGACTAGGAGAAGTAAGAATTCCATGTCGATCGGTCACACCCGGCGTGAGCCCAAGGTATTGATCAAGTAGACGGAATATTCCGTAGTCAAATTAAGTATAAAACAAAAGCCTAATAACAATTGGTATGAAACAAGTCAGCCATAAACCCATTGATAGGTGATATTTGCTAACAAGGTCATTATAACCTATAACATAGAATTTACAAAATGCTCACTTTAAACGAGGTTGTTGAAATCACAGGCACTTGGGGTATGAACCCGCCCCCCCCCCCTTTTTCCATTTTTTATCTTTTTAAATCTGGGGACGAATCACCTTTTTCCTATTTTTATATTCTATTATGCACTATATGTTATCGATAATGTAACTCTTTTGTCTCTATAAGCTGTTTTTTAAATACATCGTTTTCGGCTGTTTTATGTATCAGTCGAAAACGATATATTTAAAACAGCTTATAGAGACAAAAGAGTTATTAGAATTAAAAAAGTAGGAAAAAGGTGACTTGACCCCAGATTTAAAAAGGAAAAAAATGGAAAAGAGGGGGTCCATACCCCAAGTGCCTGTGGTTGAAATTCCTGTAACATCAACATATCTGTCGGTATAGCTTATCTTGATTTAAAAATTGATCGTATACTCAGAGCATGCTCGTGAGAATGGAATACGTAGGGAGAAATAAACACCATATGCAGATGATAGCGGAATATTACTACAAAAATAAGGAAATTTGACGATGGATAAGCTGAAATTATCTCGATTGTCATACAATTAAGTTATTAATTGGACCTTATCGTCTATAGTCAGTGAAACATCCAAATATGAAACAAATGTGGCAGAATCTGTATGTGTGGGGTTTTTTTTTTATCGTTTTTGTCTTTTTTGTTTGTTTGTTTGTTTGTTTTTTTGTTTTTGTTTTTGTTTTTTTGTTTTTTTGTTTGTTTTTTTTTAAATTTTGAGTTCCCTGGGATATATCGAATCGACATACGAATGAAAGTAACTATTGTTAATTAATAGCAAGTCGTCAATTAATATATGAATGTGGAGTTGAAGGCCACAGAAAGTGTCTTTTTTCTTCTCATGTAGAAGTTTTTGAATAAATTCGTCTTTGTTGGAATATAAAAGCAGGTCGGGTAACAAAGGAGCACAAATAATGTCCATCGTCATTCCAACAGTGTGTTGGAAGATCTGGTCCCCAAAGACTACATAGATGTTGTCAATGAGGAACTCCAGCCATCCTTTTAATATGAACTTCAGAGTACTTATGTGTATAATCAGATTTTTAACAAAGTAGTTTTGTTGATGACCAATCACAAGAAATATTCAGCAGTAAAACATATGACAAATACATGAATATCCATAATAGTACAAATTTTGTATGCTGATCGTATGTCTTGAATTTCATCCCAGATAAAATTTGCCTGAATATTTATATATGAAAAATTTAACATAAATAAAATTTATGAATTTATGAGCATTCCACAAATGCCTTCTGTTTTTGATGGTGAATACGTTAAAAAGGTATAATGAAGATTACCTTCACCTTATGTTGAGTAGTGGTTCAGCATTTTAATTAAGAATATATATAAGATATGTACTTATGTAGACTTAATTACAAACACGAAGGCTTTATTTTGTCTCATTCAAAAACAAATATTTATACATTGTATAGACATCATTCCCTCAGATTGGTTTGGGCCTCTAGAAAAGGTATAATTTCAGAATCTTTTATAAGTAATAAAATTTTAACTCTATAAGTTGTAACGAATAAGCTAAGTATCTTTTCAATAATCATATTCATTGAAAGAATATATTTTTACTTTGTTGTGCCTAAGCTGTTTTCTCAATATTTCAAATCCAACTGCGGGACGTAGAGACCGGTCCTTCGGATGAGACCGTATTTATAAACCGAGGTCCCGTGTCGCAGTAGGTGCTGTCACGAAAAAGAATGACCCTAAGTGCCGAGCATAGGTCTAAATTTGCAGTCCTCCTTCGGCAAGTGGTGGCGTCTCCATATAAGTGAAAAATTCTCGAGAGGGAGGTTAAACAGAAAAAAAAACAAACAATATTTCAAACTTGTTATCAGCAATAAAAATGATATATATTTACTTTCAGTATGGTGTAATTCGTAATTTGTGAAGAGTTCATTACACACAACTGTTCATAAGAAATATTATAACATATGTCATGAACATGGCGAACAAAGGAACTTAAGACATTATATCTTGGTTTATCTCTAGAACGACTTCGAGGCATTTTTCACGGGGACTAAATACGTGGATTTTGAGTAGTCCACCGGAATACCTCCCGATTCCAAGGAAATATCGTTGGGTAGGTCCACAACTCTCATCACCGTGGTAACTGTTGTCTTGGTAACCAACATCTTCTTCTGCTCCAGGTCAATCTGTAGAAGAGATCTTCGTTTACATTTTGAAACTAGTGGAAACGTAGTTCAGATAATGTAATGCTGTCTCGTGACCGCCGGTGTTTACTGTATTGCATGTGGATCAGAATGTTCCCGGAGCGAATTAGCTAAGACACGATTTAGTACCTTAAGGTGGTATGGGATACCAAACGAAACTTCTCCTACATATTTATGTACCCAAATTAGAAGGATTTGAAATACCCCCACCTTTCAGTATATTAAAGTGCAATTTTAATAATTTTTTTTATTATTTTAATGAGAAATACAAAAACGATTTTTTTTCTTGCATAATTCTCTTTTCATAAGCTAAATATTATAGGCAGGCGTTTGCTAATATAAAGTGTTTATAAAAACAAAAATGACAAGAAATATGTCTTAGTATTTTTTTAATTTTCAGCAAAAAATAAGCGTAAAAAACTGGGAAAACTTTATTTCTTGAAAACAGACGGATAACATTTCATGAAAGTCTACAATAAGAATGTATCTTAATATGTTAGCAAAGTGAAATAAACAAATTGAAAATATATATATATAAATGGAAAATATAAAATGCATTTAAGATTTTTTGAATTAAAAGATCCGAGCGGAAGAGTTATCCTTCTTTATTTTCCAAGGGTTGAAAAAACCTGGGTGCTATTTTAGAAATGATGAGCATTTTTTCCCAACCATAAAAAAATCGCACTTTGTAGTTTTCAACTTTGAGCGGTTTTGAAAACAATGCATGGACAATCGCTTTCCAGGACGTGTCTTGTTCAGAGCAATTGCATTCATCTGAACGTTTTGGGACTATATACAACAGCTAGCTGATTTGTGACCTAACAGTTACTTCTTGAATTAAATAACAAAAAAGTCCATCTCTGGTTAACGTGATAATTGATTGGTGATAATTCAGCACAATGTGAAGTAATCGCACTTATCCATGCCTCACCGCACACAAGGTGCTGTACAGTTGCTCAAACAATTGAAATACAGCTTTTGCTTAAAAGTGTTCAAAAGCAGCAATGTTGAAACTACCTTTTACAGGGGTTTGCTTTTTTAAATGTCCGTTGTACAATTATAAGTAAATTTATATACTTGCGATTTTTTTGTCTGTTTTTACTTAAAATGCCGACTTGTGAGAACTTGCATTGAAATAGGCTTCAGAGTGTTCTTTTCAACGGTGTATCTACAAATTTTGACCCGATAATAAGCACTCATGCAAATCAAAACAATACTTCAAACGGAAATACGTCATAACGTGGAGGTATCCCATACTACCTTAATATACAGAAGCTTTTCAATAATTTTTACGCTTAAAAATTGGAAATGCAAAAAAAAAAAAATGATTTTCAAAAAAGTAGGTTTAAGGTCTTGTGAAATTTGTGTATTTGCTGTGAAAAGCAACACGGATTTTTTGCCCGTATAGTGGTTAAAAGGGAGATATTATGGCAGTACTTAGTTAAAAGTTATCTGAACAATCATTCAAAACCACTAGTTTAAAACCGTATGACGACCAGTGCACATGTTGATTTTCTAATTTCTCCATTTCAAATTAAAGGAAGTGTGTCGGACCAAATGAGACGATACAGAATAATCCCTAAGTGTCATAATGCTTTGCAGTTAGAACACACACACACACACACACACACACACACACACACACAATGAAATTGACCTTATTTCCTGCCTCTTTCTTGGTGAAAGGCAACAAGATGTTCTCCTTATTGATTTCTTGTTTATCCCTGAAAGAAAAATAAGACAATGGCCAAATGCTAGAAATTACACATTTTTTCTTAGAAAAGGAAAGTTTAAAAGAGATAGTTATAGTAGGTTACATTACTAAACAACACAATTAAAACTTACTCTGAATTGGTTTGAACGGAGTCTATATACAAATACCCCGAATTTTCTGTTCTGGAAAAAAGAAAAAAAAAACATAATCTTATGAGAGAGAGAGAGAGAGAGAGAGAGAGAGACCCACACTTATGTCTACATATAAAATTTCTTTTCCAGTAAATTATGAGGAAATCGCAGGTATAACCCCACAGCGTATTCATTTAATTAAAAACAAGCGTACATTTTTAATTGGCAAAGTTTACGGTTAATACTCACTTGCTCACATAACCTGTTTCATACTGGTTACATATATCGTTAGATACTTCTTTTCTCAAATGATCTCTCCTTTTTGGTAGTCTATTGGGAGAGAAGGTAGACTTTTTTCTGTTAAGGCACCGATAAATGTGCTTGTATGATAAAGTATTGTTTTGTTAACTATCACCGACTGATAATAAATCTTACAGATGTTTGTATTTGATCAGGTCTAGAATAACTTTCGAAAGTATTGTACCCCAAGCCGTCATCATTAAAAACTGAGAAGGAGAAATATTCATACTTTCATATTAATCTTTGCAAGTTTTGAAATGGGTACAGTTCTATCAAGCCTGACGTTATAATTATCTCTATAAATTTTTAAGTTTTACAGATATAATGATTAATTTTGTTACCTTTCAGATTCGTGAAAGGGTATAATAAAATGTTTTAAAAATTTTGTCTTTTGACTCTAGATTTCAGATAAAAAATACCTTTTGCTTCGACAACAGTACCATAGTAGACAGGAAAGAAAGAAAATCACAAACAGTGTCACCAACGTTAGCACCAGTATGACAATGTCAACTATAATTCCTGAATAATAAAACAAGGAAAATCACAAACAGTGTCACCAACGTTAGCACCAGTATGACAATGTCAACTAGAATTCCTGAATAATAAAACAAGGAAAATCACAAACAGTGTCACCAACGTTAGCACCAGTATGACAATGTCAACTAGAATTCCTGAATAAAAAAACAAGGAAAATCACAAACAGTGTCACCAACGTTAGCACCAGTATGACAATGTCAACTAGAATTCCTGAATAATAAAACAAAGAAAATCACAAACAGTGTCACCAACGTTAGCACCAGTATGACAATGTCAACTATAATTCCTGAATAATAAAACAAGGAAAATCACTTACATGTATGTCACCTACGTCAATAACCAATACGACAATATCAACTATAATTCCTAAATAAGAAAACAAGAGAAACCATGAATGTCACCAACGTCAACACCAATACTACAATATCAACTGTAATTCCTGAATAATAAAACAAGAAAAATCACTTATGTCACCTACGTCAATAACCAATACGACAATATCAACTATAATTCCTAAACCATGAATGTCACCAACGTCAACACCAATACTACAATATCAACTGTAATTCCTGAATAATAAAACAAGAGAAATCACTTATGTCACCTACGTCAACACCAATACGACAATATCAACTATAATTCCTAAATAAGAAAACAAGAGAAATCATGAATGTCACCGACGTCAACACCAATACGACAATATCAACTATAATTCTTGAGTAATAAAACAAAGAAAATCACTAATTTCACCTATGTCAACTCCAGTATTACAATATCAACTATAATTCCTGAATAAGAATAAAATAGAAAATCACAAACAGCTAGGGTCTCCAAAGTCAACAACAGTATGACAATGTCAACTATAATTCCTAAATGAAGATTGGATATAATAAGACAGATTTTTGAACAGGAGCTGTGTATACGTGAAAAAAAATCTTAGGAAGGGAAATTTTACATCTCAAGGTGCGTTTGCACGGACTTTAAGAGTATAAAAACACGCATAACTATTATAAGCTCGAATATTGTAATTTTGTTAAAAAAGAGAGAAAAAAAGTCATATCTGATCAATGAATTTAAAAGTAATTAACTTACTGTCCATTTCTTTGGTTAATATTGTAACCCCCCGGAAGTTATCGTCTACATGTATAACGCAGACTGGCTGTTCCCCTAGAAACAGTAGACTCCTAAGTAACTCTGTAAAGGACATCGGTTTTATCACATATATTTATTTAAGGAGTTGATTAATTATATGTTTAAACCCGAAGACAGCTTTAAATTCGTTCTGTCAACTGCACTAAAGATTCTCAAAAGGACAGAAAACCTCTTTAATTATAATAGTTGTGTGTGGTTTAGTTGTGTCTAAGACAACTAAAGCATCTCCCTTGGTTCATCAGGAAGTGGAAATAATTTTACTCCCGGATGAGTTATTTTTATCTGGTCACATTTTACATTGTAATATTCACTACTATTTTCTTCTAGAGGTTTCAGGTAGACGGTTTTGATTTTCAGTCTATAGAACAAATAACCCAAAGAAAAAGAACGAAAACATTAAGTAAAACATCTTCAAATTTAAAGTTATTTTCAGCTTGATTAACTGAATTTTACAATTTCTTACAAGTCCCAAAACACTCAGGTATCACCGATATCCGTCCTGTTTAATTAGAGATACTAGTATTATAGAATAAGATTTCCCCCATAGCCAACTCCACCCTCCAGGAAACTGCACTCTAGGATTTCCCCTCAAGGGGAGATCCCACACTGGAGGCAAATTTTCCCTCTTTCTATCCCAAAGTAGGATTTCCCATATCTTTGATCTCTCTCTCTCTCTCTCTCTCTCTCTCTCTCTCTCTCTCTCTCTATATATATATATATATATATATATATAAAATAGCAGTGTGGCAACGCACTTTGAATAATTACGCAATTTGAAAAAAAAATTCGAAGTGCGTTAAATTTGGGACCAGGTTAACGCACTTTGAATAAATGTATTTCTTTTCAAAGTGCGTTCCTATCGACCATATCAACGCACTTTAAAAAAAAATGTGCACGACTAGGTCAATATTCTTGCAAATTTTAGGTATGGTAAATGAATAATTGAACCTGGTTGGATAACTTTTCGGTGATGACACTTCAGGATCTGAAATATAGACGTTTTAAAGATTTTTAGGGGTTTTGTTGTTCCGAAAGGTCCCAGCAAATGTTAGAAAGGGGAAATGGGTCTTTTAAAAATAATGAAGGAATTTTTGTTAAATAGCACAATTTCGATTCTTTTTTTTTTTTTTTTATTCTATCCAGTCTGTAAAAAGTTCGGTAGATGTAGGGGTCTATAAATGACTTAAAGCATCGCATTTTTCTTAGGGAAAAGGGAGCAATTATAATTTTTCCACATCATAAAAGTTCTCTCTCTTTCTCATTCATCTATCTATCTATCAATCTATCAATTCATTTATCTATTTATTGTGAACATATATGTCAAATGTGTAATGTTTACACAGAGATTATCAGATATGGTGACAGATGTACATATAACGACAGTTTAGCAAAACGTTCATAAATTAATTGATTTTTATGACAATGAACATTAATGGACTTTCAATTTCAAAAAGAACTAAAATTCAATGTTAAGTTCCTTATACTATTTACTATTTAGAATTTTCTTTTTCTTTTCAAATATGAATTTTAGGGGTACGAGAATTGCGACAAAATGGGGTCCAAGTTTGTATGCTTATTGGAAATAATTTTCCCGCACAATATATATATTGTGCGGGAAATATATTTTACAGTTATTTGAAAAGTATTTAGAAGCATGAAAAAATTGTTCATTCCCGCACAATATGATGGCATTTTTTACAGTTATTAGATTAGTATTAAGAGGTATGAAAAAAAATATTTATGCATTTTATACAATTTTTATGCCCCGTAATCGTAGATTCGGGGGCATATAGTTTTTGCCCTTTCCGTCCGTCCGTCTGTCTCTCTGTCTATTTGTCCGCAAAAACATTAACCTTGTTCATAACTTTTGATTGGTTAGAGCTATGGCTTTCATATTTCACAAGTGTTTTTCTTGTGACAAGACCTTTCTTTGGGTACCATCATATTTGACCTTGACCTTGGAGTTTGACTCACTTTTGCAAAATTTTATGAGACTTTAACCTTGGCCATAACTTTTGAATAGTTGGTGCTTGGCCTTTCAAACTTCACATGTGTATTCCTTGTGACAAGACCTTTCTTTGGATACCAACAACTTTGAACCTTTCACCTTGACCTTGGAGTTTGAACTACTGTTGAAAAAACTTTAACCTTGGCCCTAACTTTCGAACAATTTGTGCTAGGGCTTTTATACTTCACTCGTGTATTTCTTGTGACAAGACCTTCCTTTGGATACCAACAACTTTGACACCTTGACCTTGGAGTTTGACCTACTTTAATTTTGAAAAACTTTAACTTTGGCCATAACTTTTGAACAGTTAGTGTTAGGGTTTTCATACTTCACTTGTGCATTCCTTGTGACAAGACCTTTTTTTTTTTGGATACCAACATCTTTGACCCTTTGACCTTGACATAGGAGTTTGACCTACTTTTGAAAAACTTTAATCTTGGCCATAACTTTTAAAAAGTTGGTGCTAGGGCTTTCATAATTCACACATGTGACAAGACCTTCATTTATAAACTAACAACTTTGACCCTTTGACCTTGACTTTGGAGTTTGACTTACTTTTGAAGAACTTTAACCTTGGCAGTAACTTTTGAATGATTGGTGCTACGGCTTTCCTATTTCACATGTGTATTCCCTCTGAAAGGTCTTTCCTTGGGCACCATTAATTTTGACCTTTTGACCTTGACCTTGATGTTTGACTTACTTTTTAAAAACTTTAAACTTTGCCATATCTATTCAATGGTTGCTGCTAGGTTTTTCATATTTCACAGGTATATTCTTCGAGACAAGACCTTACTTTGGGTACCACCATATTTGATTTGTATTTGAGAAAGTTTAATCTTTGTTATAAGTTGCCATACGGGGGCATCAGTGTTTCACAAACACATCTTGTTTTGTATTGAATTTGATTTTGTAAAGCTACTGTGTCCAAAGTAAAGTCAGTTGGCTATTGTTGATCAGCGATATGGTCCCTGAGTCTCACGTCTTTAACATAATAGGGTGCGTTATCTTTTTATTTTTGGAAAGCATATCTCATTTTTTTCATCTATGTTACGTTAACTAAAATTTATTGAGAGAACATATATCAATGTCAAACCAGTTATATAAATACATATATTTGGGTTGGAAAGATAAAGAGTTGGGTTGAGGAACCTTCTAACTGTCGTCTCCTCGTTCTCGATGAGGGTAGATCAATTCTTCAGGTTTTCGAAAGATATATAGCAAAATAATGCTGCCTATTACTAAAATCTAAGTATAGAGTTTTTGTTTTATACATATTTTTTCTAAGTGCGTAATTTTTTCAAAGTGCGTTGTACATTTATAATATAGCAGAAAGATTTCAGCGAAAAGTTGAAATGTAGGTTAACTGCTATGTGGCAACGGGCTTTGAAAAAATTATGCACTTTGAAAAAAAAATTTCAAAGTGCGTTAAAATTGGGACAAAATCAACGCATTTTGAATTTTTTTTTTCAAAGTGCGTTAAATTTGGGACAAAATCAACGCACTTTGAAAAAAAATTTCAAAGTGCGTTAAGAGTGTACTTAATCGTTTTTTACCATGGGGACACTTAACGCACTTTGAAAAAATATGTATAAACAAGAATTCTGGACTTAGATTTAAGAAATAGACAGCATTATTATGTTATATTTCTTTCGAAAACTGATGATTTGATCTACCCTCATCGAGAACGAGAAGACAGGTAGAGGGTCCCTCAGCCCAACTCTTTCCTACCTAAATATATGTATTCACATAACGTAGTATGAAATTGGTATACTTTCTCTCAATAAATTTGAGTTATCGTAAAATAGATGAAAGAAAAATTGAGATAAGCTTTCCTGAAAAAAAAAATAACGCACCCTATTAAATAAGGGAAGAAAGAAGTCCAGGGACCATATCGGTGATCTAAGCAACAATAGCCAACTGACCATACTTTGGCCAAAGTAGCTTTACAAAATCAACTTGTATAAAATGCATAAAATTTTTATTCATACCTCTTAATGCTAATCAAAACACTGTTAAAAAATCATATTGTGCGGGAATAAACAATTTTTTCATCTTCTGAATGCTTATCAAATAGCTATAAAACCATCATATTCTGCAGGAAAATGATTTTCAATGGAAAAATCATGATTGCTCCCTTTTCCCTAAGAAAAATGCGATGCTTTAAGTCATAAATCGACCCTACATCTACAGAACTTATTTTAGACTGGAAATAAAAAAAAAGAAACGAAATCATGCTACAAAACAATCATTCCTCCATTATTACTAAAAGACTCATTTCCCTTTTATTACATTTACGAGAACCTTTGGGAACTAGACAACCCCTAAAAATCTTTAAAATGTCTATATCTCAGATCCTGAAGTGACGTCATCACCGAAAAATTATCCAAAAAGGTTCAATTAATTATTTATCATACCTAAAATTTGCAAGAATATTGACTAAGCCGTGCACATTTTTTTTTTTCAAAGTGCGTTAATATGGTCGATATCAACGCACTTTCAAAAGAAATATTTTTATTTTAAAGAGCGTTAAATTGGTCCCTTTAACGCACTTTGAAAAAAAAATTTCAAAGTGCGTAAATTTTCAAAGTGCGTTGTAACACTGCTATTATAAACGGAAAAATGTTCAATTATAGTGTGAATTCTAAAAATGTATTTCAAACCATGTAGTTTCAACCCAACATTTTAAGGAGGAGTACCACATTAAAATTTTGCTGACGGAACCTACATTATGTAGACATCTCTTTTGAAATATGACTTCAGCATTGAAGACCGAAATAAGCTTTTAATTTTTTTTTGTATGTAAGCATGTAAGGGTACTGGATTGGTTGTCTTCAACCCCAAACTACAATATTCCACTTATTTCTCTCTAATATCTCTTTCAAAGTTTTGTGTGTGTATGAATTAATGAGATAAAATAATCAAATATAATTCCTTAAAATATCGGGGGAACTAAATACAAAGTTTACTTGTTCTTTTACAAATTGAGGAAGACTTGGACGCCATTTTCTCCTGGATATCTGCGCTTTAAAAAAAACAATCCATAGATCAAGTGGGATATACTATCTGACAGACAGATTGATAGCTAGACAAATGGACAGATGGATGGATGTATGGGAAGGAATCTTATAATCCTCTACAGTTTCACTGCTTGGAGACTATTTATATATAGACCCAAGAAGTCCAACTATGAAAATTCAAGATTTTTTGGTCGATCATTAAATTATTAATTATTTTAAACTACATGTATCTCGTTTGAAGTCTTTTTATAGTCGTTATAATGTCATTGTTTGCAAATACAACTTATATACAAGTAACTAGGTCGTATTGAAATGTTTTACACAAATTGACTGGTCATTGTTTTTTGTACCGTTTTGATACATATAACTCCGTTTGCCTGAGGGCTCAATGTAAATATGACGTTCGTTAGAGGATGCTTACTTCTCCTAGGTACCTGATCCCTTCTCTGGTGCATCCAAGGGTCCGTGTTTTGTCCTATTCATGATTCGTAGACTTTACTAGATTTGTGACATTGACCACTGATACCAAGTATCAAGTTTTGAAGATGGCAAATTAAGTGGAAAATACCGCTTTTTAGGCTTTAAATCTCTACGGTCCGTAAGTGTTTATCATAATCATATTTTCAAATGACGAAAAATATACTTTCCACTTATCCTATGTTTTTGTGCTTAAGTTGCAAATTGAAGAAATGATTCTTTGATTTACAATCATTCATAATAAAGATCTTTCGAGAACGATTGCGTGGCTTTAGCTAAACACGTGAGTTTGTTTACTGATAGAATTTCATAGTATAACCAACTATTTACCTCATATCGTGATCAAAAAATGTTTATTCAATAAAGTAGGCTGTTTGGCCACAGCTCCTCTTCTTTTGTGTCTTGATTTCTTCAAAATAACCAGCTTTCCACAACTCCTAATATGCACTCGTGAGATCTCATGTTAAACTGGTTAGTGCGCATGTGCGTTATCAGCAGTCGTTGTATTTATCGTTTTTTTTAACTTTCCAATTTCTTTTTCTCTGGAACAGGTGAGAACTAGAGTGTGAAAGTATCGGAAAGTGAGAAACTTTTATACTGTAAATGAATGATATAAAAGCTATCGGATCATAAATCATTAAGGATATATAATGACATTAAGTTTTATGTAAAATTCTAATTCTAGTCGAGAAAGTTCTATGAAGGACATGAAATACATTGTGCACATTTTAACGAGCAAATATTAAATTTACACAAGTGATTTGTCAAGGGTTCTTATTGCATAGTTTTTAATTCAAGCAGGAATGAGAGGTTTACATCATCATGTTTTTCAAAAAAATAATTTTTCCTCATGACAATCTGATATAACCACTTTGAGCACAAAAATATAATATTTTTTATACTTCCCTTATTTAAAAAAATTTGAAAATTGTAACTGTTTTTTTCGAAACCTCAGGAAAGTGCAAATAAGGGCATTTATTACATTTTAACCTAGAAATACCGCAATTTTTCCCGAAAATGAAATCGATGTCTTTACAGACGTGTTATTTTCACTGTGAAAGTAACATTTTCGAGACAAAAATCTTCTTCCTTTCACAGTGTTATAGAAACTTCCTTTAGATCCCGAGAAAGGAATGATTCATCCTGGCACTGACTGAAACTTACAAAGTTTTTGCAACTTATTTTGAAAATCAAATTTTACAATTTTCAACCTCACGATCACATTAAATCTAAGGCGTTTTAGAACAGGTAGACGTTACAGCATATGATTGTGTGCTACAAAAATGACAGCTAATATGCAATATGGATAGAAAACAGAGAATGTAATGAACAGAAAATTCAATTCGCTGTGGATGGATATGAACTTTACATCAATCGTGATGCAGAATAATCTTTTTATATTTATCTAATCGAGCTTTGCCCTTCTGTATTGTTCTTAAATTCCAGTCCCACTTATGAAATAAATTCCATATTCAACATTAAAAAACGATTGCCCTCGAATACTTTCCAAATATTACTTGTGTGGCAATTGGCTCGGAGAGTCAGATATGTCCCCACCCCCGCAAGGTATATGGAATTTTTTGGATGTTAAGTATTGTTATTACTGTGTTACGTTAAGTTTTATGTTGAGGTCTTGCTGCAAAATCTAGAGATCAAAACAAAATCACATTTAAGGTTTAAACATTGAATGTTAGAAGTGCATGGTTATGAATTTGCCTTTTTGAAATTAATTATAGTTATGATTTATTATAAGGTTGGATATTCAAAATGAGTGCAAGAGGTGGGTACATACCTCTAATTATTTTTAGAATCGGTAGGAGAAGAAAGTAGTGCAGAAAAAATTACAAGTTCCTTAATTTGTAGACCTGAATTAAAAAAACTGTGATAAGGTATTAAATTGAGCCTCATACTTGTTGATAAGGAGTATGTTCCCTTGCAAAAAAGCTTGTCAGATGTAATTTATCAAGAAGATCAGCAGAATTATTTTATGTATTATAACACCAGTGAGAAGTCTTGAAATCCCCTACTTTCACTTTCATTTTCAGAGGTTAACGCAGACAGACGCATTTTGCCGGAAAACGAATCTGACATGCCACCTCGAGATTTTAACCAAGGAAAGACAACTTGATGTGCTTTGATTTGAGGGGTCACTCAATGCTGAACGAAAATTAGGGACATTGCTATGTGAAGAAACGTTAACATTGCCGCCTATGGGAAAACAATTAGTGGGCTGTACCCAATATGAGGAGCCTATTGGTAAGAGAAAATTCTCATAGATCATTACTTTGTTTTGAACTCGTTGTTTACTATCATTTCCAATTGTTTAAATTTATGAAAGAAGCAAATTTGAATTTGTTTATACGTATTTTGAGACAAATCAATTTGTTAATACCCCCCCCCCCCCCAGGAACAGACAGCTTATGCTCATATCTCCCATTGTGTACAGATGTAGCATGTAAATTAAATGTATCGATTTTATACAATTTATTAATTCAGAGCCATTAATAGATATTTAGAAAAGGAACAATTATTTTAGAAGTACATCCACCACTATTGTTTATTTTCAATACACAACATTTCACAAATGAGGTCGGAATCGGTAATCAGTGAAGTTCAAGGTCAAAGTGAAAGTAGAATGGCAGTAAGTTATCAAAACTGCTTAGTGCTACCTAGTGCAGAGTCTTGCAGTATGTAGGTGATATGCATTTGTCATTTTATGAAAGAGGTAAAGAAAAAAAGGTTTCCATGCCTTATCACAATATTTGTAAATGAAAACTTTTATTTTCATGGAATAGAATTACATGTCAGCGAGGACATACATATGTAATTCTTTCAAAGAAGTCGATCAGGCTACAGTTGTGTAAAAGTTAAGCAGTGTGTGCGTGAACATGCACACTAACATTTTTTTTTATTTTATTAACTGCATTACATGTATTTGTCTAATGTATAATTATTGTCAGTAAACATGCTTTTTACCTGTATTATTAATTTACATGTAATTTAACAATGCTGAGACTAATAAGTGCAAATTCATAATTTTCAATTGATATCAAATTATGGGCATAAAAGGATTATGGTAGGATTTGTTTGTTTGACGTCTGTCTGTGAATGTTTTAGGTGCTTTATGATGCTGATTTATTACTGCGCACCATTTTTAAAATTGATTTTTTTTAGGATCAATGTCGAGGTTCATGCAGATGTGTTTAAAACTCTCAGTCAGTAAAAACAAACTCATTTGAACACATCTTGAGTCTTCACATGTAAAATGATGGCAGCAGTAGTCCAGGGGTTCAAAATTTTTTCTATCATGGTCAAGTCCAGGACTTAAAGAATAAATTTTAGGCAAGTCCGAGGAAGAAATTTCTGAGTCCATATTTTCATGATAGATAAAATGTTCAGGGGTACTCTCGTGGATCTTAATCGGTTCGATTCTCAGGTTTGTTGTTCCTCTAGTCAATGCATTTGACTTGTCCGCCGTAATCGGAAAACTTTGACAAAATGAACAAAACATCGTTTTCGTATCGTCATTGTAATCAAGCCACGGCCTATCATCACGCCAGTGGCTTTGGAATTCGCGAACTCTCTTCTTGTCATAGGTTCCGTCTTTGGAATTGTTATTTTGATCCCCAGCTTCATGTTCCGCACGGGGTCTTTTATTTCTCGTTCCTTTACTGGTAAAACCAAAATTTAACAAACTCATGTCATATGGGAGGAAACATGAGAAATTGCGTAAAAGCAGGTGTCTAACCGCAACGGAACATAAAAAGACGGATTGTATTTTTGAGACGTTCGTAATGTTTTGTGGGTATATTAACGCCAAAAAATCCACATTTTTATTCAATACATTTGAGAATTTGCTTTATTTTTAGTTTTACGAACTTTTTTCTTAACTTAAATAAAAGATAAACAAGAAACATTGCCAAGTCCAAGGACTTTTGGCGATTCTAAATGCCGAGTCCGGATCCGGAATTTGTTAGTCCGGGACGTCGGGCTTGAGGAATTTTGAACCCCTGAGTACTTTTAATATGTAAGTTGAATTTTCTAAAGCTTCTTTGTGTGTGTATGTGTGTGTCTGGGGGGGGGGGGGGGGGGTTAAAGCTTAGAAAATGTAGATTTTAAATATTTGAGCTATAAAAGTGACCATCAAACTAATCTGTACATGTATGCTATATATTTTACAGCTAATATATTTTAAAAAGAATTTCAAAACAATTACATTCATAGTGTTGTGTATGATAAAATATTAAGATTAACAAATATAAGAGTTGAAATTTCTTGAATATTTATCAGTCAGAATGAGCGACTAGTAAGGAAATTCAAAATTTTCAAAGTTCTCTTTTATTTTCCTACAAATTACAAAATGGTTACCATGGAAACAAAACATTTTCTGTAGACTATTTATTTGATCTGCTCATGCAAGTATTTTTATCATTTTATAGTTGTAATGAATATTTTAGTTTTAATTTCATGTTTAATTAAAAGTACGGGAAAAGTAACACTACATGTGTAATAAGCAATCCATTATTATGATGTCATTATGACATCATAGATGAGTGAACTTGCACTGGCGTAAAAATTGCTTTGAAACAGATGAATGTATACAAGAATATAAAGGCTTATAACTTTTTTATTGCTACACCAATTTTCCTGAATGATACATCAATGGACAGGAAATAATCAGTACTTTCTATTTTTACCACTTTCGGGGTATTTGTAAACTTAATTTTTTTGTTAATCATGGAGAAACGATGAATTCAAGGGTGAGGGATGATAAAATTTTGTGCAAAAATGCATTGATTTTTTGAACTAAGAGAAATTGACCCATATGAGTTCTTGATTATGATTTTGCTTGATGTATTTAAAGTTTTGAAAGAGAATAAAAGTGGTATAAGTTTATTAATAAGCTAACCGATGACTTAAAATTTGGGTGCAGTTGTGGCTAGATGGAAGCATTTTGAAAGAATTTTGCATACAGAACTGTGCATGGTGTAAAATCTTTATTAATGATTGAATTTTCCTGAAATTTGGCATAATGTCACTACATAGTCTGTAGTATGACTTAGGATGTAAAATGTTGTAAAATCCAGAAAATACTTTTTCATATTGGGTACATACCTCTAATTATTTTTAGAATCGGTAGGAGAAGAAAGTAGTGCAGAAAAAATTACAAGTTCCTTAATTTGTAGACCTGAATTAAAAAAACTGTGATAAGGTATTAAATTGAGCCTCATACTTGTTGATAAGGAGTATGTTCCCTTGCAAAAAAGCTTGTCAGATGTAATTTATCAAGAAGATCAGCAGAATTATTTTATGTATTATAACACCAGTGAGAAGTCTTGAAATCCCCTACTTTCACTTTCATTTTCAGAGGTTAACGCAGACAGACGCATTTTGCCGGAAAACGAATCTGACATGCCACCTCGAGATTTTAACCAAGGAAAGACAACTTGATGTGCTTTGATTTGAGGGGTCACTCAATGCTGAACGAAAATTAGGGACATTGCTATGTGAAGAAACGTTAACATTGCCGCCTATGGGAAAACAATTAGTGGGCTGTACCCAGGTGCTTGGTACCTTAGAAACAGATTTTGAAGGAAACCACGTGGTCACTTTAAATCTTTTTGAATTCCTCCTTTTTCACATGTAATGCAAAAGAATGTGAATGTTCATGGACTTTGACGAAATGGGCAGAAAATAGGTAAATTTTTTGTTGGGCTTTTTCTAATTTCTTAACAAAAAAAATATGCATATATTTACGTAAGATTGACACTAGTTTATATTGTTTTGTCTCCCCCTTTTGGTAAGAATTTTCTCCAGTAAGATTTCGATTTTATATCTTTATCAGAAGAAAACAATTTCTAAAACTCATTTATGCAATCAGTTTTCTGGACTTTTAATACTTGCATTCTACTATTCAACAGGAACAAAATCATTTTTGGGATTAAGAAACTACATGTATATTTATTCAAAATAATAAACAAGACAAGCAAATACAAACAAACCACCAAACAAACCAAAATTACAAAAATAAACTAAGACAAATGTTAATATAAAAGAAAACCAAATCAAAAGTATTGTTCAAAGAGAATAAAGTCAAAACGAAGAAATTATAAATGTTTCAATACTTAAAAACAAATTAATTTATTGATAAAGTATAGATATTGCCATTCACTATCTTACTGTAAACATAATCGATAATTGTTTGACAATATATGTTTCCACAAATTTGTTTGTTTTCTGATCTGTTTGTTCTTCTGCGATATCACTCAGTTATGAACAATTTTTCATATTAAAAGGATTGTCATTCAAAGAGATTTGTTTTGTTACATCCAAATAACTATTTGTAATTAAGAATGTTTAATTACTAGCAATTATACGAGCGCAATCAATCAAGTGCTGAAGCACTTCCTTCTTTACTAATATCACAATAACATGCACTTAGTTTGTTTTTTCATGCTCACAGATATGGGAGCTGTTTTTACAATCCTTGGAAATCTATTTAGAATATTAAGACATCCTATCGTTCCTGCCATGCAGCGATCAGGGTTCCACAACAATGGTCAAAGTATGTTCTTATTGTTTGTGCACCTTTTGTCCGGTGTTTTTGTCATCATTGAAATAAATGCAGCTGACCAAACGTACTCAGATGTAGCTAAAACAAGGAACTGGGTAGTTACGATGATATTTGTGGCAATTGGATTGATCTCTTTGGTTATTCTCATCTTGCCTGGTTGCAGGAATAAGCTGACCACAGATGGAAAAAACTTAAACAAGTTAGCCGATCCCTCCTTGAATCTTAGAATAATATTTCTCTGGATCTTTGGATTTGCGGTTATTATACATATTTCCATCAATGCAGCGATTTACGTTGAGTGCATTCAATTTATTTCTGTAAAGTCTATAGAGGTGCCTTTCTCCTTGTTAAGTAGTGTTATTTTAATATTGTTTCTTCTTGTTCAGTTGAGTTTTATTTCATACTACCGAGGCACGACATTTATTAAAACTTCTATTGTTAACTTTTCCTGCATTTTTATTCTTGTGGCAAATTTTGTCATTTGGTTCAGTTTATTCATTAGTAATATTAATGTATTTCAACTTGGAAACAATACCGTTCCCAGATACAGCAATGAGTCTTACTGTTTCCGAACATCCAATATACAACAGGGTCTGGCTAAACAATTATCACCTTTCTTACTACCAAAGAGAATGGAGTTCTGTATTCTTGCCTCAAGTTTCATTTTGTTATTCTTGGGCTGGTCTTCTGATGAAACAGATGACAAAATAGACGACAAATTTAATCATCATAGACATACACATTCGACGGAAAGCGTTGATTTTAGAATGCAAGTTACAGAAGAAGGACATCATATTATTGGACAACATATATTTGCATCAGTCTTTGGAATTTTAATGAATGTACCGATTTTTGTCACCTCAGTATTACTTACATTTGTTTTTGACTGGGAAAATGACGATACTTTACTTGCACTTCTAATCGGCGAATTTATGAGTGCTTTCTGCATCATTTTACCAGTTTATATTTGTAGTTATCATCTGAAGAAAGATTTCAGCAATTCTTGGAGACCAACAAAATTGACAACCAACGAGTATATACTGATTTTGAGCTCTTCTGGAATGATGACTTACTACATGTTCGGTATGGTAACCGCATTCACTGTCAACTTTAGCCATTTACAGACGTTTCTGTGTACTCGTATTATTTTAATGCTGGAAACTTTTCTTCAGACACATTTTTTAATCAAAGTCAAGCGCTACTGTACGACTGGACAATCTTCTGTTTTCATTTCCTCTGGAGGAATTATTCTCATGTTGACAAATCTTAATCATTGGGTTTTGAATTCTTACAACCAGCATAGCTGTAATAGAAATCTGGAAACGAATCTTGTGAGTTGCGAAAGTTGGCTCTATATAGAAAATATACTTGTTCCACTTATGTTATTTTATAGGTTTTTCTCCGGCATCAGTGGTTACTCCTTATATTACACGTTTAAACCAATCGTTTTTTGAAATTATACGGTAATTTATACTATACAAATATTAGATAGGAGGGTGGAAAGGGGGGGGGTATCGTGAGTTTCTTTTTCATACAATTAGTATATTTATTTTAAGAAACAAATGCAAAAATCGAGACGAAACTATCAGATGATGATAGTAAAATACAAACTTGAACATATTTGATATTCGTATTCCGGTTTGTTACTAAATTTATTAAGTAAGAAATATGCAATCGTATGATGACTTAAGTATATTTCTATTTGATCTGCGTGGAAAAAATGGAAAATGTGAAAATAATGAAAAGCTATCGATCAAAAAAATCTATAAACACAAATCTGTGAACAAGGCATAAAACGCGGACCCCCTGAAATTCGTGACCAGGGATCAGGTACCTATTAAGAGTAAGCATCATCTGTTGACCGGTCACATCCGCCGTGAGCCCTATGTATTGATAAGGTAAACGGAACATTCCGTAGCGAAATATAAAACAAAGGTCAACAATTGGTATGACACAAGGCAGCCAAAATAAGAACTAAGGATAGGTTACATTTGCTGACAACATGATTATAACAACCATAGAATTTACGAAATACTGACTTTAAACGAGTTTGTTGAAATCCAAGTATCATTAACTTGTCCGTGAGTAGATTGAACGTACTCAGAGCATTTTCTTGACTATCGAATAAGCTGGGAGGCATATAAACCATACGCAGGTGATAGCGGAATATTACTACATAAATAAGGAATTTTTATGATAGAAAAGCTGAAGTTATCTCGTTTGTCATACAATTTAGTTGCTAGTTGGCTCAAATCGTCCATAGTTAGTTAAACATCAAAATATGAAACGGATGTAGCAGCCTCTATGGTGTCTTTTATTTCACTGGGATATATCGAGTCAACATCAGAAAGAAACAACTATCGTCGATATATTTCAAAGTGAATTTGAAGACCACATCAAGTGTTTGCTTCTTCTCATGTAGAATTTTTTGAATAAATTCTGCTTCATAGGAACATAAAAACAGGTCGATTATTAAAGGAGCACAATTAGTGCCTATCTGTATTCCAACAGAAATTTTCGAGTTCCATTTTTATTGAAGAAGCAGTTGTCTACGATGTCAAAAAGCCTAGTTTTTAATTTATCGCGAGGAATGGTTGTACATGTATAAAGTGTAGAAAAATCGTACGTTTTGAAGTTATTGGCTTTTGAAAAAATTGGTGATTTTAAATTTTGTTTCGAGCTTTTGACTATATATTGTTTTACGTCCCATTCGATAATTTTTCACTCATATAGAGACGTCACCATATACCGGTGAAGGGCTTCAAATTTTGACCTTTGTTCGGCACTCAGGGCCATTGAGCAGTGAGGGATCTTTATCTTGCCAACGCCTGCCTTGACACGGGGCCTCGATTTTTAAGGTCTCATCTGAAGGACCCGCAACTTTCACTTCAAAGTGCCGAGCGCATGGAGAAGGAAAAGTTGCTACCCATTTTTTATCGACTTAAGTCTGTCGCGGCCGAGATTCGAACTCACGACTTCCCTATCATGGAGCGAGCGTTCTACCGATTGAGCTACCGTGAACGGTTTTTGAAATTTTGAGTATGAATTCATTGCATAGAAAATATACTGAAAAGATAGTTAAGCAATTAATTGATTGTATCATTTAAGAAATCTATCTTTGATTTATTGAGTGTGATATTATAAACAAGTCTGTTTTAAAATTACTAATTCATTGAATAAATATATACATATATAAAGTAGTTCTTTAATTTTCTTCTTCATATACAAAACTTCTGTACTCGTCGATGGAAGAATTAAATATATTATGTTAATAGTGGTAAACTATGTCAATAATTCATTGTGCTGAGATTTTTCAGATAACAGTTAAATATTTAAACAGTCACTGATAACTGTCATTTTCTTGAAACTGAAAACAATTGACCTTTATATGGGTATATATTGTATCTCTATTCTACAGATAAATACATGAATAACTTATAAGGTCTCTAATTAAAAATATTCATAGCCAGGACTAAGTATTGTACACTATTATACCTATTGTATAGGTAATAAAATGGATTGTTAACAATTTTGAGTTTTCTTAATGTAATAGGCAATGAAAAAAAATGTTATTCGTTTAAGTTTTTTAAAGAATTGCTGCTTCCATTGATTGTACATAAAGGCAAAGATTAAGTACATTTAACATGAAAATGACCAAATAAGTATTATCTCCTGGATGTTCTTTTTACTTGAATTATTTGGAACTCATTCGATGTGTGTGTGTGTGTGTGTGAGGGTGCGTGGGTGTGTGTTGTGTATGTGTGTGTGTGTGTGTGTGTGTGTGTGTGTGAGGGTGTGTGTGTGTGTATGAAAGAGAGAGAGAGAGAGAGAGAGAGAGAGAGATTTCATCCCCTTCTAAAACCATTTTTTTAATAGGGAAGAAAAACTTTTTTTAAAAATATTTCCAAACTCTAAGGGTGCCTTTCCAATAACTATTTGTTTTAAGTGTTAGCAACTTCCTTTTCAAACTATATTTGATTTCAAGAAGAAAGTCTGTTATATATTTCCTAATTCTAGAGGGTTCCTATATACATGTAATAGATTGTCACCTTCATGAATAAGGGCTTGCTAAGGGTTGCTATTATTGAAAATGAGGTACTTACAACAATTTCCCATTAAAACATTAGGACTTTATAGTCAAATAAGCTAGATTTCTTTAACGTCCTCTCCCTCCCCCCAAAATGATGTTACTTCAAATCTTTTTGTTTATTTGAATCTGATCGGAAAATCTGTAATCTGTTAATAGCTTAGAACTGTAATAATAAGCAATTCAGAAAATGAAGTTTTGTTTTAAATGAAACTCAGCATCAATATAAATTCAAAATCATCTATCAAAAAAGTTAAAAAATCAATTTTCAGCAAAACATGTCTACAATTTTGATGGATTTGTTACAGACCCTGAAACGTGCTACTACCCCACACGCTCGCTGCACGAACGGTACACGCTCGCTACACGGTTTGCACGAAACGCTGCACGGTTTACACGAAACGTTACACGGTTTGCACGAAACGCTACACGGTTTACACGAAACGCTTTGCACGAAAGGCTGCACGGTTTACACGAAAGCTTGCACGAAACGCTTTGTACACGTTTCTCACACGCTTTGTACACGATTCTCGCACGCTTTGGCCTCGATCTGGATTTTCTATTCGGAATCTCTCGGACTTCATTTAAATTATTACGGATTAATCAAAGATTAGTTAAGAATTGCAATCATTCTGATTAAGTTAAGATTAAACCTCGCTTCACCAGTACTATATTAACAGATAAAATACTCAATGTTCAGTTGTAATTAATTAATAGTTGTCACTGAGTATGTGACCCGCCCGGTGAAATGCCTATCATTGTCTATGTACAAACCTTTTTCATTAGACTCTAAATTACGCACTGAAAAAAGAAAAATATTTGTAATTCATAATCTTTTATAGCATTCAATGTTTTTACAATTATAGTTTGATAGTAAAAAGACGTTTTTATTACTGACAAATAAACTCAGTTATTGATTTAATGATTTAATTGCGTATGATTTCTGTAAACGGATTGATTTTCTTTTCCTTTCTTTTTAATTATTGATTTACTCATTTTTTAATTTAGTAAATAAATAATTTCATTTGATTAAATTAGGTTCTGCTTATAATTTGCAAAGGTAATAAGTACATGTACACTGCATCAAACAAGAATATTTTGCGTGAAAAGAGGGGGGGGGGGTAGATTACCGAGATCTTACTTCTATACCTGGATAAATATAACGGGCACTTGTTTCAGTAAGCATACCATTGGAAAAAAAATTATTATAGAAACAAATGCTCGTTCTAAGAAAAAAAGATATCCATATATCCAGCGGGACCCGATACATGTACATTTAACTCGTTAAATGCACTTTATTCAGAATGGTAAATATATCGTTTCATTACAGAGTTGAACTTTAATTTATCATAAAATTTTATATGGTAGAGAAGCCGGGGGAAAGGTATTGTAATTCTTTAGTTCCCTTTTGAGGCATTGTGTTTATCAAATAAAAACAATATATCCATCACCTTGTAAAATCCTTGATTTCAAACCCCGTCTAGCCAAAAAAAAAAAAAAAAAAAAAAAAAAAAAAAGAATGAAATCAATAGTCGCGGCTCTTAACAATACATTCAATATACATGTATACATGTCCAATGACCAAAAACTAAAAAAAAGAATATGCTCTAGAACTGCGTGATTAATAAAACAACTAATACATAATTATTCAGGATTTATTTCTTTATAATTTTTTGTTCACGAATACACTGGCAAATTAATTCACTGTTTACAGACAATCGGTTAAATTTAAGAAATAAAATCCACGGGTATTTATTTCTACCCATTAAATACTTACAAAACAATTTAATTCATGAATTATTGTCGGTTGTCATCTTAGCCATGATTGACAAGAGGTAATACATGTAGCAGAACACGTTTTCAGTTCCCGGCACGCGGAGCCCGTGATCGCTGTTGTAAATGACCTTGATCACAGTCGTAAGAAGAGTGTTGGAAGTGTAAAGAAGATTTCAATACATTTTTAAGGGGTGCATCGGGCATCTTTAAAAAGAAAATTTTTTATAAAAACGTGTTAACAAAAACTCAAAGTTTGTGTTTTCATTTGACCCCCCCCCCCCCCCACCCCGGAAATATTTAACCCTATATTTGCCGATGCATGTGAATTATGATTCCTTTATATGACAATTATTAATCAACCAATTTTTTGCATAAAAAAACTATAAATGATTCATCATTTCAAATTTATTTGTATCACAATCTTGTAATATAAGAAAATTTTGTTCGTTTATAAAGAAAAAAAAATTAATTGTGTTCCCCGGCCTAGAATTCCTATACTTCACATTTATAGCAACGCACTAAATTTTGTGTTTTATTTTTCACGCCTGCCTTATCTGTCTATTATTTTATATTAATTACCCATATGTTCTTGTAATCTCTATATACCATAATTGTAAAATGATGAAGAGATTCTAATAAATGAATGAAAAGGACAAGACCGGATTCCTGATGAATTTTCTTTAAAAAAAATGTTCAGCATTGCTCCCTTTAAAAAATGTATTAAATCAAATACCTTAACATTGATGTGCATATAATTAATTACTTTTAACACATTTTCTTTCCAGCTTTATTTTAATAAAAAAAGAAAGAAAATCAAACAAATGTGAAATACATTACCGACTAATTTTATTTTGTTGTTTCCGTATTTTTTTTTTCTTAAAATACCACCGGTATGATATATCCGAATAATATTAGTAACAAACAACACAAAATGACATGTTAATCCATCAATGGCCATATCTAAAATAAAATGACTTCCGAATGAATCCTACACGTTTCTCACACGATTCTTGCACGAAAGTCGCACGTTTCTCACACAGTTCTTACACGAAAGTCGCACGTTTCTCACACGCTTCTCGCACGCTCGCTACACGGTTTGCACGAAACGCTTTGGAGCTTACACGAAACGCTGCACGGTTTACACGAAACGCTACACGGTTTGCACGAAACGCTGCACGGTTTACACGAAACGCTACACGGTTTGCACGAAACGAAAAGCGCACGAAAGTTACACGCTTTTTTGGGGTAGTAGCACGTTTCAGGGTCTGTTAGAAGATCCTGCAAAAAATCATTGTGGCCGGAAAACAAAGAGCCACATTTTAATCTATACCGTGTTTAGTTCTCAAAAGTTTCAAACCTGATTATGATTATGTTTTCCCCATGTTTTCCTCAGTTACAGACACCGTAATATCATTTTATGTCGTTATGACAATTTTCTGGAATTTCAGACAAAGACATAGTCTCTACACGGGAAGTCTCAATTACACCTGAAACCCCGCTTTGGGAGCCCTGAGGTCTCTGTTTTCCTTCTCTAGATTTTATAATGTTAAATTGGAATTTGAGCCAACCAACTATTTTTATTTTCACATTTTCATTTCAAGGGTACTTCTTATCTTTCAGTTTGGAACTTTAATTTATGTTGATAGGCTTCATCTCTCTCGAAATCAACCTCGAGATTATGTCCCCACAAACCTGCAAATAATAAGAATCTACGAAATTGTCCCCTTGAGTTAAAGTAGCAATTCTACGAAAAATTCACTTCGATTGTGTATGTTGATGAGAAAACCTGGAAACTCTAACTCCAAAATATTCGTGGAAGTTTATTCCAAACTTTTTAATTAAAAGAAAACTTTACAGGGTCTGGATATCGAATATCTGAACATAATCCTCCATCGTGTTCATGTTCTTCTTCACCCTACAACTATAGTCCTGCTGGACACGTTATTACTGGTGACGTAAATACAGTTAATAATGAGGACCTTAGATCACTAATTTTAAAAGGTCCTAAATATAGGGAACCCCGATCCTTCAACTGGCGTCGGAATTTCTTAAATATTATGGATTCTGTAGAGGATTACGCCAGGCATGAAAAAGAAGACCTTGACACTTTGTCAGAATGGATTAAATGTATCAGATGCATGTTAAAACGCGCATTAAAAGATTGAGGGGCAATATGAGAACAATCTATCCTTCTGTATTCAATAATCCAGAAGTGAAATATGAATTATATAGATTACATAATCAGTACATACTGGTCCCTGCTGACAAAGCAGGTAACAACATTGTCTTTGTTCGTAAGGCTCATTATATTAATTGTATTTTAGAGGAACTTGGATTTAATTCTACAAGTGGTAATCCAACTTATACTCATAGTTCCCTTTCTATGGAACATTTTTTTCAAAATCATATCTCAGTTTTAAATATTTTTAATATTCCAAAAACCAAAATGAATTTGAATTACCATATCTATATTGGATTCCGAAACTTCATAAAAATCCTTACAAACAAAGATACATAGCGGTTTCAGTAAATGTTCAACCAAGCCTCTTTCTTTTCTCCTCCCTAAGATATTAACTGTAGTGAAGGAGAAACTTCAAGAGTACTGTGCAACAATATATTCGAGAAGTGGTGTAAATCAGATGTGGATACTTATAATTCCAAGGAACTTTTGGAAAATTTGAAATTAGAAAATTTTACCAAAATCAACAGCTTAAAAACTTTTCAACTTTATACACAACCATTGCCTACGATAAATTAAAGTCCAGGCTTTTTGATATCATTGACAGCTGCTTTTTCAATAAAAATGGAACTCGTAAATTTACCTACCATGTCATTGGTTATTTGCAAAATTATTTTGTTAAAAAACAATCTGACTGTACACACAAGTACTCTGAAGATGACATTAAAAAGATGCTTGAGTTTCTGATTGACAATATCTATGTGGGTTTTGGAGACAAAGTCTTTCAACAATCTGTTGGAATTTCCATGGGTACCAATTGCGCCCCATTATTAGCAGACCTTTTTTGTATTCATATGAAGCAGAATTTGTCCAAAATCTTATACGTGAAAAGAAGAAAACATTTGCTGTGGCCTTCAACTCGACATTTAGATATATCGACGGCGTATTGTCAATTAATAATGGTCATTTCCATTCTTATGTCGATACGATATATCCCGGTCAGCTTGAAATAAAAGATACTACAGAGTCTGATACATCTGTTTCATATTTGGATATTTTACTTGAAAAAGAAGTTAATGGTAATCTAACAACCAAGCTTTATAATAAACGTGATGACTTTAACTTTTTAATCGTCAACTTCCTTTACTTATGCAGCAATATACCTTCATCACCTGCATAGGGGGTTTATATCTCTCAGTTGATTCGATATGCAAGAACATGCTCTACGTATGTACAATTTCTAAAACGAGGTAAATTATTGACAAACAAGTTGATGAAACAAGAATATCAGCAGTCTCGTTTAAAGCCATCAATTCGTAAGTTCTATGGTCGATATAATGACCTTGTCAGCAAATACAATTTATCACTGAGTCAGATGCTGACTGACATTTTTCATACTAATTGTTAGGCTATTATTTACCCACTAAATTGTCGACGGATTTTTCCGTTATTTCCCGATCATGACAAGGAGCACAAGGCGGGTGTGACCTGTCGGCAGGGGATGCTCACTCCTCCATAGCACCTGAGCCCACCTCTGATGTTTTGGAAGTCCGTATTTGCTCAGCTCCTATTTCGTATTGTTCAATGGACTTTTGAGCTTGAATACTGTTCGTTATCTCCTTATATTTCATTCAAGTACCAGAGCTAGAGACACAGGCAATTGCTTTGAAACCATTTGGTTAAGGTAAGAACCAATGATAGTTTTAAATAGACCAACGGTACCGGACATTGTCACGTATATGAGATCTTGTGATAGCACACGGTCAGGGGGAAGAAACTCTTAATGAAACTAAATATTTATTTCCTTTATTCCTTACGTTGTATATATGATTGAGTATTATTAGCTAAATAAATGATATTGTAACCCAAAACGTACTAACACACAAAAAAATATTATATTGCTTTAAAAAAGTCCTTGTATAAAGTTAAGCAGTATGTACTAACCCTATATTAAATCGTGTAAGAAAAGTAAATTGTTTATAAGACTTGGTGGTCGGAAGAACACATCTTGTCAGGAAATATATTGTGTCTTTTGATTGAGTATATGATATCACAGTAGTCATGGAGTATAAACTAGTTCGGCAAAGACATTACATATAAACTCAAGGATTATCGTTCTTTGTCTCTGTTGAAGATCTCTCCTCATACAATACTGACAAAGATGCTAATCACTGAATCGAGAGAATCGTAATTCAGAAAAAAATATCAAGAAAATCATGTCAGGATTTTTTCCGACTACTGAAATAGAGCTTAGTGGGATTTATCGTGATGTAATCCTAAGTTTAATGAAAATTGTACACCGCTTTTCTTGATGATATTTAAAACAATTTTTAATCAAAGAGTTTTGATTGCATCACACTACCATATTGCTTCACGAAACTGAAAATGAAGAATTTTGCTGCATAATATAATCGGTCAAGCTGCAAATTTAGTTTAATTGTTAGATTGATTGTATGTTGTTTAACGTCCCATTCGAGAATTTTTCGCTCATATAGAAACGTCACCTTATGCCGGAGAAGGGCTTCAAATATAGACCTTTACACGGCACTCAGGGCCATTGAGTAGTGAGGTTCTTTATCGTGCCAACACCTACTGTGACAATGGACCTAGGTTTTTAAGGTCTCACTCGAAAGACCCCGTGACACTCACTTCTAATGCCAAGCGTTTGGCAAAGGAACAGTCGCTACCTATGCTTACGTTTTAGGTTTGACGCGGCGCTCCGAACAAGAATCGAACCCGGGCCTTTCGATCACGAAGCGAGCGCCCTGCCACTAGGCTACCGTGATCGGTATTAATCGTTAGAAAAGTCATTCTTTGACAATTTTCATCAGAAATAATTCAGAGAATAGTGTCAGTCAGCTAATATGATCATTATATGTTTACAAAAAGAAAATGTGCGAAAAATTATTTACATTTACTTTCATATCTAGCTTTGCTCATACCACAAAAGGAAGATCATGTTTGGTGATCTAGGGGTATGAAGCTAATCACTGGATTAGTTTCTTATGACTGAGATTCTTTATAAGGAACTTAGTAAAGCAAATTGCTCAAGGAATTCATTAAAAATCTTATAACCGAATTCTTTATGAGTGGGCTTTACTGTAGTTGGTTTTTAAGTGGTTGAATCAGTTTGACGCAGGAAAGAGACGGATTTTTTTAAACGTAAAACGTGTATAGAACGGAGAGCATTGTATCCAATTATGATACAGACATACAAAACAACCTAGGGAATGATACTTTCATAATATAAAAAAACAAGAGGCCCATGGGCTACAGCTCTCACCTGAGTAACTTTGGCCTTGCTGATTTTCTCCAGATTCCCCCCCCCCCGTAGTACTTATTGTGGCCCCGCCCTACCCCCAAGGGTCATGATTTGAACAATTAGAATCTACACTGTCCCAGGATGCTTCCACATAAGTTTCAGCTTTTCTGACCCAGTGGTTCTTGAGAAGAAGATTTTTAAAGATTTTTTCTGCATATTCTAATGTAAAACTTGGATTTCCTACATGTATCGTGGCCCCGCCCTACCCCCGGGGGTCATGATTTGAACAATTTAGAATCTACACTACCCCAGGATGCTTCCACATAAGTTTCAGCTTTTCTGGCCCAGTGGTTCTTGAGAAGAAGATTTTTTAATGACCCCATTTGAAGGGGACTTGGCCCTTCATTTTAACAATTTAAACTCCCCTTTACCCAAGGATGCTTGGTACTAAGTTTGGTTAAAATTGGTCCAGTGGTTCTTGAGAAGAAGTTGAAAATGTGAAAAAGTTTACAGACGGACGGACGGACGGACAGACGGACGACGGACAACGGGTGATCAGAAAAGCTCACTTTAGCTTTCAGCTAAGGTGAGCTAACAACTGTGACTTTGATATGAGTCTTACAACAACAACAACAACAACAAAATAAATAAAATGCTGTAGGTATTAGTATATCACTATCTTATTACAGAATTGAGAATAACTTCCCAGAGATTGCATCAAAAAAAAAAAAAAAAAAAAAAAAAAAAAAAAACCAGCTTTTTTTTTTTTAAATTCTTTTCAACTCAAAATTTCCGTTTTTAAGTTTTTTTCCCACAAATCTCTTTGAGACAAAATATTACGGGTATCATTTAAAAAAAATACGTAGACTTTTGTCATAAATTTTATATTTAACGTCATATGATGATCAAATGTGGTAGATTTATTTTAACACAAAATTCGAATTTGAATTAAAAAATTAAAGATATCAAGCTATATTTCAAAATTATTTATAATATAAAACTGCAAAAACGGGGTCACGGAGCAAGTCAAAATTAAGTAATGTAATCGCAATAAACTATAGAATGTCTATAGACATATCTCTTTAGAAAGATGCTCAAACAAAATAAAAATTAAAAATTCAAATTGAGTATAATAACATCATTTCATATGCCAAATTGCTGCGTTGAACAGAAATCAAATACCGAAGACATGTAGACCTCATTGAAAACGGCAAAAGAGATGGCGTCGCAGGACGTCACGCAGCAGCGAGTAGCGATACAATTATGTGTTGCACTCAGGAAATTTCCATAACAAATTCAGAAAAAGCATGAGGAAATAGAAAATATATCATAAGTTAGCCGTGCGCTTGTGTATAAATGTTAGAGGAATTTTTTGAATCTTAGAGGCTCTGTATTGGACGAGGAACGGCCTCCAGGAAATGAATTTTCAGTACAAATCTGGTCACAGCCGTTAGTAACGTAATGGAAAGGGATGTGTGCTTCACAGTTGCGAAACTTGTGAAAACAGTTACATGGTAAAAAAAAAAAAAAAAAATGAAGACATTGACGAATCACCTTGGTACTAAATGTTCGGAAACCAAGTACATGTGTATTAAGTGGTATAGAAATTTTTTAAATAAATACTAGTAGTCAAGGTTCCACAGACTGTGTATGAAATAAAGAGGAGGTGTATTTTTGAGAAACTCTCATGACTTTATGTTTTTGGCGTCACGATGATAAGAGTGCTCCGTAGTGATGAACCATGTTGATTTGAAAATAATGTAACATGGGTTCCATTTAATAAAATAACATGATACAGCACACATCAATAACGTAAACCTTTTTACATCTGATGATGTGTTGATCCTAAATTTCTCAAAAATAATATGACAAAGAGCAACCTTCTTTACGTATATTTTGAATGATCCTCGTACATATATGTGTCAGAATTAGCGTTGTATATGTAAGATTAAACTTTGTCGTTTGTTGAATAATCACGATTTTATTTTCTACGTCGGACTGTTGATTAAGAACAATGATATGACGTCACAGCAATGTTTTAAAAGGGATTGTGTCCGTTGAGTCTAATTGTATTTTTTTTCTTACTTTGTCATTTTGTCATTTGTTTTAATTGAACTAAACGCTGTTTGTTCATTGAGGAAAAGGAATGTCGTATGGTGATCTAGGGGTATAGAAATATCATTGGATAACCTAGGTTCTCCGGACCTTCCACACATATACTTTATAGAGTATCAATTTCATATAAAGTATACAGAATATGAATTATGTTCCTATTTCGGTTTAGAAATTTGAATATGAGAAAACATTAAAGAAAAATCTACATATTTACTGTAAAAGTGGAAACTTTGACGATTTGGAAATTTTGACGAAATTGCCGAATTTCAAATAGTCGTCAAAGTTTCCACTCGCCATTTTTATCATATACCGAACTCGTCAAACTTTCAACCCTTCAATATAAAACCTTTACAGTATAGTGATAAACATCCTTTTTTGCAATAAAATTTCAATGCCTGGTTTTCAAATATTCTTTAAAGAATTCCATTTGATTTTTAATAAAATCTTTTTTGAGGTATAGCAATTGTATTTGTTTGTTAAAAGCTGTGTAGATATTTAATTCTGTTACTATTATTAGAAAAGGGGAATTTTAGATCGCCGTCGATTGATGCTATTCTAAAAGTCGTGTATTTATAAAACCTGTATCTAAATTTACTGCACGTTAAAGGTAACATTTTTCATATAAAATAATTCAAATTGCTTTTCTTCAGAAGTTTAGAACTTCTTCAGGCAGCGAATTAAAAAATGACAAGTTTTCTTTTCAATTTAAAAAAAAAATAGTTTTAGATTAAATAAGCTTTGAGTTGTCTCTTTCCTTAATCTAGATTGGTTATGGCTGTCTCTATCGTCCAAGACCAGTCTCTTCTTAATCTAGACCATTATCAGAGGCGGATCCAGAATTCCTGAAAAAAAGGGGGTTCAACAGGTTAAAAGTTCTTGAGGACATGAAATAAATTCAAAATCTAACAACAGAAAATTGATTTCTTAATCTAAATATGTATATTTTCGGTCACAAAAGGGAGCCCCCCCCCCCCCTCAAATCCGCCAGTGATTATCCATGAAGAACTATTGTACTTAGGGATATCCGCTCCTCATTCATGAATGATAAGTCTAGTTGATCTTAAACTTATTAATTACCTAAAAAGGTCCAAAAATAAAGCATGAAAAATGAAATCCTCTTGTGCAACAGTTTTCATTTTATTCATCTCAATATGATTCAATGTTCTTTGAATTCTTAGAAACGGAGAAAAAAAATCATTTGTACTCCAAAAAAAATACATTTTTAGACAAATTGAATTTCCTTTAATCAAGTCTTAGATACTAATACTTATTAGCATGATATGAAAAAGTCCATTGAAACAATACAAGTTTTGGAGCAGAGCAAACAGGAATATCTAAAAACGTCAGAGCTAGATGGAATCAGGTGCCATGGAGGAGTAGGTATCCCTTGTCGACCGATCACACCCGCTGTGTGCTTGTTGTCATGATTGGGCAAACGCAGTAGACAATTCAGTGTATTAATAATGGCCTAACAATTTGTATGAAAAACGTCAGTCAACATTAGACTTAATGATAAATTGTATTTGCTACGAAGGGCATTATATTGAACAACATTTGCGAAATGTTGACTTTAAACGAGACTGTTGATGTTCTTGTTTCATCAAGTTATTTGTCAATAGCTTGCCTTGTACGTACGTAGAGAATGTTCATGTGTATCGAATCAACTGGGAGGCATAAACCCCATATGCAGGTGATAATGGTATATTGCTAGATAAATAAGGGAAGCTGAGGTTAGTATTTGATAAAATGTCGTCGATATATCTAAATATTGCATTATACGTCACAATTAGAGATTTCCCCATTTCATATGGAAGTTTTTGAATACACTCTGCTTCATATGAATACAGAAAATAAGTCTGCTAATAACTGAGCAGTACCCATGGGAATTCCGACAGATTGTTGAAAAACTTGATCTCCAATAATTACAAAGATATTGTCAACCAGAAACATGCATCTTCTTAATATCAACTTCGGAATACTTATTTGTACTATCTGAATGTCCTTTAACAAAATAATTTTCCAAATGACCAATGACAATGTAAGTAAATTTACGAGTTCCATTTTAATTGAAAAAACAGCTGTGTATGATGTCAAAAAGCCTGAGTTTTAATTTATCGTAGGAAAGCTGATCGATGAATAAAGTGTTGTAAATTTTTGTGATTTTAAATTTTCTTAAAGTTCCTTGGAGTTTTTTTGTATCCACATCTGATTTAGACCACTTCTGGAGTATATTGATGTACAATATGCCTGAAATTTATCATACACTGCAGTTAATATTTTAGTGAGAAGTAAAGAAAGAGAATTGGTATATATTTATTGTAAGGATTTTTATATAGGAATCCGGTATAGTAATTCAAAAACAGTTTGTTTGTTGGGAATATTAAAATATATGTTTAAACTAATTTATATTTTTGATGAATTTTCACTGATAGGAGATTATAGCTTCGACAAATCAAAGTTATAAATCCATCTATATTTTGCAAACATAAAACACATACAAGTTCTACCCTTCAATAAATACACATGCAGCATTAATCTAATCAAAGAATATTATATGACAAGTGCCATATCTGTTTCGCCCCCAAAAGAATTTCTTATATTGTTTGCACATACATGTAGCTATTGAACTAGTCTGCACATAGCTATTTAATCCTTCTAAATGGTCCAGTGAACAATATTGATCTGCTTAATACGAGGGCCGTTCAAAAATTACGCGGACTTGTTGCACAGAAAATATATTTGACGACATAATCAAGCAAAAAGTCATAAATAATATAAAAGAATCTTTTTATATATGATCATCAAAATTTTATATCAAAATACTGTAAATTGGTATCAATTTCAAGTGATTTTACAGGAAATCTTATGAAGTCACGGTGCAGTAAAACCTTCAACGTCTCGGGCGTTTAAAAACATGGGAGCTTTCATTTTCTCAATATTTTCCCTTAGTATTTGATATTGAATAGTTTGGGTTACCTTATCCAGAATAAACATCCATATACCATTTTCGATTCAGCTTAAAAACTATAAAACTATTATTGTGTGTTTTAGTTTGTGTTAAACCCCAAAACTGCAGATATTTCTGAAGTCAAGTTTAACGTCAGTCGATCTCAATTACATTCTTAACAGTCCAGATCAGTGCTTTGTCGATGAACTTCTTCCATCCCTCCCGGATTGCCTTTTGGCTACGGTCTAACAGTCTAAAATTCTTTTTTACATTTTGTAGAGATGTGTCGGATATTCCACTGGTTTACAGCATGTTTCTTTAGGATTATTTTGGGTCTCTATTGGCGTTTTCCCAGCATGATTCATGATTTGATAAAAGTGCGCTGCTCCTTCAAATCACGAAACGTCATTTTTGCAGTTGATTTCGTAGGGGTCATATCGGAGAAAAATTACAATATTTCTGTTAGTACTTCAAATACTACGTCAGAAATCTAAAGACTTAATAATAAAACAATAAAAAGAAATTTTAGAGAAAATTATTGAATAATATCGTGAAATATGGAAAATAACTGTATAAAATTTTGGATACCACATGTTTGTTTTTCAACATTTTTGCCGTGCTCCGTGCATCACCATCAGCAGTATCAAAACAGCAATAATTTTATGAGATATTAAAAAAAATCAAAAAAATTTACCAAGAATTTATTGGAATCTTTAGGAAATATGTTCCTGTGAAATTTCAATTCTATATGACGTCTGTAAGAGTAAATAATAACAGAGTCCGCGTAATTTTTGAACGGCCCTCGTATAATGCTTTAAAATGCTACATTCTGCTATATTAAATTGCAATTTTCTTTCTTTGTTTCCTCGCCGAAAAAGTTGGCTCAGAGGTGTTCAAAACCAGCAAAATTATCATTGTAAAGAGCTATTAATCGAAAAATTCCTGCCTATAGCTTATTTTTATTTTCAGGATATAGCTAAAAGCTTAAATTAACGACTGTACAAACCATTTTTTAGACAAATTTTTTTTTGTATTCTATAGAGGCTTTGTCACGAAATACGTCGTGCTATTTTATATACAGTATGATTCCGAAACTTCATAAACTTCATAAAAATCCTTACAAACAAAGATACATAGCGGGTTCCATTAAAATTTCAACCAAGCCTCTTTCTTTACTCCTCACCAAGTTATTAACAGTGGTGAAGGAGAAACCTCAAGAGTACTGTGCAACAGTATATTCGAGAAGTGGTGTAAATCAGATGTTGATACTTAAAAATTCCAAAGAACTTTTGGAGAATTTGAAATCACAAGATTTTACCAAAATCAACAGCTTAAAAACTTACAACTTTTCTACTTTATACACAACCATTCTCTACGATAAATTAAAGTCCAGGCTTTTTGATATAATTGACAGCTGCTTTTTCAATAAAAATGGAACTCGTAAATATACTTACCTTGTCATTGGTCATTTGCAAAATTATTTTGTTAAAAAACATTATGAGTGTACACACAAGTACTCTGAAGTTGACATTAAAAAGATGCTTGAGTTTCTGATTGACAATATCTATGTGGTTTTTGGAGACCAAGTCTTCCAACAATTTATTGGAATACCTATGGGTACCAATTACGCCCCGTTATTAGCAGACCTTTTTTGCATTCATATGAAGCAGAATTTGTCCAAAATCTTATACGTGAAAAGAAGAAAACATTTGCTGTGGCCTTCAACTCGACATTTAGATATATCGACGATGTATTGTCAATTTACAATGGCTATTTCCATTCTTATGCCGATACGATATATCCTGGTGAGCTTGAGACAAAAGATACCACAGAGTCTGACACATCTGTTTCATATTTGGATATTTTACTTGAAAAAGACGTTAATGGTAATCTAACAACCAAGCTTTATGATAAACGTGATGACTTTAACTTTTTAATCGTCAACTTCCCATACTTATGCAGCAATATGCCTTCATTACCTGCATACGGGGTATATATCTCTCAGTTGAATCGATATGTAAGAGCATGTTCTACGTATGTACAATTTCTAAAACGAGGTAAATTATTGACAAACAAGTTGATGAAACAAGAATATCAGCAGTCTCGTTTAAAGTCATCATTTCGTAAGTTCTATGGTCGATACAATGACCTTGTCAGCAAATAGAATTTATCATTGAGTAAAATGCTGACTTACGTTTTTCATACTAATTGTTAGGCCATTATTAATACACTGAATTGTCGACGGATTTTTCCGTTATTTCCCGATCATGACAAGGAGCACACGGCGGGTGTGACCGGTCGGCAGGGGATGCTCACTCCTCCATGGCACCTGATCCCACCTCTGATGTTTAGAGTTCCGTGTTTGCTCTGCTCCTATTTTGTATTGTTTCATGGACTTTTGAGCTTGGATACTGTTCGTTTTCTCCATATATTTCATTCCAATATCTATTTTAACAATACGACTGATGTGTAATTCTGATAATTTTATTGTTCAAAATGTAACATTTTATCGAGCATGGGTTTTGACCCAAGGTTTCCTCTATTAATTCTTCTCTTGTGAAATTACACACAAAAAGGGATTCCAAAGAGTAAAATATTAGACGAATTCCGAGTTAGTCTCTAATATTCCATTTATGAAAAATATGGAAGGCTGATCATTAAATTTTATAAATAATTTTCAACAATCTCGTTTTAAGTCATTCTATGGTCGTTATTATGATCTTGTTTGCCTACACAGCCTGGTGGGTCGTATTTTTGCCTGATTTGTTTTAAAAAATTGTTAGGCCATTGTTTTATACCATTTTGATACACATTACTTCGTTACTTGAGGAATCAAGGTCACGTCCAACGTCAGAGAATGCTTACCCCCCCCCCCCCCCCCACACACACACAAACCCTCCTCCTCCTAGACACACAACCCCATCTCAGGTGTAACCAGGGGTCCGTATTTTTTGCCCTGTTTACGATTTTTTGCTGGATTAATGAGACTGATCCCTACTTGTTATTTTCACCTTTTATATTTTCCGTTTTAGAAAAAAATTAAATTACGTGGAAAAACCAATTCGTTATACCGCTTTTTATGCTACAAGGGTATATAATGGCATTTAGCTTTATGTAAAGTTTTAGTCGAGCAAATGCTAACAAAGGCATCAAATACGTTGTGCACACTTTAAGGAATACATGTTTTATTTACAAAAATGGTTTACTACGGCTTATTTTTGGGGATAGATTTTGGATTTAATTTCCTTATGACAAAGTAATATAAGCACTATTAGAACAAAATCTCAAGTAGTGTTAGTTAAATACTTCCTTAAAAAAAATATTAAAATCGTAATGATATTTTTTTTGGAAACGGCAAGAAAGTGCAAATAGGGACATTAACTACACTTCAACCTAGAAATACCCTTGAATAAAATTGATATTTTCATAGACGTCTACATTACAAATTCGAGGCAAAATCATTTTCCCTTCACAGTGTTATGGAAAATACGTCATAAAGATAACAAGATTGGATAAATCCTTCTGGCAGTGACTGAAACTAGCTGCCAAAGGTTCTCCATGTTACTGTAAAATCCATGTTTGCCATTTTCAACCTCACAATCACTTATCAGCTTCATGTTGATCTATTCTGTTTTTTTAAATACTACTTGTATAGTTTTGGTTGGATTGGAGAGCGATATGTGTCCCCAGCCCCAACAAAGTTATGGGAATTTTTGTACTGTAATCACTGTTTTAGATGTAATTTTTATGCTGAAGTCCTGCAGCAATATTCAGAGATAAAAAAAAAAAAAAACAAATTTAAGGTTTGAAAATAAAATATTTAAAAAAAAAAACATATTTTTTTAAAATAAATGATCATAATTTTTTTAAAGAAATAAAATTCAAATTATTACCTATTATAAATACTTATTATAAAGTTATGAATTTGTGATGAACACAAGAGGTATTTGACACCTTAGAAACAGGTTTTGAAGTGGACAACGTTTTCACATTTAAATGTGTTTTATTCCTCCATTTTTACATGAAATGAAACAAACTGTAAATGCCAATGAAAGAGAAGACGTGGATTTGTAGTCGTTTTTTTTTATTGTATTTTTAAAAACAAACAAACGAACAATATTTGTGCATACAAACATAAGATTAATACAATTTATATTGTTTGAAAATTACGCATTAAATTCCTTCGCCCGTTTCTGTGTAAGATTTTTTCTTCATTTGGATTCCGTTTCATCTTTATCAGAATAATGCAATGTTTAATAATATTAAACTATCTAAAACTTATATTAGTATTGAATTTTCTGGGTTTTTATCAATTGCATTTTATCACTTAATAAGAACAAAACATTTCGGGGATTTAGAAATTATATTTTTTTTTTAAAAATTAAAAATAAAAAATCTGCAATATAGATATGGTAAATTGTTTGTTGGAAATACTAAACAAGATATGTGAATACAAACAAGCGATTAAACAATCCAAAAATACACAAAAAATAAACAAGGACAAAAAACTAAAATTAAAAAGAATACCAAATCAAAAGTTGTGTTCACAAGAAAATATAGTAAAAAAATGTTTCAATAATCCAAAACAAAAAAACGATCTTTGTTTAACGAACCTTCATTTTCTTACCTCAAACACATTCGGTGATATTTACACAGAAATATGTTTCCGCATATTTGTTTTCTTTTCCGTTTGTTTGATTCTGCAATATCTCTCAGTTAAAAACAATTTTTCTGATTAAAAAGGATTATCATTCAAAGAATGAAGATTTGCTTGTTACATGCTTTATCCAAATAAATATTTGTAATTACCGATGTTTAATTACTGGGAATTAAACAAGTGCAATCAATCAAGAGATGAGACACTTCCTTCTTTATATGTCATCAGGACACTTTGCTTTTTGGTGTGCACAGACATGGCTGCTTTTAAAGTCTTTGGAAAGCTACTTAGAATATTGAGACATCCAATCATTCCAGTCACGCAAGGATCGGGGTTCCACAGTAATGATCAAAGTGTAGTTTTCTTATTGTTCGTGCACCTTGTGTCCGGTGTTTGTGTCATCATTGACACAAATGCAGCAGACCAAGCTTACTCAAATGAAGCTAAAACATGGAACTGGGTAGTTACGATGATATTTGTGACAATTGGATTGATCTCTTTGATTATTCTCATCTTGGCTGCGTGCAGAAATAAGCTGACCACAGATGGAAAAAACCTACCCAACATGGCTGATCCCTCCTTGAATCTTAAAATAGTATTTCTCTGGATCTTTGGATTTGCCGTAATCGTACATATTTCCATCAATGCAGCGATCTATGTCGAGTGCGAACATTCTATTTCTGTAAGGTCAATAGAGGTGACTTTCTCCTTCTTAAGTAGTGTTATTTTAATATTGTTTCTTCTTGTTCAGTTAAGTTTTATTTCATACTACCGAGGGACCAGATTTTTTAAAACATCATTTGTTAACATTTCCTGCATTTTTATTCTTTTGGCAAATTTTGTCATTTGGTTTAATATATTTATTAGTAATATCAATGTATTTCATCCTGCAAACAATACCGTCCCCAGATACAGCAATGAGTCTTACTGTTTCCGAACATCCAATATACAAAAGAGACTGGCTAAACAATTAACACCTTTCCTATTACCAAAGAGAATGGAGTTCTGTATTCTTGCTTCGAGTTTCATTTTGTTGTTCTTGAGTTGGTCCTCCTATGAAACAAATGACAAAATAAAGGACAAACCTAATGATCATAGAAACACGCGTTTGAAGAGAGGCGTTGATTATAGAATGCCTGTTACAGTAGAAGGACGTCATATTATTGGACAACATATTTTTGCTGCAGTGTTTGGAATTTTAATGAATTTACCATTTTTTTTCACAACAATTTTACTAATATTTGCTTTTGACTGGGAAAATGACGACGCTATACTCGCACTTCAAATCGGTGAGGGCTTGAGTGCTCTCTGCATCATTCTACCTGTTTATGTTTGCAGTTATCATCTGAAAAAATATTTCAGCAACTCTTGGAGACCAGCAAAATTGACAACCAACGAGTACATACTGATTCTGAGCTCCTCTGGAGCGATGGCGTACTACATGTTTGGTACGGTGACCGCATTCACTGGTCATTTTAGTTATTTACAGACGTTTCTGTGTACTCGTATTATTTTAATGCTGGAAATTTTTCTACAGACACATTTTTTAATCAAAATCAGACGCTACCATCCCAAAGGACAATCTTCCGTTTTCATCTCCTCTGGAGGAATTATTCTCATGATGACTAATCTGAATCATTGGATTTTAAGTTCTTACAGCAAGCAGAATTGTAAGAGAAATCTGGAAACAAAACTTGTTGGATGCGAAAGTTGGCTCTATATAGTAAATATACTTGTGCCACTCATGCTGTTTTACCGATTTTTTTCCGGTATTAGCGGTTACGCTATATATTACACGTTTAAACCAAAAGTTGCATAAAAATATGCGATAGTTTATACTATACAAATATTAGATACAAAAGTAATTTTAAAAAAAATGTTGTTAGGAACGCCTTGTTGAATTTTTGTTGACTTTTTAAATTTATTAAGTGGGGGAATACTCCTACTTTTTTGGTTTTTTTTAAAATCTTTTAACTCAATATATTTAAGTATAATAACTCAGTTTATTCAATCAAAAGTCAAGACAAGACTATCACGAGATAATAGTAAATTACAAATTCGAGCAGATTTTTTTTTATATTTTTCTTTCTGATTGTAACTAAATTTAATGTTTGAAATTTTGTATTGTATGATAACTTTAGTAAATTAAATTTTGATCTGAATGAAAACAAAACAAAACATGAATCCACTGCATAGAAATGATACTAAATAGTAATTGAGGGTTTCTTGTTAAGGAATAAATTGATTGCATCAATTTAAGAAATCTATCATTACTTTAAAATGTGATTTTAATGATACGACACAAGTCTGTGGCAAAATTAATACATGTAATACATTGAATAAAAATACGCAGGAATTTATTTATTTTTTCTACATGTACCAAACTGCTGCATTCATTAATGGAAGAGTAGCATTTGTTATGTAAACAATAGTAAACTCACTCAAAAATGTATTGTGATAACTTATTCAGATAACAATTAAAATTTAAACACATCATTTTCATGAATCTGAAAAAATAAGATTTTTACATTGCTATTATTGTATTTTTATTTTATAGAGAAATACATGAATAACATGCATAAAAACAGTCAACTTACAAAGTCCATTAGAAAAACCATTATGTGCTCATTTGTACCCAAGACTAAGTATTATTAAATGTTAACAATTATGATTTTTTTCTTACATGTAATAAGAGATATTTTTTTTTTATTGTTTTAAGTTTTTAGTAGATTGCTGTTTCCATCGATTAACAGACAATTCATGTACATAGATATTTTAACTGAAATAGAAATTAAATTAATACATTTATTATGAAAATGACCAAATAAGTAATTTTTCTTGGATGTTTTGTATGTGTGCGTGTGGACCTTACAACTTATCCAAATATAACAAGAAATTAAATAAATCTACCATTAAATTTTATCTTATAAACATTTCTTGGCTTTTCCAGTACTCTGAAGGTTTTGATGTGAGAGAGAGAGAGAGAGAGAGAGAGAGAGAGAGAGAGAGAGAGTGGGCAATATGTTCCCTTTTCAAAACCATTTTTATAAGGAAGATAAACATTTCTAAGATATTTCCAAACTCTATGCGTGTCTTTCCAATAACTATTCGTTTTAAGTGTCACCCACTTCGTTTTCAAACTGTATTTGATTTCAAAAAGAAAAAAAAAACGTCTCTAACATATTTCCTTATTCTAGGGGTATATACATGTAACAGATTGTCACCTTCATGACTAAGGGCTTACTATTATTGAAATGAGTTACTTTCAACAATTTTCCATTGAAAAAAATAGGCCTTAAAAGTCAAATTAGCTAAAGTACAACCAATTCCAGGTTCATAAACATGATATTCTTATGAGGCTTAAAAAGAGATCTATATTTATTACGCCTTCAGATACGTCCCAAATTAAAATTCTGTCTAACATTCTCTCAAAAAAAGAAGTTTGCAAGATGATTAGAAAGTGAATTGTCAGTATTAGAGAAAAAGTGAAAAAGAATTAGATAGATTACAAGATCAGTTTGTACTGGTCCCAGCTGACAAAGCAGGTAAGAACATTGTTTGTAAGGCTCATTATTTTAATTGTATTTAGAGGAACTTAGATATAATCCTGCTAGTGGTAATCCAACTTATACCCATAGCTACCATTCTAAGGAGGAATTTCTTTAAAATTATATGTCAGTTTTAAATATTTTTCATATCCAACAATCAAAATAAATTTGAATTACGATCTCTATATTGGATTCCGAAACTTCATGAAAATCCTTCCAAACAAAGATACATAGCGCGTTCCAGTAAATGTTCTACCAAGCCTCTTTCTTTACTCCTCACTAAGATATTAACAATAGTGAAGGAGAAAGTTCAGGGGTACTGTACAACAATATATTCAAGAAATTGTTTAAAATCAGATGTTGATTTTTAAAAATCCAAGGAACTTTTAGAAAAATTGAACGCAATAAACTCAAGGGTTATCGTTCTTTGTGATGAAGATCTTCGCCATACATTATTGATTCCAATCAATATTTCAGGAAAATCGTAATTTAGAAAGAAACTAATGAAAAAAATCTATGTGACGATTTTTCCCTGCCTCTGAAATAGAGCTAAGTGGAATTTATCGTGATGTTTTACTAAATTCGTGAAAAAAACCTAATGATTTTGTTTATGATTTTTTTATAAGCAAAATTATTTACTTCAGAGTTTTGATTGCACTATAATACTATATTGCTGCACAAAATTAAAAATATAAGCCTATGCTGCATACAGTAATTGGTCAAGTTGCAAATTCAGTTAAAATGTTTGAATTCTTTTGAAGGTTATGCTAGGAGTTGGGGTAAATATGAAGGGAAGACCTGGACGCTTTGTCAGAATGGAATAAGTGATTAAGATATATGTTGATCGTGTAGGAAAGTTGAAAGACAATATTCGAAGCATCTATCCTTTCGCTTTCACTAAATTGGAGGTGATAAGAGAGACTCATGAACAATATGTTATGGTTCCAGCAGACAAGGCTTGGAACAACATTCTTTGTTTTGTAAGGCTAATTATTATAACTGCATTTTATGAAAAGAATGTTTATACGTCTGGAAATCCAACTAATAGGGATGTTTCTGAATATGAATCGAATCTGAATCTGAGACGAATATGAATCGGAAGGATCTCGATCCCGATTGGGAAACACAAGAAAATTTCTAAATTATACAATGAAAAAATGATAGTATAAGATTAATGATATTTTTGTGTGATTTATTTTTTACCTGTGTTATGATAGAGGACTTTACGGATTTTAAATTTTAAAAGTGTTCGAGCCTTCTCCCCCTTTTGAATTAACTAGTTCATTTAAACACTTATGCAAAATGCAAGTATCTAGGTTAAATATGACATTTAAAAAATGCAATGTAACAACAATGAAAAAAAATATCAGTGAATGGCGTTTAGATTTTGGTCATTTGGATGGAGGTGTTATAAGACGGACAACTCAAATTCTATAGACTGAATGTACCAATTCAAATCAAATGAAAATTAAACATGCTCGTAAAGTATTATCGTTGTATTATTCATCTACTTTCTTTATCGTTCCACGCGATAATCGTGTCCTAAACACTATTAAAAAGTATTTTTAAATGATTATATACATTGTACAATACGAGGATGAAGCGCAACTGAACCAAAAAATTTTAACGAGCCAACTGCAAAAATAAGTCTTAAGACTTCATCAATTAGGGACATAACGGTAATTTTGATCTGATTGTATCGTGTTGCAAATAATGGTAAAATTATTAAAAGTGGGGTACAGACCTCCATGTCTCACCCAGTTATTACTGGCCTGCAATACCATAGATTTTGACGACAGTTTATTAGCGATCAAGTTGGGTTAGGTATCAAGGTATTCCAGATTTCTCAGAGTTATTAAATTGTATGTAAAATAGGAAGCAAAAATGAACTTACCATCCCTTCACCGAGGTTCTCTACAGCCCAGCTGCTAAGTACTTCGGTACTGGCTTGAAAACACGGAATTGCAGTGATAGAATTTAGAAATTTATTTCAAAATTAAGGATGATCTCCCTCGTGCATAGCTCTGATCCTTTGACGTATTTGGCTCCAGTCTTTGATACCCCTTTTTTCAGCTCTTTAAAGTTTTTCTGTATTTTTTCCCCAGATTTCCAACGTTTCGGCATGAGCATCACTGAAGAGACATAACTTGTCGAAATGCGCATCTGGTGCATCAGAATTGGCACCGTATATGATTTACATTTAGGAAACACAGACCCCTTGTAAGCTGGTTGAGGAAAATTACCCCCCCCCCCCCCCCCGATTTATCAATGTGTTTTTCACGGCTGGAGAGAGTTTGAAATTTTGTCAAAGAAATTCGAGTTGTATTAAAAGTAAAAGGTGACAGGCCCCTAGAACGCAGGTGTGCACGTGGGGGTGGGGGGTTCAGCCCCCTACTTTTTTCTGAATATAGTATTCTGCTATAGTTGATTTTCATTTAGAGACTGGTTGTCCTCTCCCCCACTTTTTGCTGTAAGGTCGAGCAACGGCAGATTCCAGGATTTGGACAGGTAAGGACTTTTTTTTTAAAACTGTTGCTATATGCTTGCTGAATATATATCGATATCTCACCTTTTGGGAATTTATAGGTATGTCCTTCTCCCCGCCCTGAACAAAATTTCTGGGTCACTATTAGCATTTTAGATACATCCCCCCCCCCCAAAAAAAAAAAAAATCAAACTAGATTACTTCATAAAGTCTTATTTTTTCACCATTTTTTACATGTAATATACGAACATAATAGCCATAAACGACATACGTCATTGACATAATTATTACTTCAAGGATATGGTGGTGGGGGTGGGGCACAAACTTTTATCTTTTCTTGCCGATTACAGATTGATATACTACAGAGGAATCCGAAAATCAATAATCATATCCTCAGTATATAATATGCATTGATTTTGAAATCGGGATCGAAAGTCCTCCGATTCAGATTCGTTTCAGATTCATTTTCAGAATCGGATTAGTTTCATATTCAGAAACATCTCTAATACTGACAATTCACTTTCTAAGTATGGAATTCTTCAAAATCTCATTTCAGTCTTTAATACTCTTAACATTCCTGTCAACGTAAATGAGTGTGCTCTACCCTGCACATATGGATTCCTAAACTTCATAAAATCCTTACAAAAAGACATTGTTGGGTCCAGCAAATGTTCTACCAATCCGTAAACTTTACTCCTCCCAAAATATTAACTGCTGTTAATATTTTTATAGAGGAACCTCAGACGTGATATGCTACATCTAGAAGTGGTGTAAATCAGATATTGATTACAAAAATGTTTCAAAAGTCAGTTATATCGAAACTTTCGACTTTTCATCACGTTATACAACCATCCCTCACGATAAATAAAAAACTATGCATTTAAGGGGATGAGGGACATATGGTCACATGACTCTGTTTAACTACGTCATAATCTCCGTTTATATAAGTGCAAAACGTGTAAAGCATCAGGTCTTGTATAAATTTTTGGCAATTTTTTTTTTCTTTAATTACCATCTTATATTAATAAAAAGAAAAATTTAACATTCTTGTAAACATTAACAAATTAAGAAAAAAGATTGATCCACTACTCTGTTTCCCTAAACTGCGCGACCAACAAGTCGGTGAGGTCATACATGATCCGTTAGTACAACAAGATCATACTCGGTGAATACAGGGGCGGTATTATTATATAAAAACAGGTCATAACCAGTATATGATGAAATATTTTGAGAAACAGGGAACACAAAAATTATTTTTGCATGACAGATGACGGAAATCTAATGTAGTATATCTTATTTCGCTTATTTAGCTTACGTGTGACGTCATCGTTGGTTTTTCCCGTACTCGAGAAATGTATACATGACAAGTTTTTGTCCTGCTTATGTCGTTTTTAACCATGTTCTATGCAATATTGAGGTCAGCTTCACCATTCGAAATTTTTACAGTTCATCGATAATTTGAAGCACTTGCATTTCAACGTAAATTTAAAAATATTGAATGATAGAATTTTTTGTAAATTACGTTTTTTGTTGTTTAAGTTGTCTTAAAAAGTTCGTAATTTTCCCTATCCAGATGCAGTGTAATAGAAGAAACTTGCTGTTTCGAATTGTAAACCCTATTCATACTCTGAAATATTTTAAAAGATACATGTTCACTTCCATATTTTAATATATCCTTTAAAAAATCCCATTATGGACAGAGTAATGAGCCCGGAAACATGGAGAATTAAAACTCTACTTAGATACTGTAGGGCATAGTATTTATCAATCAGTATCTCCAAAATAAGGTAAGAAACCTAATGGTATAACTGCTTTAAGATATATGGGACATACTTAGTTAGAAATATACAAAATATAAAAAAAAAAATTGAATGACAAGTATTTTTTCAGCTCAAGGTCCTTCTTCCCCTTAAACTGCTTCTTCAATAAAAACGATCTAGGAAATTTTTAATATCTTGTGATTGCTCATCAACAAAATAACTTTTAAAAAATCTTTCTGATTCTACACACAAGTACTCGGGAGTTGATATTAAAAGGATGCTGAATATCTCCACTGACAACATCTATTTTCTCTCCGGAGACCAGATCTTCTGCAAACTGTTGGAATTCTGAATATAGATTATATATGTATAGAGCTGAGAGCATTGCATCCATTCAACAGACATAAACAATACAGTGAATGATAATTACATGATACAAAGGAAGATAAAATGTGATTTTGATATGAGTCTGACCACACAGAAATTTAAAAAAAATAAATGCTGACAGTGTATATTAATATTTTATTACAGAATTGAGAATAACTTGATAGAGGTTGCATCATAAAGAAAAATAACATTATAATTTTTTTTTTCAATTTGAATCCCCCCTCTCTTTGAGACAAAATATTACATACATGTTGCAGAATTAGCGATGTATATGAGGCATTAAACTTTGTCGTTAGTAGGATAATCAGGATTTTATTTTCTGTCTTCAAGCATCAGTCCAGTTCTGAGGGATATCAGTCATAGATAGTCCGATATTCCGCCTATCAGGCTGATACTAACATCGATAAAGATATATGGCGTCAAAGCAATGTTTTAAAAACTAATTGTGTCTATTGAGTCCACTAGTAATTTTTTCCTTACCTTGTCACTTCAAGTAAACATTTACTCCGACCCGCTCATTTGTTTATCCCTTATGTGTTAATGCAACTAAACGCTGTTTGGTCATTGAGCAAAAGGAAGGTCATATGGTGATCTAGGGGTATAGAAGTAATCATTGGATAACCTAGGTTCTCCGGACCTTCCACACATTTTTTCATAGAGTTTCATTTTCATATAAAGTCTACAGAACTGAATTCCATTGATATTTCGGTTCAGAAATATGAATATGAGAAAAAATTAAAGGAAAATTTATATATTTATATTGATAAACACCCAATTTGCAATAAAATTGTAATGCCTAGTTTTCAAATATTTTTGAAAGAATTCTATCTATTTTTTTAAAAATCATTTTGGGGGCATTTTAATTGTATTTATCTTTTTTAAAGTAGATATTGAATTCTGTTGCTATTATTAGAAAAGGGGATTTTAGTTTGCCGTCGCACTATGTTATTCTTAGAGCCGCGTTTATCTATACATACTGCACGTTAAAGGTAACGTTTTTTATATAAAATATTTCTAACTGCCTTTCTTCACAAAATCTTCAGTCAGCGAATTAAAAATAATAACTTTCTTTTCAGTTTTTACATTTAGTGTTTTAGATTAAATAAGCTTTGATTTGTCTTGTCTTTTTTTTTTAATTTAGACTGGTTATTTATGTCTTTATCGTAAGAAAGATCTTGCATAGACATGGATTGCCATTCTATTCTAAACTTATACCATTATCCATGAACACCTTTCGTAAATTTTGGGAATATCCGCTTCTCAGTCATGAACGATAATTCTTAAAATTATTAATAAACTAAAATTTCTCAAGATGAAGCTGTAAATTTAAATCTTCTTGGGCAACAATTTTCATTTCATGCATCTCAATATGATTCAAGGTTTATTGAATTCTTAAAAAAAATACGGAGTAAAAATTGATATTTGTTACCACATATAAGTACAAAAATACATGTAAATACAATTTTAGAGAAATCGAATTTCTTTTATCTAGCCTTAGATCCCAATGCTTATTAGCATGATATGAAATTAGAAGTGATTTGTGATGTCTTGCAATGATAGTACAAGCTTTTTACACAAGGTAACTGGTATTATATAAAAAAAAATTATGCAAATAAAATACCTAAAATAAATACACGCATAAAACTCACACAATTTTCTTTGAATGCATGGATACCTATAGTATTTTTATCTTAAAATACATTTGTTGCATTTTTCTTTTCTATAAATGTGCTTATTGACAAGTTATTCTTGTAACTTAGAGAGTTTTTGGCAAAAGTTTTGCTCTGAAATAATATCCCAAAACAAAAAGCATGTCTTCTCAGCATCGGAAAAGTTAGATATTCATTGTAGTTTTGACAGACTAACAATACGTTTTGGTAAATATGAGCACAAGAATATATGTAGATTAGAAATCTTATTAATACTTATTGTAAAACAATTTATATTTGCTAGTGAATATAAAAAAATGTTCCAAATGAAATATTGATAATCTAATACAGAGGATCATACACAGAATTTTATAGAAAAAGCTTTGTTGTTACAAAGCTGTAGACATATGGAATATGAAAGGCATTGGCAAAAAATCTGTGATGCACTTTGAAAATCTTATCTATTTGTATGATGAACTGTAATGGAATATTAAGTTGTTATTATATTGTCAATATTTTTATCTATACATTTTTTTTACCACTGCTGATCCCCCCTTTTTTCTCCGTTAAAAAAATAACTTTCACAGTTACAAGTTAATTTTGTTCTGTTGTAAGAAGAGCAAAAGTATTAAGAAATTCATTGTGTATAAGTATATGTTTTTATTATTTATATATTTATCAAGTTTGCTTTATACACCTGTGAAAGCTAATAAAAAAAAAGAAAAAAGAAAAAAAAATTATCTGTTGAATCATTTTCAATTAGAAAATACATAGTTGGTGTTTTATTTCCTTTTCCTGAAAATGAATTATAGATTTGATAATTTTCCCTTTATAATATGATTAAATATATTGATGGATTGTGAAAAAATACCATGGGTCAATACACTTTATTCTATTTTATTTTTTTTTTAGCATTTTCGATTACTTAATTGCTGATTTTTAGAACCTGGGGATCGGGCTACCTTAAAACAATTGAATACTAAAAGTAGACATTCTCATATATCATTGTTTTCACATGCAATTATATTGTACAATTCTGAAGAAAAAAAATCCCTCATAAAATATAATTGAGTTTTTGCCTATTTAACGATTCTTAAAAAGAGGTGCTTTATCGCGTTTATACCTTTTTGCATTTAAGTATGAGTAATGTCATAGTGTTAATTTGAGAATTCAATAGATCAAAAGCAAATCAGAAGTCTCTGATGAGACTGTAGCTCTACTGGTCTGTAAGTATAACAAAGGAAAAGTAGCACTTGTATTTGAAACTTTGCAACAGTAATAAAGAGAATTATATATCTTAATGTAGTCTACTTCTGTGCTAAGTTATATTGAAATCAAACGAAAATTATAGGAGGAGTAGCGTTTTGAAAGTATTTCAAAGAAATTTCTATTTTTAGTAACCATGACAACACCATTCACTGAAATCAAATATATGCAATACTTTGTAAAATATTAAAATAAATGCAACGTTGGATCTTGTCTATCACCGCACGACAAGAAAGAAATGCATTAAGGACACTAATTTTGAAAATGAGGATACATAAATTTACACAAAAAGGAATGACTTTCTCTCTTAAAAAATTACCTTTGGACAAAGTTCAAATAATTTTATTACTTCAACTCAAAACAAGACAGTTGATAGCAAAATAGCAGTAAAGATTATTAAAAAGAAGCAAGTGACAGATTAAAACGATCCGCGGATGAGCTGAAAATGAATGATAAAAAAGTAACTAAATAACGACGTTGGTAACATTCTTGCCATGTGGCCATAGTCAAAACCTAACGTCGCGTTTATTTTAATATTTTAAAAAGTGTTTTATGTAATCAAATGAATTTTTAAGGCAAAAATCAAATTGATAGGGGTATAATTATGCAACATTTTGTTGATAACATTTGATTATTATAGGGGATGCTCACTCCTCCATGGCACCTGATCCCACCTCTGATGTTTGGAGGTCCGTGTTTGCTCTGCTCCTATTTTGTATTGTTTAATGAACTTTTGAGCTTGAATACTGTTCGTTATCTCCATATATTTTATTGATAATTATAGGTTTTATGGCAGTTTTGATATTGCTTTTGAATCAATCCTCGTTTTAGTGTTGAAGTCCTGCTGCAATATTCAGACGTCAAAACGAGAGAGAGAGAGAGAGAGAGAGAGAGAGAGAGAGAGAGAGAGAGAGAGAGAGAGCATTTTCGTCCTTCTTCCTTATTTACAATTCAGGAAGAAAAATGTTTCTAAAATATTACCTAACACTACGGGTGCCTATTAAATAACTCTTTGTTGAATTAAGTGTCATCCACTTCCTTTTTAAGCTAAATAAAGATTTCAAGCATAAAATAGTCTACAAAATGTTTCCTACGATAGATTCTCATTTTATGTTGACCTTCACATTTAAGGGCTAGCTGTTTACAGTAATCTTTTCCTTACAAACCATTCAATTTTATCAATCAAAGTTACTGATGTAAATTCAATTCATGGTCCATAAATCATAAACATAAACATCTTAATTGTGGGAAAAAATTTATCAAGGCTATATATATATATATATATATATATATATATATATATATATATATATATATATATATATATATATATATATATATATATATATATATATATATATATATATATATATATATATATATATATATATAATTCTTTGTCATGAGAAAACATATTATCATATACATCTTGGGTTATTTTAAATATAATGATTGAATCCTTTTTTAAGTTCTTGTTACGCTAACACGTTAATTGATTAATATTCAGTAAAACGGAGATTACCATGGAATCGTCATTGTCAATGTTCGTGGATTTCGTGGGACACCTTATCCCACGAATTTACCTGCCGACCGGTCACACACGCCGTGTGCTCCTTGTAATGATCGGGAAATAACGGAAATATCCGTCGACAATTCAGTGTGTAAATAAAGGCCTAACAATTAGTATGAAAAACGTCAGTCAGCATTTGACTCAATGATAAATTGTATTTGCCGACAAGGTCATTGTATCGACCATAGAACTTACGAAATGATGACTTTAAATGAGACAGCTGATATTCTTGTTTCATCAACTTATTTGTCAATAATTTACCTCATTTTAGAAATTGTACATACGTAGAGCATGCTCTTATGTATCGAATCAACCGAGAGATACATGTATATACCCCGTATGCAGGTAATGAAGGTATTTTGCTGCATAAGTAAGGGTAGTTCACGATTTAAAAGTTAAAGTCATCACGTTTATCATAAAGCTTGGTTGTTAGACTACCATTAACGTCTTTTTCAAGTATAATATCCAAATATGAAACAGATGTGTCAGACTCTGTGGTATCTTTTATCTCAAGCTTACCAGGATATATCGTATCGACATAAGAATGGAAATAACCATTGTTAATTGACAATACGTCGTCGATATACCTAAATGTCGAGTTGAAGGCCACAGCAAGTGTTTTCTTCTTTTCACGTACAAGATTTTGGACAAATTCTGCTTCATATGAATACAAAAAAGGTCTGCTAATAACGGGGCGCAATTGGTACCCATGGGAATTCCAATAGATTGTTTGAAGACCTGGTCTCCAATAACCACATATTAGATATTGTCAATCAGAAACTCAAGCATCTTTTTAATGTCAACTTCAGAGTACTTGTGTGTACAATCAGAATGTTTTTTAACAAAATAATTTTGTAAATGACCAATGACAAGGTAAGTATATTTACGAGTTCCATTTTTATTGAAAAAGCAGCTGTCAATGATATCAAAAAGCCTGGACTTTAATTTATGGTAGGGAATAGTTGTGTATAAAGTAGAAAAGTCGTAAGTTTTTAAGCTGTTGAATTTGGTAAAATCTTGTGATTTCAAATTTTCCAAAAGTTCCTTGGAATTTTTAAGTATCCACATCTGATTTACACCACTTCTCGAATAAATAAATTCCTTACAAACAAAAGAAAGTGTCTGTAAATGTCTTGTGTCATGGTCATCTGCATAGTCATTCCTTTAGCACCAAACTGCACACGGCATTACGTCACTGGCCTAGGCCCATCGTAAGTGTACAGCTGTTCAAACAAAGCACAGAAAGTAAGATGGATATGGTTGCATTGAAGAATCATGCGAAGTTAAACGAGTGTGCAGTTGTATTTGATGGATTAATTCAAGCAGTATGAGTATTTCAAAAACCATAACATACACTCGCACAATACTTGGAAACCTGGATCCGCTCGCACTGTGATCCGCTTCTTTACTTTTACTAGGGATACGCTTGCATGTCCTGGGGAAATCCGAGTCAAGTACTGTAGCAACAGGTCTCAGAATTATGGAATGTGGCGTGAATTAGTCCAAATTAATACATGTATATACGAACATGTATCCGTTTGCATGTAACTCAAGGAACTCAGAAAACAGGCGCTGTTAAGGGAATCATCAAAACGGGGTATGTTTTTAATATTGTCAGATTTCAATTATCTGTTTTAATTTGAATACATGTATTTCACAAAATTCTGTGTATTTAAAAAAAATGTTTAAAGAAATTAAGTAATGAGTTTACATGTATTCCTCTTGAAAATGGTTTTTAGATAACTATGCATTAATAGATTGAAGAGAGGGTGTGGACTTTTGTGAGATTTCTCATGTTTTCTCTGGATAGGTTGTATATGCTTACAGAAATTGAAGAAATAATTCAAAAAGTATTGAGTTATTTTGGAAGTTATTGTACAGTACATTGGAAGTTATTGTAAGTTAAGCTCCGCCCCTAGAAGTTATAGTACGTTGGAATTCAGCCAAAGGTTTTTTATCTGATTTAAAGTATGGCTAACATCAAAGAAAAAGTACAGCACCATGACACAAATAAAATATATGAAGAAATGTGTATACACCTGTTGATCCGTTTTTTGCCCTGTTCACGATTCGAAGTCCTTTCTGGATTTATCAAACTTCGCAACATTGATTTTCATCTAGACCAATAGCATTAGATTCAGAAAAATAGTATGAGGTATGAAACACTGCCCATTTTTTTTTTTAAAGAAAGAAGATATCATTTTTAGAGTTTCATTGGAGTATGACATGAAGCCGGTCACGTGATCAAATCTTCTATAACGCCCTTCGGATGTTATAGGATTTAATCACGTGACCGACTTCATGTCATACTCCAATGAAACTCTAAAAAATGATATTTCATTTCTTATATTTATATTTTACTTTTTTTATTCGTGTTACAAAGAAATATAGGCACTATTTAGACTTTGCTATGGAAATGCAACATAACGTACCTACGACGTAATGTGGCGTCACAATTGTAACTTTCCAAATGACTCGTGCAGTATGCTTTCCAAACGCAAGAAAGTCTGATCATGTGACCAACTGCATGTCATTGAAAATTGAATTTCAATTTAATTAGTATTGTTATATAAGGAAAGACATTGGCAAATGTAAAGATTAAGAAATGATTTTTATGTCAGATCATGATATAAAGAAATTTTTACTCCGAGAACAGGAAGAGTAATAAAAATTTATTATCACATTATCATTTGGCAGGTTTTATCGAATCGACTACTCAAAGGTCTCAATTATTTAAATCCGGTAAAGTAAGCTGTGAGTAATATTATGAGTTTTTACCTGGAAAATTGTGTCTCTTTTTATAAAGAGCCGGTCCCCCTTAAATTAAAAAAAATAATTTTTGGGGGGAAAAATTTTGGATTCAAGCATGGCATCACTGAATGAGAGGTTTAAAGCATTTGTTTTTCAAGAAGCATTTCCTCTATGACATACTAATATTACCACTTTAAGTTCAAAATCATAATTAAAGTTTTTTAAAAAAAATATTTCTTTTATTATATAAAAAACAGTAATGACTTTTATGGAAACGTCAGGAAAGTGCAAATAAGGATATTAATTAGACTTTATCCTAAAATATATTGTATTTTTTTCCATGAATAAAATTGATATTTTCATTAACACGTTAGTTTACTGTGAAAATAACAAATTCGAGGCAAAAATCCCTTCACAGTGTTATGTAAAATACGTCAAATAAATAGCGAGATTAAAGAAATTCTTCTGGTAGTGACTGAAACTAGCTGCCAAAGGTTCTACAACTAAAAATCCAATGTTGCCGAATTTCAACCTCACAGTCTCTTATAAGCTTTGAAGTTTCATGTTGATCTATGATGCGACAACCTTTTCTTGTTTGCTACAAAAAAAAAGTTAATACTAATTGGGTATAAAAAAGCAAAGAAATGTAATAAACAGAAAATTCAATTCAATATAATTAACAAAAAAAAAAATCATATGTAAAAGACAGAAAAATCAGTTCGTTGAACTAGATATGAAATTTGAATCACTAAAGATTTTTTTCTGTTTTTACTCTATGGTATTAGCACATGTCATTTCATGGTGTGATTCGACTTTTCCACTCAAAAAGCAGAGTTTGTACGCTGTTTACGTCGATAAAAGAAAATAAATACAAACATGCCATATATGGTTGTGCAGATATATTATCATAGAAGACAAAAGTAATAAACAGTTTGCCAGGGCACTTCCTCTGAAAGTGTAGATGAGTGCGATTCTGGGGAGGGGGGTATTCCGTGTAATTCGGAGTTGGATACCTTGTGATATTATTAAACTATGGGTTAAAAAAATATTACCGAATTAAGTGCCTGTGGATTTATCCTATATGCCGTGTCACTAAACTGCTGTGTCCCTTTCATCTGACACAGGCTGCAGTCTGGTGCTAGATAAGAGCTAGAAAACACAATATAACAATAAGTATTTGTATTTATCAATATGATTCTTACTCTAACCACCTTACCTGCTCGCAGAAGGATAAAAGGTAAGCTAAACTAGGACTTAAGGTAACCTTCCCATTCACAACTATCAAAACTGTTTACTCCTCTACAGAATATAGTGCATTGTAACCACAAAGTGAAAGTAGAATAAATCGTTCTACCGGGAAGCCTTACAAATGTAAGATACAACTGACAGAAAATGCATTTCTTTAAAGAATAATCATCTGATGTTAAGAAAAGTACAATAGGGGTAAAGCAAGCAGCATTGACTGTTATATTTTAAGATATATGATATAAGTTATACGGTATTGAATTACGTTAGGTTACCCGGTCTCCCTAGTGATAAACCACGTTTCGTGACCGTATCAAAGTAAGACACTAGCAAACCTCTGGTCTCCTTATTAATATATCAGAGTAAATGACCTTTTGTCTCTACAAGCGCAGATCTACGGGGAAGGGGCTTAGATCATGCCTCCCTTTGATTTTTCACTGATACTTTAAGATAATGGTATAATGAGTTAAGAAATAAGGTATCATTTTTAAACATCTATTGTGATAGAAATACGGGTTGGTCACGAGATCAAATTCCATAAAGCCCGAAGGGCTTTATGGTAAATTTGATCTCGTACCAACCCGTATTTCTATCCCGATAGATGCTTTAAAGTTATACCACATTCCTTATATTTACATTTGTGACTTATTCATATTTTATTTTCGCCGGCGTGGCGCAGTGGTTAGAGCGTCTGCTCTAGAGTCGCGAAGTAAGGAGTTGATCCTTACGTTGCGGGTTCGAATCCCACTGTGGGACGTGGAGACCGGTCCTTCGGATGAGACCGTATAAACCGAGGTCCCGTGTCGCAGTGGGTGCTGACACGAAAAAGATCCCTCACTGCTCAATGGCCTTAAGTGCCGTGTATAGGACAAAATTTGCAGCTTTCCACCGGCAAGTGGTGGCGTCTTCATATGAGTGAAAAATTCTCGAGAAGGACGTTAAACAAAATACAATCAATCAATCATATTTTATTTTTTGCCTGATTATAATCTTTAACGTGTGAAATGTTTTATTTTTCAAACTCAACGGCACGAGTTTGATCTATTGATTGCGCGTCGACCCTTTATGATGTCACTGAAAAATTACGTCGCACATTCATGACGTGAGGAACCCGTTTTATAGGAATATAGATACGAGTTGCTTTCAATAGTGTTGTATAATAGAAAACATTTGCAAATGTAAACATTTGGTAACAAATTACGTTAGGTGACCTCTGGTCTCCCAAAAGATATATCATGCCATAATATGCGCCCTTATCAATATAATACTCTAGGTATTCCTCTGACCTCCTTATGGATATCACAGAACAGGAGCTCCCCTTGTATTTCATTAGTGAAAATTTAATGGAAGATAGATTCTTCAATCCCAACCCCCGCTAAATCTGCAAATAGGGAAACATAACTTACCAAAAATTGACTTTTCAAAAATAGGCTTAGAAAACACGGACCCTTTGAGAATTGCTTCTGAGAATCATATACATGTTTATGAAGACAAGCAAATTATCTAAACACAAACACCCATTCCGACGAAATAAATTTAGTTAATATAAAGAAATTGTGTACATTTTTGTTTTTGCATGTCATTAAAATCAGAGTCTGAGAAATAATTCTTCAAATATCACACGTTTTAACATATTGTCTCCTTACAACATTAGGTGACCTTTTGGTCTCACTAATGATGCACAGCACTGGGTGACCTCTCGTCCCCCTAATCATGTACAATATAAGGTTACCTCTGGTCACCTTATTTATACAACTTTATGTTACCCCAGTGTCCCTAATAATGTACAATATAAGGTGACCTCTGGTTTCCCTGATAATGTACAATGTATGGTGGCCCCTGTCTCCTTAATGAAATATGAAGATAACGAACAGTATTCAATTTCGAAAGTCCAGTGAAACAATACAAACTTGGAGCAGAGCAATCACGGACCTCAAAATTTAGATGTGGGATCAGGTGCAATGGAGGGGTAAGCATCCCCTGCCGACCAGTCACACCCGCCTTGTGAATTGTCATGATCGAAAAAAAAACCGGAAAAATCCTTAGACAGTTCAGTGTATAAATAATGGCCTAACAATTAGTCTGAAAAACGTCAGTCAGCATTTGACTCAATGTTAGGTTGTATGTGATGACAAGGTCATTATATCGACCGTAAAACTTGCGAAATGATGACGTCAAACGAGACTGTTGATAGCCTTGTTTCATCAACTTGTTTGTCAATAGCTTTCCTCGTTTAGAAATTAGTACATACGTAGAGCATGCTCTTGCGTATCGAAATAACTGAGAAACATAAACCCCATATGGCCTGGACTTCAATTTATCGTGGGGAACGGTTGCATAAAGTGCTGAAAAGTCGTACGTTTCGATGCTATTGATTTTAGTAAAATTTTGTGATTTCAAATTTTCCGAAAGTTCTTTGGACTTTTTAAGTATTCACAACTAATTTACATCACTTCTTGAATATACTGTTGTGCATTACTCCTAAAGTTCCTCCTTCATAATAGTAATTATTTTGTTGAGGAGTAAGGAAAGATGCTTGGTAGAACATTTACTGGAACCTGCCATGTATCTTTGTAAGGATTTTTATGAATTTAGAAATCCAGTAAAGGTATGGTAATTCAAATTCATTTTTATTGTTGGGAATATTAAAAATATCTAAAACGGAATATGATTTTGAAGAATTTCCTCATTAGAAAGGGACAATATATAAGGTGATCTCTGGTCTCCCTAATTATGTCCAATATGAGGTGACCTCTGGCCACCCTAATTACATGTATGTACAATGTAAGGTGTCCTCTGGTCTCCTTTATAATGTATAATATAAGGTGACTTCTGTTATCCCTAACGATGTACAATATAGGGTGAACTTTGTTCTCCGTATACAATTTAATATGAGCTCTGGTATCACTAAAGGTGTATAATTTAGAAGGAACTCTAGTCTCCACATTAATATTCGACTTTATGAGACCTCTTATGTCCCGAATGACGCACAATATAAGGTGACCTCTAGTCTCCGCAGTCAAATACAACTTCATGTGACCCCTGCGCTCTCTAGAGATGTACAATATGGGATAACCTCTGGTCTCCGTAATCATATACAATTTTATGTTACCCCTGGTCTCCTAATGACGATAAGTAACTTTTCTTCACATGATTAAATGTTCAGATGCTTATTTTCATACTTGTTGCCTTTATTTTGTTTTTGGAAAGTCTTTTAGTTTAGCAAGGTCCAGTTTCTTTAACGATTGATGATGATACTGAACGAAAAAAGAAAATGTTTTTTAAAAAGTCTCATTTACCCATATGCACTTTCTAACAAAACTATAAATAGTCCGCTGCTTCAGCGGCTGATAATAGTATATTGTTTGGTATAAGTTAAGCAGTTAAACATTTTTGAAGAAATTTACCTTATTAACATTTAAATCCTAATAAAAAAAATAAAGGAAACATTTGTTATTTACATTTATTTATGAATCCGATCTACAATTTTGTCAAGTGCAAGGCTGGGTTACTTGAAAAATTACTGAAGAGGATTTTCTTTGTTTTCTAAAGTAGAGAATATTCTGACAAAATCATTAGGGGTGGGGTGAGGGGACCCGTCCGACGCAGCTTCTTATGGGCCTGACCTATTAACAACTTGTATTCGTTCAAACGTGAAAAACATTACCTTCAGGTCTGAGTAATGTATAAGAAAGTAGATACATGTAGATGTTATTACTTAGGTTATTAATATGATTGTATTTGAGATAGATTTTTAAACTTTGTCTGTTAAATGAAATTCAATTAAAAAGAAAGTATTGATATAGATGAATTTACTTTTGTGCCTTTTATGCCTGAAGAGTTCATAAAATATTTCATTACTACGCAAATTGACGAACTATTTACGGGTGACCCGAGGTCCTAGTTGAGCGTACGTTTTATCCTCTTGCTACCTGCTCTCACGACAGCAAAACGTAGTATGACAGTCTTACCTCGGATGCGCTCTTATATATACACTAGCGACACCCGGATTAATCTCGGCCTCGATCTTACCCCAATGATCAAACCCGTTATTAAATGTACACCGAGCCCGATCATCACAATACATGTATGACTGAGTTATCTCGGAATGCCATATGTGTCCGCACCCCTGAGAAAGATTTCGAAATTTTTGAATATGAAGGACTGTTATCGCTGTTTTAGATGTCATTTTATGCTGAGATTCAAGCAAATTCAAAGTTTGGATTTAAAAATGAGATATTTTAAAAAGCATATAATTTAAGTACATGGTCATAAATTTTGCTTTTAAAAAATTAACTATAGTTATGACTTATAATGTTAGGTATTCCTGAAGAGTGCAAGAGGTATTGGGTACCTTGAAAAAGGGTTTTAAAGGAGGCAAAGTTTTCATCTTTACATTTGTTTTATTCCTCATTTTTCCTAGCACACTAGGTAATTTTTGACAATTGTATGATTCCGCTTATTTGTTTGATCTTTTACTTCAGAAACGGAAAAATGATACAGAAGTGACATAACACACTAGAACGCTAGTAGAGAAGTTTTTTTTAATGTTATAAGAGATTCAAGGACAGTTTTTACCCCCGTACCGGAAATAGTTACGCCTGTAAGATGTAGAGTGTTGTTTGTTAAATTCAGACGGCGAGGGACGTTATGGGTCACGATCAACGTCAATTTTGTGTTTTCTCTGCTACCTATGTGAACAATGTAAGGTACCCTCTCTAGGACTGACATTTGAATCTGATTAAAAACAACTATGGAAATTGATCAGTTTTCCTGAGTCCCTCAGTCAACAGTGGTTTTCCACTTGAATAAATACTGAGAAGCTTTAGAGACGTTCGTTAAACACACGGGACAGTATACTTAAAATAATCATGAAGTTATAGGAGACGTAAATTACGTTTGCTTTCGTGTGCCGATGTACACTAATATGCCTTCTTCATTTTTACAATATTTTCTTATTGAATTTGTTATTATCATAGAACTTTAAATTCATCATCATAAAATGTTGCTTTTAACTATGAAAAGAAATTTAATGTAGCAAAGAAAACCAAAATTATTTTCCCTGTCTGCGACTTTCTGGGACACACCTCGTACATGTCGAAAAACCATTCATTACCTTTCTTCAAGCACACTATATATTTTTGACAATGTATGATTCCGCTTATTTGTTTGTTATTCTACAATATCTATCAGTTAAAAACAAATTATCATTCTAAAAGCAGTTGTCATTAAAAAGAAGGATTTTCTTTGTTACATGCGTTATTTAAAAAACTATTTGTAATTACCGATGTTTAGTTATTAGCAATTAAACAAGCGCAATCAACCAAGTGATGAGTATGGCGTGTAAAACGTTGCTTTATTCGATAATCTTGTGATGTATATTCAAAATCTTGTGATGTATGTGCAATATCTTGTGATGTATATTCAAAATCTTGTGATGTGTATTCAATATCTTGTGATGTATATTCAAAATCTTGTGATGTATGTGCAATATCTTGTGATGCATATTCAAAATCTTGTGATGTATATTCTATAATCTTGTAATGTATGTGCAATATCTTGTTATGTATATTCAAAATCTCGTGATGTATGTTCTACAATCTTGTGATGTATATGCAATATCTTGTGATGTATATTCAAAATCTTGTGATGTATGTTCTATAATCTTGTGATGTATGTGCAACATCTTGTTATGTATATTCAAAATCTTGTGATGTATATGCAAAATCTTGTGATGTATGTTCTATAATCTTGTGATGTATATTTGATAATCTTGTGATGTATATGCAATAAACTTGTGATGTATGTGCAATAATTGTATTCTGGGTAATATGACGCAATAGTGTTCTAGTAAAGTAAGGACAATTTTCATTGGTTGGAAATAACGAGAGTAGCGGGGTGATGCATACATAGATCAATTGGACTTTCATTTCTTTCGTTTTGATCGCCGAAATATTGCCGACTCGGCGTTACACAATAATTATCAATCAGTTAGTCTTTCGTTCTGATACAGAGAAAAGAGACATAAGATATGGATTATATATGCAAGTATATTAGTGAGGAAGATATAAATGTAATTAACATGATAAACAGAGTGAAGTCCTCAAATCATCGAAAATCTTTTTTCTAAAGAAAAACAATAGCTGTTCATCAAGTTTATTTCTTCTCCTGTAAAAGAGCTGATCGGTAGTCTAGTGATAATGAAAACACAAAAAAAGATTATCTTCTTGTCATATTGAACAGGGTGATTACTTCCAGCATAATTTTATATTTGGAATATACTCATAATAAATTTATAGAGTATATATATACGTTTAAGGTTTATCTAATTACAATGTCAACTACACTCTTATCTTTTGTATGTTTTTTTTTTTTTTCAGTTCGCAGCTATACAGTATACATCACTGTCATATGATTTTCTCAGTATATTACACATGTAGTGGGACAGCTGATTAGGTTTGACATGAGATATGGTGATTGGTCACCTACAATCACGATTGCTAAAACTTATGACCAACTTGATGCAACCCAATGCTTAACCTCTGTGACCTAAACTTATCTCACAGATTTTTTGTAAGCCTTCTAGTCATTTTTAAGTATACAATGTACATGCATGCTTTACACGGAGAGTTGTAACTTGTTTGAGGAAGTCAGATAAAACCACTGTTTTTTCCCTGTCAATTGAAAAGCAAAATATCACTGTCTAAGTCTTCTGCAGAGTTGCATCAGCTACAGCCTTGATAGATGCTACTAAAATGACACAAGACATTCTATCACATATAGATATGCTTGCAATGGCTTACATCTCTTACATAAATCATCATACTGTGAAGGCTTTCACTTGTGTTGAACTCCAATTGGTTTCATAATATTTTGCTCAAAGCTAATATATCCTGGCTCAACATCAGATGTTTGTCATAGTCCTACATAGTGATGTTCAAATTCTAAAAAAAAACCAGTGCAAGAGTCCTTAATTATCTTACATGTATCTGATGAAAGATTCATCATACATTCACTGAATCAGGACTGTGTCTAAATATACCTGCTTTTCTTTTATTCAGAGGTCAGTTCACTTAACTAAAGGCTGCATTGTGCTTTAAAATTGCCAGTGCACAACATCACTGCCACATGCCAATGAAAGGATCAAAAACTGAAATACTTCATTTTTGGTTCACTTTCAAAGATATTTCAACTATGTTCATCTAGTTAACTTGCAAGTCCCTCTTTTGAAAGAAGTTGCGTAATTTAACTTCAATATTATCCTTTTGTCACCTGTTCAACTATTATATATATGTAATTAAGTCTATGTTCTCCCAATGTTTCTGATGGAAGTTTTGTATTTTGTAGATTTGTTAAGAATGAAATTGACCATTTTATGTGTTTTAAAAAATTCTTACACTCATCAGGTCGCCCGTGTGGCGCAGTGGTTAGAGCATCTGCTCTAGAGTCCCGAAGTAAGGAGTTGATCCTTATGTCGTGGGTTCGAATCCCACTATGGGACGTGGAGACCGGTCCTTCGGATGAGACCGTACAAACCGAGGTCCCGTGTCACAGTAGGTGCTGGTACAAAAAAGATCCCTCCCTGCTCAATGGTCCTAAGTGCCGAGGATAGGACAAAATTTGCAGCTCTCCACTGGCAAGTGGTAGCACCTCCATATGAGTGAAGATGACTCGAGAGGGACATTAAACAACATACAAACAAACACACTTATCAGTTGGACAGCAATCAGTGGCAATGAGTACTTCACTTATTCCTTTGACAATATAAGTATTTTAAATACACAGGTTACTTGTTGCAATATTTAAATGATCATGTTTTACAAATGAATGATTAAAAAATAGACATTATGCAGAAAGTGTATTTTTACATGTCACTGAACTACACTTGGATGGAATTTACTACCAAATTTTGTATGTCCATGCACTAAAAAGGTACTGAATTGAAATTTTATTTATTTATTTATTTATTTATTTTTTTTTTTTTACAAAATCTCCTTCACTTTATTTATCTCAGATTTACATTGTCATATCAATTACTGAACAGTACAGAGACCAACATAGGTTGTCAAAGTTTCTAGTTTTCTCTTGGTGCTGGAATAAAGATACTGTAGTAAAAATTTATAGCAGTGCAATATTTTAAGTACATTCCTTATCCTACACAATTCTTATAATGATGACACTGTTGACCAGGGTCCCAACCAAAAAGATGCAACATGTCTTGTTACACGTGTTGACCTTGAATCTGGTGGTAGTAGGCAAGGTCAGTTTTCAGATGTAAAGAATCTTCCTCGTATTCTGAAATATGAAAATATAATTAAAATTTATGTAAACTATGGTAAATTTTTTACAGATAAATTTCGCCAAGTAGTCGGTGATAGCCTAGAGGAGTACTGGAGTAATAAACCTTTTTATGATATTATAAACAATAACATGTACCTAAGTATAAGTCTTTCAGGTAATGGACTACATCTTCAGCTGTTAATGATGCAGCAGAGTAGGTACACTTGACTTTCAGAAACTTGGAAATTGCTGTCCTAGCATACAGAGTCTGGTAAGATACTTCACAGAGAGGAGGATGCAGAACTAAATTATACCTTAAGCATCCAATCAATTCATCGAGCCAAATTCCTGAAAAGTAAACCAAAATATTTCAATCATTGAAAACTAAAACCATGTCCATAGTACATGAATGCCCTGCCCAGTGTTCATTGTAATGCAACATGAAAAGAAATGTGCTTTGCTTCTTTGTTAAAGATTAGGTAAATGAGAGATATTGAGGTCAAGGTCACAGTGAATGTTAAGTCAGAAAGATGTGACACAGTTGAATAGCTGTGACCAATTTGTGTTAGTGAATGAGGTTTAAAGAAAATCTTGAGAATAGTTTCTTTCAAACTAATATTAAAACAAGACTATTAGTAAAGTCAAAATGTCAGGGGGAAGGACAAGGTAAAAATAATTGAATCTTTTAAATTGAGTTTAAAATAGTAAGGTCAAAAAGAAGGTAAAAAACAGCTAGTCTGCAATTAATTAGTTTTTGCATAAAACAAAACAGTTTTATCTGATTTAATTCACTGATTTTTTCATAAACATTTATATATAACATTACACTAAAATTTAAATTTCATTGCATTAAATTGTTTGTACATGGCTACACATACTTTTTCTACACAAGTTCAGACACCCATTTGCAGATGTGCACATGCATTACTTTTTTAAAAGTAAGCACAGCTTCAAAGTGAAAACATTTATCCTTTGTGTCCTCATGACTTCCCCCATAAGATTTGTTCAATACTCTTTTGGTGCCTCTGCAGTATTTGGACAGAATCATTGCATAGCATAACCAGACAAATGGAGCATCTGCTTCAGTAATTTTCAGACAGGTCAAGGATCCTCTGTCATAGGAGCAAGAGGGATCTGGTGCTCATGTGACTCTGGCTGCTGAATCCAATCCATAGCTGAAAATATTAAAAACCATTTAGTTGATGATGCCAATTAATATTTTAACTCTATAACATGTGGTTCATAATTTAAAAAAAGTATGAAAATTGGGAATGTTTGCAAATTATTGATTCTAATGTGTTATAATTACTTTTCATTCAAAAAAAAAAATCTTACATAGTTCCATGCAAAACTTCGATCTCCTGTTATGGACCAACCCTACCCCTAGAGGCAACAAGTTATTGATTAGGGTTTAATGCCGAGTCGGCAATATTTCAGCCATATTTCAGCGGACAACAAGTTATTAAAACAGATTAGAATCTACACTACTTCAGGAAGCTTTCTATAAAGTTTCACTTTTTTACCTAGTAAGTTGTTCTGCAGAAGAAGATTTTTAAAGACTTTTATCCCCAATTTAAAGGCCCCATCTTACCCTCCAGGGGTCATGATTTGTACAGTTTAGAAATTTCAAAACCTCATCACAATACATGAGATGCTTAGTTGAGCTTTCAGGTCAGGTGAGCTAAAAAAAAAAATCATTCATACAATGTTCCAAATTTTAACAATAAACCTGACAAGCCTTGCCAATATGTTTCTACGAAAAATCCTGTACTTATCATCAAATGGCATATCTAATGCTCTTTTATTTTAATTTAAAATATACAGAATAATATAATTGGAGTGTTTCAAAGAAGTGTAACCTTCCCTATATTGCATCATTAAAAGTGTAAAGAATCTTAAGAGTGGTCAGCTATTTATTTCCTACTAGCATTATAGTATTTATTGCCAGCTAAGAAAAAAAAAAACATCCATAAATAGTAGAGTGTGTAAGACTTTGATAGAAATATATGACTATTTAAATTTTAATGTGTGTTGTAACTGTACATAATCCAGCAAGTGCAGTGTCATGAGCTCATAAACATGTATAAATGCTAATTAATTATCGATACCCTACCTCTCAAAAGGCATACATGTATGTTGAATTAAATGTCTGGAGTATTTTTTGTAGGTCAAAGATCAAGGACATGTAGACTGTTCACATAATGTTGGTATTGGCAACAATCAGTGCACATACTAAATAGCATAGACTTACCTCCTAAATATCAAAAGCCTAACCGGATACATTCATTATGAACTAAATAAAAAAAGTAGTCAAGGGTCACATTCAATGGTCTCAAAGTTTGTAGCTATGGTATTTTACAAAAGTCATTGTACGATGCAAATAATTTGTGCAAAATATCAAATCCAAGGTGTGACAGACAGACACCGGGTTAAGTGATCATTAAATGTCACTCTGCTTTGCAGGCGAGACAAAAATAGCAAGGATAATCTGTTTGTTTGTTGAAAAGTGATTGAAGGATCCTTAAAAGTAGAAATTTTTGTTCATTAATATACTTTAATTTTTACCTGTATTTTAAAGGACTTGTTGGACATAGCTTATGCACCATGGTTTTTGTGTTCCTTCTCATTGATGTCTTCATATTTTTAAGCCACCAACACTTTACATATGTTTTACTTACACAACATGCATTTATATCTGAAAATAAAAATAAAAACAAACTAGATCGAGGTACTGTGAGCACTGAGCTCACAAAATGATACCCCCTGCCTCCCATGTTATTATAATGGCAAAGTCCATATTTTGCAATGGGGAACCAGAAATATGTGTACGATTAAAAAGTAAAATAAGGGGTGCAAAATGGCACTATGTAACAAAGATTTTTTAAAAGTCTCATCAAATTTCATTCAGTGGTATAAGAGGAAATGCTGATAAGAAATGGGTACCCCAAAGTATATATTAATATTTACATTTGCAAATGTTGTTATAAGGTATCATTTTAAAACATCTATTGGGATATAAATACGGGTTGGTACGAGATCAAATTTACCATAAAGTCCTTGGGGCTCGTGATCTCGTGACCAACCCGTATTTATATCCCGATAGATGTTTAAAAATGATACCTCATTTCTTAAATGGATGGTTGTACAGAAAGATGGACAGCTAGAGCGACGGACAGACACCCCATCACTAAACTCCCCCCACTTTTCAACCAGGGAGTATAATAATTATAATTAATTTCATTAAAACAAATTAGTACAGAATTCACAAGAATAATTAACTGATTCCGTTAATTTATGCAGTTTCCATTTTAACCTCTTAACTGATCGAAGAAAAAAATCAAATTAATTTCACTTTACAACAGAAGTAGATGTTCATTTAAATTATAAGTACTGTACATGTAAATATTAATGCATATTTTATAATTACCCATACAACAGAGGTGCAGAGGTTGTTTCAAAATGATGACATATGAAGTTATCCAATGGGCATTCACAGTACAAGCAGATATTGCATAACTAGAGTTGACTGGAATAAAAAATATAAAAATCATTAAGTGAAAATTTGAAAGTAAAGACCTGCCTTGACCCACCCACCTCTAGGGGGAGGGGTTAAATGAATTAAGAAATGAATGTAATATTTTTTTCTTTGACCGAAGTATCAAACAAAAGTTTGGCCAGAAAACATCATTAATGCGCGTAGGATGAAAATGTTTTCCATCCAAATTTTTGTTTTATACTTCGGTCAAAGAAAAAATATAAGGCTAGGCCTACATTAATTTCTTCGATGAAAAAGTCATGGAAAAGTAAATTTACAATTTAAAAGGTTTAATCTAAAATGCGAAATCATGTACGTGTACAATCACTTTCTCATAAAAAAATTTTTATGATCATGATGATTCCTTTTTTATCAAATGTGCACTCCTATACGTACCTACCTACAGTGACTTTGTACAACTTTCTTCTCATCTACGCCTGGATGGACAAGCAGACTTTCCTCGTTGTACAAAAACTTTAGGACATGTTCACTGGTAACAGGATTATCAGATTTGCTCAAAAGTTATCGACTTTATCAGTGTAAAGTAAAGATACAGTCCCCAAGCCCGGACTGAGGACTCTCCTTTTCACAGCGTTCTGGCGTCTAGTTCTACTTTCACTTTGGAGACCAATGAAAAAAGTCCTTACAAAGGTTATCGACAGAAAGTCGAATTTTACCCACAATGCAAATATTGCATATACATCACAAGATTATAGAACATACATCACAAGATTTTGCATATACATCACAAGATTATTGAACATACATCACAAGATTATCGAATATAAATCACAAGATTTTGAATATACATCAAAAGATAATGCACATACATCACAAGATTATAGAACATACATCACAAGATTTTGAATATACATAACATGATTTTGCACATACATCACAAGATTATAGAACATACATCACAAGATTTTGCATATACATCACAAGATATTGAACATACATCACAAGATATTGAACATACATCACAAGATTTTGAATATACATCACAAGATTTTGAACATACATCACAAGATTTTGAATATACATCACAAGATTATCGAATAAAGCAACGTTTTACACGCCATAGATGAGGCACTTCCTTCTATTTTATGTCCTTATGACACTTGGTCTGTTTTTTATGACCTCAGTCTGCTTTTTCGTGTGCTTGTACATGGCTGTTTTTACGTACAGTCTTTGGAAATCTGTTTAGAATATTGAGACATCCAATCATTCCAGTAACGCAAAGATCAGGATTCCACAATAGTGGTCAAAGTGTAGCATTTTTATTGTTTGTGCACCTTGTGCCCGGTGTTTTCGTCATCATTGAAAGAAATGCAGCTGACCAAACTAACTCAAATGAAGCTAAAACAAGGACTTGGGTGGTTACGATGATGTTTGTGACCATTGGATTGATCTCTTTCATTATTCTCATCTTGGCTGCTTGCAGAAATAAGCTTACCACAAATGGAAAAAACTTAAACAAGTTATCCGATCCGTCCTTGAATCTTAGAATAATGTTTCTCTGGATCTTTGGATTCGCGGTTATTATACATATTTCCACCAATGCAGCGTTTTACGTTGAGTGCATTCAATTTATTTCTGTAAAGTCTATAGAGGTGCCTTTCTCCTTGTTAAGTAGTGTTATTTTAATATTGTTTCTTCTTGTTCAGTTGAGTTTTATTTCATACTACCGAGGCACGACATTTATTAAAACTTCTATTGTTAACTTTTCCTGCATTTTTATTCTTGTGGCAAATATTGTCATTTGGTTCAATTTATTCATTAGTAATATTAATGTATTTCAACTTGGAAACAATACCGTTCCCAGATACAGCAATGAGTCTTACTGTTTCCGAACATCCAATATTCAACAGGGTCTGGCTAAACAATTATCACCTTTCCTACTACCAAAGAGAATGGAGTTCTGTATTCTTGCTTCAAGTTTCATTTTGCTGTTCTTGGGATGGTCTGCTGATAAAACAAATGACAAAATAGACGACAAACTTAATCATCATAGACATACACATTCGAGGGAAAGCATTGATGTTAGAATGCAAGTTACAGAAGAAGGACCTCATATTATTGGACAACATTTATTTGCATCTGTCTTTGGAATTTTAATGAATGTACCGATTTTTGTCACCTCAGTATTACTTACGTTTGTTTTTGACTGGGAATATGACAATGCTTTACTTGCACTTCTAATCGGCGAGTTTATGAGTGCTTTCTGCATCATTTTACCAGTTTATATTTGTAGTTATCATCTGAAGAAAGATTTCAGCAATTCTTGGAGACCAACAAAATTGACAACCAACGAGTATATACTGATTTTGAGCTCTTCTGGAATGATGACTTACTACATGTTCGGTATGGTAACCGCATTCACTGTCAACTTTAGCCATTTACAGACGTTTCTGTGTACTCGTATTATTTTAATGCTGGAAACTTTTCTTCAGACACATTTTTTAATCAAAGTCAAGCGCTACTGTACGACTGGACAATCTTCTGTTTTCATTTCCTCTGGAGGAATTATTCTCATGTTGACAAATCTTAATCATTGGGTTTTGAATTCTTACAACCAGCATAGCTGTAATAGAAATCTGGAAGCAAATCTTGTGAGTTGCGAAAGTTGGCTCTATATAGAAAATATACTTGTTCCACTTATGTTATTTTATAGGTTTTTCTCCGGCATCAGTGGTTACTCCTTATATTACACATTTAAACCAATCGTTTTTTGAAATTATACGGTAATTTATACTATACAAATATTAGATAGGAGGGTGGAAAGGGGGGGGGGTATCGTGAGTTTCTTTTTCATACAATCAGTATATTTATTTTAAGAAACAAATACAAAAATCGAGACGAAACTATCAGATGATGATAGTAAAATACAAACTTGAACATATTTGATATTCGTATTCCGGTTTGTTACTAAATTTATTAAGTAAGAAATATGCAATCGTATGATGACTTAAGTATATTTCTATTTGATCTGCGTGGAAAAAATGGAAAATGTGAAAATAATGAAAAGCTATCGATCAAAAAAATCTATAAACACAAATCTGTGAACAAGGCATAAAACGCGGACCCCCTGAAATTCGTGACCAGGGATCAGGTACCTATTAAGAGTAAGCATCATCTGTTGACCGGTCACATCCGCCGTGAGCCCTATGTATTGATAAGGTAAACGGAACATTCCGTAGCGAAATATAAAACAAAGGTCAACAATTGGTATGACACAAGGCAGCCAAAATAAGAACCAAGGATAGGTTACATTTGCTGACAACATGATTATAACAACCATAGAATTTACGAAATACTGACTTTAAACGAGTTTGTTGAAATCCAAGTATCATTAACTTGTCCGTGAGTAGATTGAACGTACTCAGAGCATTTTCTTGACTATCGAATAAGCTGGGAGGCATATAAACCATACGCAGGTGATAGCGGAATATTACTACATAAATAAGGAATGTTTACGATAGAAAAGCTGAAGTTATCTCGTTTGTCAAACAATTTAGTTGCTAGTTGGCTCAAATCGTCCATAGTTAGTTAAACATCAAAATATGAAACGGATTTAGCAGCCTCTATGGTGTCTTTTATTTCACTGGGATATATCGAGTCAACATCAGAAAGAAACAACTATCGTCGATATATTTCAAAGTGAATTTGAAGACCACATCAAGTGTTTTCTTCTTCTCATGTAGAATTTTTTGAATAAATTCTGCTTCATAGGAACATAAAAACAGGTCGATTATTAAAGGAGCACAATTAGTGCCTATCTGTATTCCAACAGAAATTTTCGAGTTCCATTTTTATTGAAGAAGCAGTTGTCTACGATGTCAAAAAGCCCAGTTTTTAATTTATCGCGAGGAATGGTTGTACATGTATAAAGTGTAGAAAAATCGTACGTTTTGAAGTTATTGGCTTTTGAAAAAATTGGTGATTTTAAATTTTGTTTCGAGCTTTTGACTGTATATTGTTTTACGTCCCATTCGAGAATTTTTCACTCATATAGAGACGTCACCATATACCGGTGAAGGGCTTCAAATTTTGACCTTTGTTCGGCACTCAGGGCCATTGAGCAGTGAGGGATCTTTATCTTGCCAACGCCTGCCTTGACACGGGGCCTCGATTTTTAAGGTCTCATCCGAAGGACCCGCAACTTTCACTTCAAAGTGCCGAGCGCATGGAGAAGGAAAAGTTGCTACCCATTTTTTATCGACTTAGGTCTGTCGCGGCCGAGATTCGAACTCACGACTTCCCTATCATGGAGCGAGCGTTCTACCGATTGAGCTACCGTGAAATGTGGAAGTTTTTGAATGCACTCTGCTTCATATGAATACAAAAAATAAGTCTGCTAATAACTGAACAGTACCCATGGGAATTCCGACAGATTATTGAAAAACTTGATCTCCAATAATTACAAAGATATTGTCAACCAGAAACATGCATCTTCTTAATATCAACTTCGGAATACTTATTTGTACTATCTGAATGTTTTTTAACAAAATAATTTTCCAAATGATCAATGACAAGGCAAGTAAATTTACGAGTTCCATTTTAATTGAAAAAGCAGCTGTGTATGATGTCAAAAAGCCTGGGTTTTAATTTATCGTAGGAAAGCTGAATAAAGTGTTGTAAATTTTTGTGATTTTAAATTTTCTTGAAGTTCCTTGGAGTTTTTTGTATCCACATCTGATTTAGACCACTTCTGGAGTATATTGATGTACAATATACCTGAAATTTATCATTCACTGCAGTTAATATTTTAGTGAGAAGTAAAGAAAGAGAATTGGTATATATCTATTGTAAGGATTTTTATATAGGAATCCGGTATAGTAATTCAAAAACAAATTGTTTGTTGGGAATATTAAAATATATGTTTAAACTAATTTATAACTTTGATGAATTTTCACTGATAGGAGATTATAGCTTCGACAAATCAAAGTTATAAATCCATCTATATTTTGCAAACATAAAACACATGCAAGTTCTACCCTTCAATAAATACACATGCAGCATTAATCTAATCAAAGAATATTATATGACAAGTGCCATATCTGTTTCGCCCCAAAAGAATTTCTTATATTGTTTGCACATACATGTAGCTATTGAACTAGTCTGCACATAGCTATTTAATCCTTCTAAATGGTCCAGTGAACAATATTGATCTGCTTAATGTAATGCTTTAAAATGCTACATTCTGCTATATTAAATTGCAGTTTTCTTTCTTTGTTTCCTCGCAGAAAAAGTTGGCTCAGAGGTGTTCAAAACCAGCAAAATTATCATTGTAAAGAGCTATTAATCGAAAAATTCCTGCCTATAGCTTATTTCTATTTTCAGGATATAGCTAAAAGCTTAAATTAACGACTGTACAAACCATTTTTTAGACTATAAAATTATGTTTGACAAAGTTACATTTTAAAAAAATCTTTTGTATTCTATAGAGGTTTTGTCATGAAATACGTCGTGCTATTTTATATACAGTATGATTCCGAAACTTCATAAACTTCATAAAAATCCTTACAAACAAAGATACATAGCGGGTTCCAGTAAAATTTCAACCAAGCCTCTTTCTTTACTCCTCACTAAGATATTAACAGTGGTGAAGGAGAAACTTCAAGAGTACTGTGCAACAATGTAGTGGTGTAAATCAGATGTGGATACTTAAAAATTCAAAGGAACTTTTGGAGAATTTGAAATCACACGATTTTACCAAAATCAACAGCTTAAAAACTTACGACTTTTCTACTTTATACACAACCATTCTCTAAGATAAATTAAAGTCCAGGCTTTTTGATATCATTGACAGCTGCTTTTTCAATAAAAATGGAACTCGTAAATATACTTACCTTGTCATTGGTCATTTGAAAAATTATTTTGTGAAAAAACATTCTGATTGTACACAGAAGTACTCTGAAGTTGACATTAAAAAGATGCTTGAGTTTCTGATTGACAATATCTATGTGGTTTTTGGAGACCAGGTCTTCCAACAATTTATTGGAATTCCAATGGGTACCAATTGCGCCCCGTTATTAGCAGACCTTTTTTTGCATTCATATGAAGCAAAATTTGTCCAAAATCTTGTACGTGAAAAGAAGAAAACACTTGCTCGGCATTTAGATATATCGACGATGTATTGTCAATTAACAATGGCTATTTCCATTCTTATGCTGATACGATATATCCTGGTGAGCTTGAGATAAAAGATACCACAGAGTCTGACACATCTGTTTCATATTTGGATATTTTACTTGAAAAAGACGTTAATGGTAATCTAACAACCAAGCTTTATGATAAACGTGATGACTTTCACTTTTTAATCGTCAACTTCCCTTACTTATGCAGCAATATACCTTCATCACCTGCATACGGGGTATATATCTCTAAGTTGATTCGATATGTAAGAGCATGCTCTATGTATGTACAATTTCTAAAACGAGGTTAATTATTGACAAACAAGTTGATGAAACAAGAATATCAGCTGTCTCGTTTAAAGCCATCATTTCGTAAGTTCTATGGTCGATACAATGACCTTGTCAACAAATAGAATTTATCACTGAGTAAAATGCTGACTGACGTTTTTCATACTAATTGTTAGGCCATTATTTACACACTGAATTGTCGACGGATTTTTCCGTTATTTCCCGATCATGACAAGGAGCACACGGCGGGTGTGTCCGGTCGGCAGGGGATGCTCACTCCTCCATGGCACCTGATCCCACCTCTGATGCTTAGAGGTCCGTGTTTGCTCTGCTCCTATTTTGTATTGTTTAATGGACTTTTGAGCTTGAATACTGTTCGTTATCTCCACATATTTCATTTCAATATCTATTTTAACAAATACGACTGATGTGTAATTCTGATAATTTTATTGTTCAAAATGTAACATTTTATCGAGCATGGGTTTTGACCCAAGGTTTCCTCTATTAATTCTTCTCTTGTGAAATTACACACAAAAAGGGATTCCAAAGAGTAAAATATTAGACGAATTCCGAGTTAGTCTCTAATGTTCCATTTATGAAAAATATGGAAGGCTGATCATTAAATTTTGTAAATAATTTTCAACAATCTCGTTTTAAGTCATTCTATGGTCGTTATAATGATCTTGTTTGCCTTCACAGCCTGGTGGGTCGTATTTTTGCCTGATATGTTTTAAAAAATTGTTAGGCCATTGTTTTATACCATTTTGATACACATTACCTCGTTACTTGAGGAATCAAGGTCACGTCCAACGTCAGAGGATGCTTAAGCCCCCCCCCTCCCCACACCCTCCTCCTCCTAGACACACAACCCCATCTCAGGTGTAACCAGAGGTCCGTATTTTTTGCCCTGTTTACGATTCTTTGCTGGATTATTGAGACTGATCCCTACTTGTTATATTCACCTTTCATATTTTCCGTTTTAGAAAAAATTAAATTACGTGGAAAAACCAATTTGTTATACCGCTTTTTATGCTACAAGGGTATATAATGGCATTTAGCTTTATGTAAAGTTTAAGTCGAGCAAATGCTAACAAAGGCATCAAATACGTTGTGCACACTTTAAGGAATACATGTTATATTTACAAAAATGGTTTACTACGGCTTATTTTTGAGATAGATTTTGGATTTAATTTCCTTATGACAAAGTAATATAAGCACTATTAGAACAAAATCACAAGTAGTGTTATTTAAATACTTCCTTAAAAAAAAATTAAAATAGTAATGATATTTTTTTTGGGAAACGGCAAGAAAGTGCAAATAGGGACATTAACTACACTTCAACCTAGAAATACCCTTGAATAAAATTGATATTTTCATAGACGTCTACATTACAAATTCGAGGCAAAATCATCTTCCCTTCACAGTGTTATGGAAAATACGTCATAAAGATAACAAGATTGGATAAATCCTTCTGGCAGTGACTGAAACTAGCTGCCAAAGGTTCTCCATGTTACTGTAAAATCCATGTTTGCCATTTTCAACCTCACAATCACTTATAAGCTTCATGTTGATCTATGCTGTATTTTTAAATACTACTTGTATAGTTTTGGTTGGATTGGAGAGCGATATGTGTCCCCAACCCCTACAAAGTTATGGGAATTTTTGTATTATAATCACTATTTTAGATGTGATTTTTATGTTGAAGTCCTGCTGCAATATTCAGAGATAAAAAAATTAAAGCTAAGGTTTGAAAATGAAATATTAAAAAAAAAACACATTTTTTAAAATAAATGATCATAATTTTTTAAAGACATAAAATTAAAATTATTACCTTTTATAAATACTTATTATAAAGTTATGAATTTGTGATGAACACAAGAGGTATTTGACACCTTAGAAACGGGTTTTGAAGTGGGCAACGTTTTCACATTTAAATTTGTTTTATTCCTTCATTTTTACATGAAATGAAACAAACTGTAAATGCCAATGAAAGAGAAGACGTGGATTTTTAGTCGTTTTTTTGTATTTTAAAAACAAACAAACGAACAATATTTGTGTATACAATTATAAGATCGATACAATTTTATATTGTTTGAAAATTACGCATTAAATCCCTTTGACCGTTCCTGTGTAAGATTTTTTTCTTCATTTGGATTCCGTATCACTTTTATGAGAATTCTCATAATGCAATGTTTAATAATATTAAACTGTCTAACACATGTAGTATTGAATATTCTGGGTTTTTATTAATTACATTTCATCACTTAATAAGAACAAAACATTTCGGGGATTTAGAAATTATATTTAAAAAAAAAATAAAAATTAAAATCTACAATATAAATTTGGTGAATGTGTTTGTTGGAAATACTAAACAAGATATGCGAATACAAACAAGCGATTAAACAATCCAAAAATACACAAAAAATAAACAAGGACAAAAAACTAAAATTAAAAAGAAAACCAAACCAAAAGTTGTGTTCACAAGAAAATATAGTGAAAAAATGTTTCAATAATCCAAAAAAAAAAAAAACAAAAAAAAAAAAAAACGATCTTTGTTTAACAAACCTTCATTTTCTTACCTCTAACGCATTCGGTGATATTTACACAAAAATATGTTTCCGCATATTTGTTTTCTTTTCTGTTTGTATGATTCTGCAATATCTCTCAGTTAAAAACAATTTTTCTGATTAAAAAGGATTGTCATTCAAAGAATGAAGATTTGCTTGTTACCTGCTTTATCCAAATAAATATTTGTAATTAGCGATGTTTAATTACTGGGAATTAAACAAGTGCAATCAATCAAGAGATGAGACACTTCCTTCTTTTTTATGTCACCAGGACACTTTGCTTTTTGGTGTGCACAGACATGGCTGCTTTTACAGTCTTTGGAAAGCTATTTAGAATATTGAGAAATCCAATCATCAGAGTCACGCAAGGATCGGGGTTCCACAGTAATGATCAAAGTGTAGTTTTCTTATTGTTCGTGCACCTTGTGTCCGGTGTTTGCGTCATCATTGACATAAATGCAGCAGACCAAGCTTACTCAAATGAAGCTAAAACCTGGAACTGGGTAGTTACGATGATATTTGTGACAATTGGATTGATCTCTTTGATAATTCTCATCTTGGCTGCGTGCAGAAATAAGCTGGCCACAGATGGAAAAAACTTACCCAAGATGACTGATCCCTCCTTGAATCTTAAAATAGTATTTCTCTGGATCTTTGGATTTGCCGTAATCGTACATATTTCCATCAATACAGCGATCTATGTCGAGTGCGTACATTTTATTTCTGTAAAGTCAATAGAGGCGACTTTCTCCTTCTTAAGTAGTGTTATTTTAATATTGTTTCTTCTTGTTCAGTTAAGTTTTATTTCATACTACCGAGGGACCAGATTTTTAAAAACCTCTTTTGTTAACATTTCCTGCATTTTTATTCTTTTGGCAAATTTTGTCATTTGGTTCAATTTAGTCATTAGTAATATCAATGTATTTCATCCTGCAAACAATACCGTCCCCAGATACAGCAATGAGTCTTACTGTTTCCGAACATCCAATATACAAAAGAGACTGGCTAAACAATTAACACCTTTCCTATTACCAAAGAGAATGGAATTCTGTATTCTTGCTTCGAGTTTCATTTTTTTGTTCTTGGGCTGGTCTACTGATGAAACAAATGACAAAATAAAGGAAAAACGTAATGATCATAGAAACAGACATTTGAGGAAAGGCGTTGATTATACAATGCCTGTTACAGTAGAAAGACATCATGTTATTGGACAACATATTTTTGCTGCAGTGTTTGGAATTTTAATGAATGTACCATTTTTTTTTACAACAATATTACTAATATTTGCTTTTAACTGGGAAAATGACGGCGCTATACTAGCACTTCAAATCGGTGAGGGCTTGAGTGCTCTCTGCATCATTCTACCTGTTTATGTTTGCAGTTATCATCTGAAAAAGTATTTCTGCAACTCTTGGAGACCAGCAAAATTGACAACCAACGAGTACATACTAATTCTGAGCTCCTCTGGAGCGATGGCGTACTACATGTTTGGTACGATGACCACATTTACTGGTCATGTTAGTTATTTACAGACGTTTCTGTGTACTCGTATTATTTTAATGCTGGAAACTTTTCTACAGACACATTTTTTAATTAAAATCAGACGCTATCATCCCAAAGGACAATCCTCCATTTTCATCTCCTCTGGAGGAATTATTCTTATGATGACTAATCTGAATCATTGGATTTTAAGTTCTTACAGCAAGCAGAATTGTAAGAGAAATCTGGAAACAAAACTTGTTGGATGCGAAAGTTGGCTCTATATAGTAAATATACTTTTGCCACTCATGCTGTTTTACAGATTTTTTTCCGGTATTAGCGGTTACGCTTTATATTACACGTTTAAACCAAAAGTTGTATAAATATATTCAATAATTTATACTATATAAATATTAGATACAAAAGTTATTTATAAAGAAATATTGTTAGGAACGCCATACTGAATTTTTGTTGACTTTTTAAATTTATCAAGTGGGGGAATACTTCTACTTTTTTTTTTTTTTTTTTTTTTTTAGCTTTTTTTAATCTTATAACTCAATATATATAAGTATCATTACTCAGTTTATTCAATCAAAAGACAAGACTATCACGAGATAATAACAAATTATAAACTCGAATTTTTTTTTTTTTATATTTTTCTTTCTGATTGTAACTAAATTTAATGTTTGAAATTTTGTATTGTATGATGACTTTAGTAAATTAAATTTTGATCTGAGTGAAAAACAACAAAACATGAATCCATTTCATAGAAATGATACTAATAGTATTTGAAGGTTTTTTTTTTTTTGCTAAGCAAGAAATTGATTGCATCGATTTAAGAAATCTATCAATACTTTTAATGATAAGACACAAGTCTGCGGCAAAATTAATACATGTAATACATTGAATAAAAATACGCAGGAATTTATTTATTTTTTCTACAAGTACCAAACTGCTGTATTCATTGATGGAAGAGAAACATTTATTATGTAAACAATAGTAAACTCACTCAAAAATTATTCAGATAAGAATTAAACTTTAAACACATCATTAATAACTGTCATTTCCATGAATCTGAAAAAATAAAATTTTTACATTGCTATTATTGTATTTTTATTTTATAGAGAAATACATGGATAACATGCATAAAAACAGTCAACTTACAAAGTCCTTTAAAAAAAAACATTATTTGCTCATTTGTACCCGAGACTAAGTATTATTAAATGTTAACAGTTATGATTTTTTTCTTACATGTAATAAGAGATATTTTTTTTATTGTTTTAAGTTTTTAGTAGATTGCTGTCTCCATCGATTAACAGACAATTCATGTACATAGATATTTTAATTAAAATAGAAATTGAATTAATACATTTATTATGAAAATGACCAAATAAGTGATTTTTCTTGAATGTTTTGTATGTGTGCGTGTGGACCTTACAACTTATCCAAATATAACAGGAAATTAAATAAATCTACATTCAAATTTCATCTTATAAACATTGCCTAGCTTTTCCAGTACTCTGAAGGTTTCGATGAGAGAGAGAGAGAGAGAGAGAGAGAGAGAGAGAGAGAGAGAGAGAGAGAGAGAGAGAGAGAGAAAGATGAATATGTTCCCTTTTCAAAACCATTTTTATAAGGAAGATGAACATTTCTAAAATATTTCCAAACTCTATGCGTGCCTTTCCAATAACTATTCGTTTTAAGTGTCACCCACTTCCTTTTCAAACTGTATTTGATTTCAAAAAGAAAAAAGTCTCTAACATATTTCCTTATTCTAGGGGTATATACATGTAACAGATTGTCACCTTCATGACTAAGGGTTTACTATTATTGAAAAAGACTTACTTTCAACAATTTCCCATTGAAAAAAATTAGGCCTTAAAAGTCAAATTAGCTACAAGTACAACCAATTCCAGGTTCATAAACATGATATTCTTATGAGGCTTAATAGGAGATCTATTTTTATTACGCCTTCAGATACGTCCCAAATTGAAATTCTGTCTAACATTCTCTCAAAAAAGACGTTTGCAATATGAACACCATCTATCACTCTGTCTTCAATAATTCAGAAGTGAAAAAGAATTAGATAGATTACATGATCAGTTTGCACTGGTCCCAGCAGACAAAGCAGGTAAGAACATTGTCTTTGTTTGTAAGACTCATCATTTCAATTGTATTTAGAGGAACTTAGATTTAATTCTGCTAGTGGTAATCCAACTTATACCCATAGCTACCTTTCTAAGGAGGAATTTCTTTAAAATCTTATGTCGGTTTTAAATATTTTTCATATCCAACAATCAAAATAAATTTGAATTACCATATCTATATTGGATTCCGAAACTTCATAAAAATCCTTCCAAACAAAGATACATAGCGCGTTCCAGTAAATGTTCTACCAAGCCTCTTTCTTTACTCCTCACTAAGATATTAACAGTAGTGAAGGAGAAACTTCAGGGGTACTGTACAACAATATATCAAGAAATTGTTTAAATTAGATGTTGATTTTTGAAAATCCAAGGAACTTTTAGAAAATTTGAACGCAATAAACTCAAGGGTTATCGATCTTTGTGATGAAGATCTTCGCCATACATTATTGATGCCAATCAATAATTCAGGAAAATCGTAATTTAGAAAGAAAACTAATGAAAAAATCTATGTGACGATTTTTCCCTGCCTCTGAAATATAGCTAAGTGGAATTTATCGTGATATTTTCCTAAATTCGTGAAAAACCCCACTGATTTTGTTTATGATTTTTTTTATAAACAAAAATATTTATCTTAGAGTTTTGACTGCATTATAATACTTTATTGCTGCACGAAATTAAAAATATAAGCCTAAGCTGCGTACAGTAATTAGTCACGTTGCAAATTCAGTTAAAATGTTAGAATTCTTTTGAAGGTTATGCAAGGAGTTGGGCTAAATATGAAGGGAAGACCTGAACGCTTTGTCAGAATCGATTATGTGTTTTAGATATATATTAATCGTGTAGGAAAGCTGAAAGACAATATTCGAAGCATCTAGCCTTTCGCTTTCACTAAATTGGAGGTGATGAAAGAATTAGAGAGACTCATGAACAATATGATATGGTTCCAGCAGAAAGGCTTGGAACAACAGTCTTTGTTTTGTAAGGCTAATTATTATAACTGCATTTAAATGAAAAGAATGGTTATACGTCTGGAAATCCAACTATTAGAGAGGTTTCTGAATATGAATCGAATCTGAATCTGAGACGAATCTAAATCGGAGGGATCTCGATCCCAATTGGAAAAAAACAAGAAAAGTTCAAAATTATACAATGAAAAAATGATAGTATAAGATTAATGATATTTTTGTGTGATTTATTTTTTACCTGTGTTATGATAGAGGACTTTATTTTTGATTTTAAATTTTAAAAGTGTTTGAGCCTTCTCCCGAATAAACTAGTTCATTTCATCACTTATGCAAAATGCAAGTACATTGTATCTAGGTTAAATATGACATTTAAAAATGCAATGTTACAACAATGAAAAAAAAAATCAGTGAATGGTGTTTAGATTTTGGTCATTTGGATTGAGGTGTTATTAGACGGACAACTCAAATTCTATAGATTGAATGTACCAATTCAAATCAAATGAAAATTAAACATGCTCGTAAAGTATTATCCTTGTATTATTCATCTACTTTCTTTATCATTCCACGCGATAATCGTGTCCTAAGCACTATTTAAAAAAGTATTTTTAAATGTTTATATACATTGTACAATACGAGGATGAGGCGCAACTGAACCAAAAAAATTTTAACGAGCCAACTGCAAAAATAAGTCTGAAGACTTAATCAATGAGGGACATAACGGTAATTTTGATCTTATTGTATCGTGTTGCAAATAATGGTAAAATTATTAAAAGGGGTACAGACCTCCATGCCTCACCCAGTTATTACTGCCCTCGTGCAATAGCATAGATTTTGACGACAGTTTAGTAGCGATCAAGTTGGGTTAGGTATCAAGGTATTCCAGATTTTTCAGAGTTATTAAATTGTATGTAATATAGTAAGCAAAATTGAACTTACCATCCCTTCACCGAGGGTCTCTACAGCCCAGCTGCTAAGTACTTCGGTATTGACTTGAAAACACGGAATTGCAGTGATAAAAATTGAAGGATTATCTCCCTCGTGCATAGCTCTGATCCTTTGAGTATTTGGCTCCAGTCTTTGGAACCCCTTTTTCAGCTCGTTAAAGTTTTTCTGTATTTTTTCCCCAGATTTCCAACGTTTCGCCACACAGATCCCTCGTAAGCTGGTTGAGGAAAATTACCCCCCCCCCCCACCCCCGATCTTTCAATGTGTTTTTCACGGCTGGAGAGAGTTGGAAATTTTGTCAAAGAAATCCGAGTTGTATTAAAAGTAAAAGGTGACAGGCCCGTAGAACGCAGGGGTAGGGGTGGGGGTTCAGACCCCCTACTTTTTTCTGAATATAGTATTCTGTTATAGTTGATTTCCATTTAGATACTGGTTGTCCCCTCCCCCACTTTTTCTGTAAGGTCGAGCAACGGCAGATTGCAGGATTTGGACAGTTAAGGACTTTTTTGCAAGATCTTTTTATTAAAACTGTTGCTATATGCTCGCTGAATATTTATCGATATCTAACCTTTTGGGAATTAATAGGTATGTCCTTCTCCCCGCCCTAAACAAAATTTCTGGGTCACTATTAGCATTTTAGATATATTCCCCAGCCCCCCCCCCCCCCCAAAAAAGAAAAAATCAAAGTAGCTTACTTCATAAAGTCTTATTTTTTCACCATTTTTTACATGTAATATACGAACATGATAGGCATATACGACTTACGTCATTGACATAGACATAATAATTACTTCAAGGATATGGTGGTGGGGGGCACAAACTTTTATCTTTTCTTGCCGATTACAGATTGATATACCACAGAGGAATCCAAAAATCAATAATCATATCCTCAGTGTATAATATGTATTGATTTTGAAATCGGGATCGAGATCCCTCCGATTCAGATTCGTTTCAGATTCATTTTCAGAATATTCAGAAACATCTCTAATACTAACAATTCACTTTCTAAGTATGGAATTCTTCAAAATCTCATTTCAGTCTTTAATACTCTTAACATTCCTGTCAACGTAAGTGAGTGTGATCTACCCTACACATATGGATTCCTAAACTTCATAAAAATCCTTACAAAAAGACATTGTCGGGTCCAGTAAATGTTCTACCAATCCGTAATCTTTACTCCTCCCAAAATATTAACTGCTGTTAATATTTTATAGAGGAACCTCAGACGTGATGTGCTACAACATATTCTAGAAGTGGTGTAAATCAGATATTGATTACAGAAATGTTTCAAAAGTTAGTTACATCGAAACTTTCGACTTTTCATCACGTTATACAACCATCCCTCACGATAAATAAACAACTATGCATTTAAACTGCTCCTTCAATAAAAACGAACTCGGAAATTTTTAATATCTTGTGATTGGTCATCAACAAAATAACTTTTTAAAAAATCTTTCTGATTCTACACACAAGTACTTAAAAGGATGCTAAATATCTCCATTGACAACACCTATTTTCTCTCCGGAAACCAGGTCTTCTGCAAACTGTTGGAATTCTGAATATAGATTATATATGTATAGAGCGGAGAGCATTGCATCCAGTCAATAGACATAAACAATAAATTGAATGATAATTATATGATACAAAGGAAGAAAAAAATGTGATTTTGATATGCGTCTGACCACACAGAAATAATAATAATAAAAAAAAATAAATGCTGACAATGTATATTAATATTTTATTACAGAATTGAGAATAACTTGATAGAGGTTGTATCATAAAGAAAAATAACAATTTAATTTTTTTTTTCAATTTGAATCCCCCCCCCCCCCCAATCTCTTTGAGACAAAATATTACATACATGTTGCAGAATTAGTGATGTATATGAGACATTAAACTTTGTCGTAAGTAGGATAATCAGGATTTTATTTTCTGTCTTCAAGAATCAGTCCATTTCTGAGGGATATCAGTCATAGATAACCCGATATTCCGCCTATCAGGCTGATACTAACATCGATAAAGATATATGGCGTCAAAGCAATGTTTTAAAAACTAATTGTGTCTATTGAGTCCACTAGTAATTTTTTCCTTACCTTGTCACTTCAAGTAAACATTTACTCCGACCAGCTTATTTGTTTATCCCTAATGTGTTAATGCAACTAAACGCTGTTTGGTCATTAAGCAAAAGGAAGGTCATATGGTGATCTAGGGGTATAGAAGTAATCATTGGATAACCTAGGTTCTCCGGACCTTCCACACATTTTTTCATAGAGTTTCATTTTCATATAAAGCCTACAGAACTGAATTCCATTGATATTCCGGTTCAGAAATTTGAATATGAGAAAAAATTAAAGGAAAATTTACATATTTATATTGATAAACACCCAATTTGCAATAAAATTGCAATGCTTAGTTTTCAAATATTTTTGAAAGAATTCTATCTATTTTTTTAAAAAATCATTTTTGGGGAATTTTAATTGTATTTGTTTTTTAAAGTAGATATTGAATTCTGTTGCTATTATTAGAAAAGGGGATTTTAGTTTGCCGTCGCACTATGTTATTCTTAGAGCCGTGTTTATCTATACATACTGCACGTTAAAGGTAACATTTTTCATATAAAATAATTCTAATTGCCTTTCTTCACAAAATCTTCAGTCAGCGAATTAAAAATAATAACTTTCTTTTCAGTTTTTACATTTAGTGTTGTAGATTAAATAAGCTTTGATTTGTCTTGTCTTTTTTCTTAATTTAGACTGGTTATTATGTCTTTATCGTAAGAAAGATCTTGCATAGACAGGGAATGCCATTCTATTCTAAACTTATACCATTATCCATGAAAACCTTTCGTAAATTTTGGGAATATCCGCTCCTCAGCCATGAACGATAATTCTTAAAATTATTAATAAACTAAAATTTCTCAAGATGAAGCTGTAAATTTAAATCTTTTTGAGCAACAATTTTCATTTCATGCATCTCAATATGATTCAAGGTTCATTGAATTCTTAAAGAAAACGGAGTAAAAATTGACATTTGTACCACATATAAGTACAAAATACATGTAAATACAATTTTAGAGAAATCGAATTTCTTTTATCTAGCCTTAGATACCAATGCTTATTAGCATGATATGAAATTAGAAGTGATTTATGATGTCTTGCAATGATAGTACAAGCTTTTTACACAAGGTAACTGGTATTATATAAAAATGTATGCAAATAAAATACCTAAAATAAATACAAGCATAAAACTCACACAATTTTCTTTGAATGCCTGGATACCTATAGTATTTTTATCTTAAAATACATTTGTTGAGTTTTTATATTCTATAAATGTGCTTATTGGCAAGTTATTCTTGTAACTTAGAGAGTTTTTGGCATAAGTTTTGCTCTGAAATAATATCCCAAAACAAAAGGCATGTCTTCTCAGCATCGGAAAAGTTAGATATTCATTGTAGTTTTGACAGACTAGCTATACGTTTTGGTAAATATGAGCACAAGAATATATGTAGATTAGAAATCTTATTAATGCTTATTGTAAAACAATTTATTTTTGCTAGTGAATATAAAAAAAATGTTCCAAATGAAATATTGATAGTCTAATACATAGGATCATAGACAGAATTTTACAGAAAAAGCTTTGTTGTTACAAAGCTGTAGTCATATGGAATATGAAAGGCATTGGCAAAACATCTGTGATCCACTTTGAAAAATCTTATCTATTTGTATGATGAACTGTAATGGAATATTAAGTTGTTATTTGATTGTCAATATTTTTATCTATGCATTTTTTTTTTACCACTGCTGATCCCCCCTTTTTTCTCCATTAAAAAAAAAATAACTTTCACAGTTACAGGTAAATTTTGTTCTGTTGTAAGAAGAGCAAAAGTATTAAGAAATTCATTGTGTATAAGTATATGTGTTTATTATTTATATATTTATCAAGTTTTCTTTGTACACCTGTGAAAGCTAATAAAAAAAAAAGAAAAAAGAAAAAAAAATTATTTGTTGAATCATTTTCAATTAGAAAATACATAGTTGGTGTTTTATTTCCTTTTCCTAAAAATGAATTATCGATTTGATAATTTCCCCTATATAATATGATTAAATATATTGATGGATTGTGAAGAAATACCATGGGTAAATAAACTTTATTTTATTTTATTTTTTTTAGCATTTTCGATTACTTAATTGCTGATTTTTAGAACCTGGGGATCGGGCTACCTTAAAACAATTGAATACTAAAAGTAGACATTCTCATATATCATTGTCTTCACATGCAATTATTTTGTACAATTCTGAAGAAAAAAAATCCCTCATAAAATATAATTGAGTTTTTGCCTATTTAACGATTCTTAAAAAGAGGTGCTTTATCGCGTTTGTACCTTTTTGCATTTAAGGATGAGTAATGTCATAGTGTTAATTTGAGAATTCAATAGATCAAAAGCAAATCAGAAGTCTCTGATGAGACTGTAGCTCTACTGGTCTGTAAGTTTAAGAAAGGAAAAGTAGCACTTGTATTTGAAAATTTGCAACAGTAATAAAGAGAATTATATATCTTAATGTAGTCTACTTCTGTGCCAAGTTATATTGAAATCAAACGAAAATTGTAGTAGGAGTAGCTTTTTGAAAGTATTTCACAGAAATTTAAATTTTTATTAACCATGACAACACCATTCACTGAAATCAAATATATTCAATACTTTGTAAAATATTAAAATAAATGCAACGTTGGATCTTGTCTATCACCGCACAAGAAAGAAATGTATTAAGGGCACCAATTTTGAAAATGAGGATACATAAATTTACACAAAAAGGAATGACTTTCTCTCTTAAAAAAATACTTTTGGACAAAGTTCAAATAATTTTATTACTACAACTCAAAACAAGACAGTTGATAGCAAAATAGCAGTAAAGATTATTAAAAAGAAGCAAGTGAGAGATTAAAAAGATCCGCGGATGAACTGAAAATGAATGATAAAAAAGTAACTAAATAACGACGTTGGTAACATACTTGCCGTGCGGCCATAGTCAATACCTAACGTTGTGTTGATTTTAATATTTTAAAAAGTGTTTTATGTAATCAAATGAATTTTTAAGGCAAAAATCAAATTGATAGGGGTATAAGTATGCAAAATTTTGTTGATAACATTTGTTGAAAACCTTTAATACACGATGTCTCTTTTGATTCATTTCTACCTTACGTAAATCAACAGTTAGGTCTACATCATATTCGCACCAAACTTTACTCTGTCCCTTTGAAACTTTTACATAGTCTTATTGAAAAGGTCAAGGAAAGTCCATTTTTTTGATTCCTCGACACCAGAATATAGGATCTGTAGTTATGGATATTGCCAATCATAGGCTTTTAAACCCCCGCGTTTTACTGAAGAAAATGCAGCTAAAACAATCCGTTTTTTCCTTAAACTTCAATATGCCAACAATGGAATTGACGCGGTTAATATAAGTAATATTCTTAATCACAAAAGGGTCCAGTCTTGTATTCCACCATATTTCAAGTTAAAGACTACACCTTGTATTTCCTACAAATATACATCGACTATTGCTTCCAAACTTTTTAATTACAAGAAAACTTTACAGGGCCTGGATATCGAATATCTGAAACATAATCCTCCATCGTGTTCATGTTCTTCTTCGCCCTATAACTATAGTCCTGCTGGACACGTTATTACTGGTGACGTAAATATAGTTAATAATGAGGACCTTAGATCACTAATTTTAAAAGGTCCTAAATTTAGGGAATCCAGATCCTTCAACTGGCGTAAGAATTTCATAAATATTATGGATTCTGTAGAGGACTACGCCAGGCGATGGGCCAGACATGAAAAAGAAGACCTTGACACTTTGTCAGAATGGATTAAATGTATCAAATGTATGTTAAAATCGCGCATTAAAAGATTGAGAGGCAATATGAAAACCAACTATCCTTCTTTATTCAATAATCCAGAAGTGAAAAAAGGATTAGATAGATTACATGATCAGTACGTACTGATCCCTGCTGACAAAGTAGGTAACAACATTGTCTTTGTTTGTAAGGTTCATTATATTAAATGTATTTTAGAGGAACTTGGATTTAATTCTACAAGTGGTAATCCAACTTATACTCATAGTTCCCTTTCTAAGGAAGAAATTCTTCAAAATCATATGTCAGTTTTGAATATTTTTAATATTCCAAACAACCAAAATAAATTCGAATTAAGATATTTATATTGGATTCCGAAACTTCATAAAAATCCTTACAAACAAAGATACATAGCGGGTTCCAGTAAATGTTCAACCAAGCCTCTATCTTTACTCCTCACTAAGATATTAACAGTGGTGAAGGAGAATCTTCAAGAGTACTGTGCAACAATATATTCGAGAAGTGGTGTAAATCAGATGTGGATACTTAAAAATTCCAAGGAACATTTGGAAAATTTGAAATCACAAGATTTTACCGAAATCAACAGCTTAAAAACTTACGACTTTTCAACTTTATACACAACCATTCCCCATCATAAATTAAAGTCCAGGCTTTTTGATATCATTGACAGCTGCTTTTTCAATAAAAATGGTACTCGTAAATATACTTACCTTGTCATTGGTCATTTGCAAAATTATTTTGTGAAAAAACATTCTGATTGTACACACAAGTACTCTGAAGTTGACATTAAAAAGATGTTTGAGTTTCTGATTGACAATATCTATGTGGTTTTTGGAGACCAGGTCTTCCAACAATCTATTGGAATACCTATGGGTACCAATTGCGCCCCGTTATTAGCAGACCTTTTTTTGTAATCATATGAAGCAGAATTTGTCCAAAATCTTGTACATGAAAAGAAGAAAACACTTGCTGTGGCGTTCAACTCGTTATTTAGATATATCGACGACGTATTGTCAATTAACAATGGCTATTTTCATTCTTATGTCGATACGATATATCTTGGTGAACTTGAGATAAAAGATACCATAGAGTCTGACACATCTGTTTCATATTTGGATATTTTAGTTGAAAAAGACGTTAATGGTAATCTAACAACCAAGCTTTATGATAAACGTGATGACTTTAACTTTTCAATCGTCAACTTCCCTTACTTATGCAGCAATATACCTTCATCACCTGCATACGGGGTATATATCTCTCAGTTGATTCGATACGCAAGAGCATGCTCTACGTATGTACAATTTCTAAAACGAGGTAAATTATTGACAAATAAGTTGATGAAACAAGAATATCAGCTGTCTCGTTTAAAGTCATCATTTCGTAAGTTCTATGGTCGATACAATGACCTTGTCAGCAAATACAATTTATCATTGAGTCAAATGCTGACTGACGTTTTTCATACTAATTGTTAGGCCATTATTTACACACTGAATTGTCGACGGATTTTTCCGTTATTTCCCGATCATGACTAGGAACACACGGCGGGTGTGACCGCTCGGCAGAGGATGCTCACTCCTCCATGGCACCTGATCCCACCTCTGATGTTTAGAGGTCCGTGTTTGCTCTGCTCCTCTTTTGTATTGTTTAATGGACTTTCGAGCTTGAATACTGTTCATTATCTCCATATATTTCATTGATTATTATAGGTTTTATGGGTATAAGTATGTACAATGTTGTTGATAACATTTGATTATTATAGGTTTTATGGGTATAAGCATGTACAATGTTGTTGATAACATTTGATTATTATAGGTTTTATGGGTATAAGTATGTACAATGTTGTTGATAACATTTGATTATTATAGGTTTTATGGGTATAAGCATGTACAATGTTGTTGATAACATTTGATTATTATAGGTTTTATGGGTATAAGCATGTACAATGTTGTTGATAACATTTGATTATTATAGGTTTTATGGGTATAAGTATGTACAATGTTGTTGATAACATTTGATTATTATAGGTTTTATGGGTATAAGCATGTACAATGTTGTTGATAACATTTGATTATTATAGGTTTTATGGGTATAAGTATGTACAATGTTGTTGATAACATTTGATTATTATAGGTTTTATGGGTATAAGCATGTACAATGTTGTTGATAACATTTGATTATTATAGGTTTTATGGGTATAAGCATGTACAATGTTGTTGATAACATTTGATTATTATAGGTTTTATGGGTATAAGTATGTACAATGTTGTTGATAACATTTGATTATTATAGGTTTTATGGGTATAAGCATGTACAATGTTGTTGATAACATTTGATTATTATAGGTTTTATGGGTATAAGTATGTACAATGTTGTTGATAACATTTGATTATTATAGATTTTATGGGTATAAGTATGTACAATGTTGTTGATAACATTTGATTATTATAGGTTTTATGGGTATAAGTATGTACAATGTTGTTGATAACATTTGATTATTATAGGTTTTATGGGTATAAGCATGTACAATGTTGTTGATAACATTTGATTATTATAGGTTTTATGGGTATAAGCATGTACAATGTTGTTGATAACATTTGATTATTATAGGTTTTATGGGTATAAGCATGTACAATGTTGTTGATAACATTTGATTATTATAGGTTTTATGGGTATAAACAGTACAATGTTGTTGATAACATTTGATTATTATAGGTTTTATGGGTATAAGTATGTACAATGTTGTTGATAACATTTGATTATTATAGGTTTTATGGGTATAAGCATGTACAATGTTGTTGATAACATTTGATTATTATAGGTTTTATGGGTATAAGTATGTACAATGTTGTTGATAACATTTGATTATTATAGGTTTTATGGGTATAAGCATGTACAATGTTGTTGATAACATTTGATTATTATAGGTTTTATGGGTATAAGTATGTACAATGTTGTTGATAACATTTGATTATTATAGGTTTTATGGGTATAAGTATGTACAATGTTGTTGATAACATTTGATTATTATAGGTTTTATGGGTATAAGTATGTACAATGTTGTTGATAACATTTGATTATTATAGGTTTTATGGGTATAAGTATGTACAATGTTGTTGATAACATTTGATTATTATAGGTTTTATGGGTATAAGCATGTACAATGTTGTTGATAACATTTGATTATTATAGGTTTTATGTCAGTTTTGATATTACTTTTGAATCAATCCTCGTTTTAGTGTTGAAGTCCTGCTGCAATATTTAGACGTCAAAACGAGAGAGAGAGAGAGAGAGAGAGAGAGAGAGAGAGAGAGAGAGAGAGAGAGAGAGAGAGAGAGAGCATTTTCGTCCTTCTTCCTTATTTACAATTCAGGAAGAAAAATGTTTCTAAAATATTACCTAACACTACGGGTGCCTATTAAATAACTCTGTTGAATTAAGTGTCATCCACTTCCTTTTTAAGCTAAATAAAGATTTCAAGCATAAAATAGTCTACAAAAGGTTTCTTACGATAGATTCTCATTTTATGTTGACCTTCACATTTAAGGGCTAGCTGTTTACAGTAATCTTTTCCTTACAAACCATTCAATTTTATCAATCTGATGTACATTCAATTCGTGGTTCATAAATCATAAACATAAACATCTTAATTGTGGGAAAAAATTATCAAGGATATATATATATATATATATATATATATATATATATATATATATATATATATATATATATATATATATATATATATATATATATATATATATATATATATATATATATATATATATATATATATATATATATATATATATATATATATATATATATATATATTGATTTTGCTGATAGTTTTTGTCCTTCCCAGTGTTTGTGCAGTAAATATTTATTTCAATCAGAAAATCTGTAATTTATGAATGCCGATGAAATTAAACTAAATGGAATATAGCTACTGTAACGTTTTACACCTGTTGCAGGGTTTGCTACAATGCATATAAATTATTGTTGGTCTCCTGTTCCTGAATTTTACCCTTTGATTTTAATAAAAAGTTAGGTTACAAATTTACAAAATTTATTATGATGAAAATAAATATGGGTCACCCGAAGATAAAAAGGTATACGGGTCTAATGGGTCACCCGTATAAATATATATAAACAAGAATCAAATGGGTATGGGTCTGCCGGGGGTTGGCATCAAATTCAAGCCTTGTAAATAAAATGGGTTTACAATTAATGAATAAAATCATAAATAATATTTATCATTCTCTCAGGATCCAGGTTTTCCATATTGGGTCAATGGTTTGGATCCAGTAATTAATCTAATATAGATAATATGCAAAGTGACCTTTCGGTATGGGCTGGATATGAAAAGTAACGGTTGGGTCCAAAACCGCTGTTTATATACTTTTTGATTAAAAGGACCGAATGTATCCTCGCGCGAATTGAGGAGTTCAGTTCTGTTTAGTGCCATATTTGAAGGAGATGAAAGTTCGGCCTAGCTTTGTAATTAAACGTAATTGGGTGTGTTATAAGGGGATAATATTAGGAAACTATAAGGAAAAGACTTAGGAAATGATGCAATAGATAATAAAGGTAAGGATTGGGGTTCATGAGTTTCACACATATAATTATGTGCATGATTCAAATGTTGTTACAGAGGAAATTCGGGTAACCCTACGATTATACATACAAACATGTTTACAAAAGAGTATTATCGATAGTATGTTATATTTCCATGTAGGACATACAAAGAAATGAGATAATACAATATTAATTACACAATATATAATTATAAGGACGAATATAACATGAGTGAGGTGGTATAAACGTAACACTACTATAAATTAAATTAATGTGTAAAATGCTTGTTAAAATTGTGTTGTCTAATAATATGATTTGACGAGATTCTTGCAAGAAAATGTACCCTCCTGAACTGTGAAGATAATTATTCTTAAAAGTCCATTAAAACAATAAAATTGTAAGCAGAGTAAACACAGGGCTCTGAAAACTTCAGAAGCAGGGTCAGGTGCTCTAGAGGAGTAAGCATTCCCTGTCAGTCGGTCTCATCCGTAGCGTGCCTTTTCTCGTGATCAGGTAAAACGAAGAAATCCGTAGTCAATACAGTATGAAAATAATGGCCTAACACGACCGTGTGTCCTTTATCTTCACCTTTTACATAAAACTTCTAAATATGAAGCAGATATGCCAGACTTCGAAATGTCTTTTATTTCGATTTTAATGTATATCTTGAATGAACGTATGAATAAAAATAATTATTGATAATTGGTAAAACGTCATCGATATATCTAATTGTCGAAGTGTGACTTCTTTTCTTCATGTACAAGTTTGTAAATCAAATTTGTTTTATAAGAATTCAGAAAGAGGTCTGCAAATAATGGGACTCAATAATTACCTATGGGAATTCCAACATATTTTTGGAAAACTTAGTCTCCAAAGGCTACATAGATATTGTAGATAAAGAAATCAATGATTATTTTAATAATAAACTTAAGAGTAGGAGTGTGTAGAATCAGAAGTGTTTTTGACAATGCAATAATGTAGATGAAACATTTCTGAGTTCCATTCATATTACAAAGCAGTTGCTATGATGACAAAGAGCTTGATCTTTAATTTATTGTGAAGAATGGTGAAATAAAGAGTTTAAATATCATACGTTCCGATGCTTTTGATTTTGGTAAAAGTTTGTGATTTCAAATTTTCGTAACGTTTTTTGAGCTTTTACGTATCCAAATTTGATTGACACCATTATTTCAGATATTTTAAAAATGTGATAGTTTTAGACATGAAAGGTATATTTTGCGTGGATAAAACCCAGTATCAATACTTATTCATTAGAGGTTAAAATTCCCCGCCACCATTCATGGTGCCATTCACCAACTTCGATTAGTTTTTAGAAGACCTTGCAAAAAACGTTTCCTTAAGGAAATATAAAAAAATATATATAATGATAACGAGATAACGTCCCAACGAATACAAATACAGTCAGCATAATTTGCCTTCATGAGATAAAGTGATAATTGAATGCACAAAATTTTATGAAAAATTCACTGCAAATGTGTACGTCGGCGGGAAAACCTAAAAACACAAACTGCAAAATATCATTCGTGGAAGTTCATTCAAAGATAAAAAGTCCATGGCCTTGAGAAATTTGAAAAAGCTATAGTGTAATTTCAATTTTAAAGTACCAGTATTACTGATCATGGCTATGATATCATGTGACAGGAGAAGTAAATCATGTGACAGGAGAAGTATAAATCAAGTGACAGGAGAAGTAAATCATGTGACAGGAGAAGTATAAATCAAGTGACAGGAGAAGTAAATCATGTGACAGGAGAAGTATAAATCATGTGACAGGAGAAGTAAATCATGTGACAGGAGAAGTATAAATCATGAGACAGGAGAAGTAAATCATGTAACAGGAGAAGTAAATCATGTAACATGGGGAGTAAATCAAGTGACAGGAGAAGTATAAATCATGTGACAGGAGAAGTAAATCATGTAACAGGGGGAGTAAATCATGTGACAGGAGAAGTAAATCAAGTGACAGGAGAAGTAAATCAAGTGACAGGAGAAGTAAATCATGTGACAGGAGAAGTATTAATCATGTGACAGGAGAAGTATAAATAATGTGACAGGAGAAGTAAATCATGACCTGTTTATAGGTTTTATTTCCTTCAATCCTAACGTTATATATTTGCTTAAATGTAATCATCTTCGTACAAAATTCATGTTAGGGTCTGTACTAACCTTCAATAAAATATACTCAAAGGAAAAAGAATCGCAGGAAAATGTTTTATTGTGATTTAATATTATTTTATGAAACAAATTTTCCAGTATTGATATCTCATTTTCAAACTCATTTTTAATCAGCCATTTGATTTTGAATGATAATTCATGAGTTATTGAAACTCATATGACGGTACAACCCCCCCTCCCCCCCCCCCCCCCCCCCAGTGAAAATCAGAAATTCTCTTTATCTCCTTTGCACATTTGTCAAAGCCTTAATTTTCTTTTGCAAATTATTCAAACTTTCGACAAGGCAGCCCTAAGTTGGTGGAGAGTTATATATATATATATATATATATATATATATATATATATATATATATATATATATATATATATATATATATATATATATATATATATATATATATATATATATATATATATATATATATATATATATATATATATATATATATATATATATATATATATATATATATATATATATAATTAAGATTTCGTAGAAGATGGCACTTTAATCCATAGCGCTTTCGCCTCTTGGCTCTTCAGTGGATTTGGAATATTGACAATAACAATAGCAACTTGACATAAGAACGACGTATTTTTTGTGTCAAGTTGCTATTGTTATTGTCAATATTCAAAATCCACTGAAGAGCCAAGAGGCGAAAGCGCTATAGATTAAAGTGCCATCTTCTACGAAATATGAAGTGTGATTTACATAATTGAACGAATTAATTATCGCTCATTAATTACGGCCAACAGTAAATCGTTGGAAATTTCCAAATTTATAATATATCCAAATTCATATTTCAAAATTGTCCTTCCATATTATCTTTCTTTAATTTCTTTTTATCATGTAGAGTTACGCTATTTTGAGAGAATAAGACAATGTACGATTTACTGTTGGCCGTAATTAATTAGCGATAATTAATTCGTTCAATTATGTAAATCACACTTCACCGAGTACACCCGATAGACCGGACGCAATTCATAGCGCTCCTGATTTCTTTGTTCACAACTGTTTATAAACTCCAAATTAAACATGTAACCTTGTAAATATTTAGTGTTTGGTAGTTTAGTAGTAGTGCTAGTTGTTTTTGCTTCTCTATTTCCTTTGTTTTTATGACTTCTTAACTTTTTTCTTTGTCCTGAGGAAGGGACAGGTTGTCCCGAAAATTTGACAATTATTATTGTTTGTGAAAAAATCCTTAGATAGGACGAATGCGGAAGATAGGACGAAGCTTTGTTTATCGATTTTCTAGAGATTCTTACGTATATACTTCGTATCAGAACATGTAAACCTCTTTAATATAACCCGTGATATTAACGTATTGAGAAAATAAACTGGTATTTTTATGAGTACAGCATTTTAATAGTGTTTTATACAAACATAGTTAAAATTTCCTTGAATTGTGATATAACGTATTTTCTCCAACTTGCCTATTCAATGCCGTCGTAGTTTGACTCTGTCCTTAAACACATAAATACGGTAGTATACAACAGCTATTATTAGGGAAATACCCGAAATCAACCAATAACCGTTTCAATTTAAGAACATCTTGGACACATTCTTTTATTCCGACGTTGTTTACCGGGGTACAATATTAACTTCGATGACCGCCATTTTTATATTTCTTGTCCAGGGATTTGCTAAAACACGCAAATGACTATTACCAGTACATGTAACAGTGAGCAATTGAAATTAGTAATATTAACATGCTATAATTTGGCTTGAGATATTGCTGAAAAATAAATTTAATTGAGAGTACATTCGCAATTTAACAGTCATTATGAATTTCACAGTTTTGTTTGTTCAATGATGTATAGCACTAATACCCCTGTAACGGCACGTGGATCTTTTAATCATGCCCCGCAGGTGTTTTAACCAACACAGGTGTTAACACCTTTGTGTACACATTGTATATCCCTTTATCTGTCAGACAATTAAAATTCTATTAGAAGTCAATCTTTGTATAATTCAGTGTACCCCTTGGGATATAAAACAAAATAGTTATTACTAGCGGTATATTTGGTAAATAATTTTAGGAATTTACTGGCAACAATTTATTTCACGTATTTTACATTTAAATAAATATCACAAGACAATGAAAAAATATTTAGGTATACTATTTCAATTAATTTTATTACAAATAAATGGGAAAAAAAAGATTACAACTGCGATTGTGAAAACGCTTCCGTATTTTAGACTTTGATACGGTTGCGGTTTTATTTTTAGTAAGCGATTGCGACTTCCAACTTCACAAGATGGACACAGCATGTTGTAAATATACGTTGAGACATTATCTACTAGATGATATAATGTTTTTTTTGTACATCGACGGATATTTAATGGAACTTATTTTGTAAGAAATCAATGGAAGATATTTAATTTTTTTATTGTTTAGTACTTTTTTCTCGGTAAAATAATTTAAAAAGTTACGAAAATGGCACAGATTTGTTTTGAAATTGACGTAAATTTCACTAATTTGGGGGGCATTTTTTCATAAACTTGAGCCTTAGAAAGGTCGATTCGTTAAATTGGGCGACCCCAACGGTTCTGAGAAAAAAAGTCGACCTATACCCCAAAACTTACGGTAAGCATATACATCTTGGGTTATTTTAAATATTATCCTTTTTTTAAGTTCTTGTTACGCTAACACGTTAATTGATTAATATTCAGTAAAGCGGAGATTACCATGGAATCGTCATTGTCAATGTTCGTGGATTTCGTGGGACACATTATCCCACGAATTTACATCCCCACGAACGTAAACATTATCAGCGTATCGATTCATTAAATCTTCTGCATACAAGAGCTACCCACGAAAACACGTCCCAAGGAACCAGGAAAAAATTGTTTGCCAAGAACATTGTCCCCCAATTAAATTGACAAAGATGCAATAGCTTGAGCTACAAGGCATAACCACTTACTAGAGATATACAAAGTCATATGAAAGCGTGAGAAATTCTTTGTACGAGGTGTCAACAATATACTAATGGAAGATTCAATCTCTGAATTCTGTAAAGTTACGTAAATATTTCTGTTTTATCATTATTACCTGTTTTTCACTACCTTTCAATGCATTTTGTCTCCGTAAAGCTCAGTAAAGCTACAATATTTCCTTTACTTTTCTCCGTCATTGTACATTCGATTGTTTTCATAGGCTTAAGGCATGTCGGTTATTTTGCTCTTAAAAAGGTTACGTAGAATTTTAACAGAGCCAATATGTCCAGTCACACACCATCCAGGATTCAACAACAGAGGAGACAGTGTAACCTTCTTATTCTTTGTGCAACTTGTGTCCGGAGTTTTTGTCATCATTGGAATGAATGCAGTCGAACTGGCTAACTCAGATGAAGCTAAAACAAGGACCTGGGTTGTAACGATGATGTTTGTGACAATTGGATTGATCTCTATGATTATTCTAATTCTGTCTGGTTGCAGGAATAGGCTGACGACCGAAGGAAACTTAAATAATTTGATGGATCCCTCCTTGAAACTTAAAATTATTTTTCTCTGGATATTTGGACTGCTAGTTATGGTACATGTATCCATATACGCTGCTATTTATATTGAATGCATCGTCTCGTTTTCCTAAGGAACAGTTGAAATGACATTCTCAATGATGAGTAATGCAATCCTGTTACTTTTCCTCCTTACTGAGTTGAGTTTTATATCGTACTACCAAGACACCACGTTTATCAAAAAGTATCTTGTGAACATTTCCAGCATGTTCATTCTTGTGGCAAATTTCGTCATTTGGTTCAATATAGTCATAAGTAATATGTTTATATTTCAAATTGGAAACACTACCATTCCAAGATATAGCAACGAGTCTTACTGTTTTCGAACATCTAAGATACAACAGGAATTGGCAGAACATTTATCGCCATTCTTATTACCGATTAGAATGGAGTTTTGTATTCTTGCTTCTAGTTTCATTATTTCGTTTTTGGGCTGGTCTTTTGACTATCCCAGTAAAAATGATTATGATCAGAGAAATCAGCACCAAACAGAGAGCCTTAATTGTCAGTTGAATGTTATAGAAAAAAAACTTCCTGTTATTGGACCACATATTTGTGTAGCTTTGTGTGAATTTTTGATCAATATACCAATATGCACTACAACAATATTCCTTACATTTGCGTATGACTGGAATAGCGATGGTCTTATTCTTGCACTTCAAATCAGCGAGTGTGTGAGCGCGTTCAGCAGCATTCTGACTGTGTATATATGTTGTTATCTTCTGAACAAAACCTTTATCAACTCTTTTAGAAAAGAGAAGTTGACCACCAATGAAAATATCCTAATTGTGACCTCCTGCGGAATGATAACTTACCTCATGTTTGGTGTACTGACCGCCTTTGCAAATCCCACTCATCTGCTTAAAATGTTTCTCTGTAGTCGTGTATTTTTCATACTGGAGACTTTCCTGCAAACGTACTTTTTAATCAAAGTTAGGCGATATCGTACAAAAGGAAAACCATCCATTCTTATTTCCTCTGGAGGAATAATTCTGATGTTGACCAATCTTATTCACTGGTTCCTGAATTCTTATAACCAGCAAGGTTATCATAAATTTTTAGAGCCTGAACTAGTTGGACTCGAAAGTTGGCTTTACCTACAAAATATACTTGTTCCACTTATGTTATCTTACAGGTTTTTTTCTGGCATGAGCGCTTATCCTGTATATTACGTTTTTAAGCCAAATCCATGAAACGAATTACTAATTTATCTTACAAAATACATTTTAAAACTGACAATAAATTTATAGACTAAAGTTGAGACAAACATTCTTTGACATATAGTCAAATTGACACTAATTCTTAAGAATATCTATAATAATGGATTAATATACGTTAAGGTAAACAACCAGAAAAAAAACTTCTTTGACCGTGTCATTAAGATTCAGAATAAAGACGATTTTGCAACTAATCTCTCTTTTTCGACTTTCTCTTTCTCTTTAAGTTAGTGTGTGTGTGTGTGTGTGTGTGTGTGTGTGTGTGTGTGAGAGAGAGAGAGAGAGAGAGAGAGAACTTTCTCTTTACAGAGACATGCAAGATGTTTGTTTATTAAATATTTCCCTATTTCTTTTATTTAAATTTTCCTTGTATGTGTGAATATTTGTCTCCGTGATAATAATAATAATAATAATTGAAAAACGCTAGTTCATAACTACAATAATTATTTTAACCCCAGCTCGACAAAATGATCGACTTCACATGTTCTCTAATAAAATATTCAAATATGAAACAAATAAATTTGACTCTGTTTTGTCTTTTATTTGACGTTCAGTGGGATTTATTGAATCAAAATTTGAATGAAAGAAACCTACAAGAATTTTCCATGGTATACTGTGCTTCACCATAGAAGACTGCTGATACTGTATTAACTATAAAAGAGGTGCCCTTAACGGTTGTATAGAGATCCCGAATCTGTTCTACATTCATTGCTTCATTGAATCCAGAGGAGGACAGCACTGAGTCTAATCATATACTCCCCATTTATCCAGTTAATCATACAGTGCCCATACTCAACTTCCTATATGGTAGGGTCTCATTTTATACATACGTCAAAGATAAATCTACATATAACCATTGACGTACTCCTGTTATCACAGTTTTTATGTTTGTTTGTTTATTTGTTGAAGGTCTGTGACGGTACACATTGTCTTTCCGTAAATATTGTCATCGGCGACAATATGTTCCTATCCACACTGGACATATTGTCATCCAACGGAATTGTCACCGGTGACAATGTGTGCCGAGAGGCCCCTTTTTTTCCTCATGTAGAATGGACGACAAAAAGTACAGTCACACATCGGCCAAAAACATTTCGCCAGCGATAATATTTACTGTGAACATATTCACAGTTTGTCGCCAATTTATTATTGTTTTGAAGAATATTTACTAAAAGAGGAAATATTTTAAGATATCAGAGAGAGAGAGAGAGAGAGAGAGAGAGAGAGAGAGAGAGAGAGAGAGATCGAGAGAGATCAAATATGGAGTTAATGCAGGTAACAAACAGTAATCAAGCTCAAAAGTCCATGAAAACAGACAGATAGATAAGCAAATAAACAAAAATGTAGAGAGAAAACTTTTTTGTCAGTAAGTTTATGTCCAGGATTTGTGTAAACTAGTTTGATATGCCAAGATACTGGAATTCTGGATTTTTCTGATAAAACAAATTTTTTCTCCTATTTATGTTTGTAGATTGAATGTACATTTGTGTGTTCAGTAGTAACAATTATCTGGATTATATTTCTGTATGATTCTTATATATATATGTACCGATATTATTGGAGTTGAGTCTCGACTTGTTTTAAAGAGGGATTCTTGTCTGGTTTCTGAGTGAATGAAATTTTCAAAGTATGTTTGGTTACATGCCAATATTTAGATGGAAAGGATTTAAAAGATCATATTTTTTTCCTTCTCATAACTGTACAACTTTAAATAGAAACGGTGAACTAAGCTTGAAATCTAGCAGGGACTATATTTTTGGTGGAACAGCTTCGTTTGAAAATATGTCCTTTTCTGCATCTCAAAATTTCTACAGAACAATGAAGTTAGTTAAAATTGTAAACAAACAAAGTCTTACTGAAATTTTGTGGGGCAACTGAAATTAATAATTATGGACTAAATTTTTCACATATATCAAATAAATATGATTTTCTAAACAAACTATAATCTCTTTAGCTTTTGAAACCTTCCAATCTAAGAATAGATTTGAGCAAAAATTCAGTTCACAGTGTTTTTTATCTCTTAGTAAACGGTCAAAAATTGTAAATAAGTGTAAATAAGAAAAAAATAAATAAACGAAGCGTATAAAAAATAATCTTTTCTAAAAATGTAAGAAAATTAGAGGAAATACGGGTTAGTGATAGACCCTATATGGTAGCAACTTTTTAAAAAAAAAAAAAAATTCAATTTTCCTAATTAGAAGTAGGCATCACATGATTAGCAACAGTTTTTTTTAATTCTGAATGTCAATGAGAAAGATAGTGACCTTGACCTCACCTTGCTCCTAGAATAAAATGGTCAAATTTAATGTAGTTGATACCATCACTTAATGATATTGTCTTCTTGAATCTTTGAAAATTTCATTTATTTTGAAATACAATAGATACAAAAAGAATCCCTTCATTAAACCGGCACTATAGTAGTTATATATATATATATATATTAATAAGTACTTCTTCAGTCATATTATGAAATTGGTTAAAACTTTTAGAGCATTGTATATCAGAGATCCGAAATTGATGAAAGTTTTTTTTTAAACAGAAATCGGGTGTTTGGTTAAAATGTCAGAGAGAGAGAGAGAGAGAGAGAGAGAGAGAGAGAGAGAGAGAGATTCCTTGTCTTTTTTTTATGAATTTATATTAATCATGTTATTTGCACTATTTTGTTCCTCGTAGTATTACTTGCACAAGTTTGTTAAATATAGTGCAGATGCAGTGCAGCTGCTGCACCGGAGTTTAAAAACGACAAATAAGCGATTTAATAAAATAAAAAAAATCAATGTAAATTTTTCATAACATCATCATCACCATCATCATCATCATTACATATCACTGTACCTCTAACAGTGGGGCGACAATTTGTACCAATGAACGACAATATGTACAAGGGGGTAGGTACATATTGTCGCCGGCGACAATATATACAGGACTATAATATGTACCGTCACAATTGCGCTGCATAAAATAGCCTACGAGACACGCCTGTATGATTTACACAACATTTGCATTCACAAAAAAATTCTTAAGCCATGTCATATACAATTCTAATTTGATTTTGAAATGCAACATATATTTACTACAAAGAAAATGTATTTAATATGAAGTATCAGGAAATAGAAATGAAAGTATGTATTGAATGTTAACTAATATATTGTGTAGTCTGTATATGTGAAAGCACAAATAAAATCTATGAATTAAAAAAAAAATTCTTAAGCAACAGTATGGGCATTTAAGGTAAAAACATATTGTTGCCAGCGACAATATGTTCATGTATAACTTTTTAGCCGGCGACAATATATATCGATAGACGACAATATGTGCAGTGAGGATAGGTCGACGACAATATGTACAAAACGAAAATATGTGCCGTCACTACGTCCCTTCGATAATTTTTCACTTATATTGAGACAGTCATTTGCCGGTAGAAGACTGCAAATTTAGACCTGTACTAAGCACTTACGGCCTTTGAGCAGTAAGGGATCTGTTTTATGCCAGCACAGGGTCTACTGCGACTCGGTTTGGACATTGGTGTATACGGTCTTATCCGAAGGACCGGTCACCACTTCCCGCAATGGGATTCGAACCCAGTTTCAAACTTAAACTTTCTGCAACATATTGATGCTAAGTATTAGTCATGTATTTGAAACATCAGAATTCTGTAAATAATGTTTTTTATTTACATCTATAAATGAAGGTCAAAAGAAAAAAAAAATTAAAAACTATTTAAACACTTAATTGTCTACGGATTTTTCCGTTTGCCCAATCACAGCAATGAGCACACGGAGGATGTGACCGGTCGACAGGGGATAATTAATCTTTCATGGCACCTTATCCCACCTCTGATATTTTTAGATGTCCATGTTTGCTTTGCTCCCGATTTCTATTCTTTTCATGGAATTTGAGCTTGATTACTGTTTGTTACCTGCATTTGATATATATATATATATATATATATATATATATATATATATATATATATATATATATATATATATATATATATATATATATATATATATATATATATATATATATATATATATATATATATATATATATATATATATATCTATTTATATCTATATATACATATCTTCTGCTATTTGTTGCTCAGATGGGACACTTTTCTTCTGCTTCGTGGATAGATTATATTATCCTTGGCCAAAAAAGAGTTTCACGGTTTTGCTTTTTATAGTTCCAAGATGAGTGTTGTATAAGTGATACAGGATTTTTTTCTGTAGATTGATAGATATATGATTTTATGTCCTTTGAATATTTTACTGTATATTAATGTTATCCCATCACGTAAAGGCCACTAAGGGTAAGTGGACTTTGGTAAGTTGTCTTTGGTATCTTTAGTACTCTTAGTTACAATGCCGGGATTCATAAAACTTCTTAGTATATTCTTAAGTTTAAAAAAATCATTTAAGTTATGTAATTCATACTTAAGTTCCCTAAGTATTACTTAAATTTGGTAGAAATACTTAAGTGTAGTTCATAAACATACTTACTGCTTAAGTATTAACTTAAAGTTAATTTCCTCAGGAGGTGTCTAAAGTAGATAAGAAATACTTAAGTTTTCTTTATTAAAAAAAAAATGGTGCACAGCAAAAATCTTAATATTTCATTAAGAAGCCATGCTATTACATCCAACTAGAAACTCTTTCTGTCTTTGAGATAATTATCAACTGGTAAGTTGCAATATTGTTCAATGTTAATGACAAAGTACATTTCACTTGTTATGTAATACACATGGAACTAAATACCTCTATCACAAAAGAGTTCGATTTTTGTTCGGGAATTCTCATGCGTTGCTAGGGTGACGTAACTTAAGTGCTCTAATTTTCTCAGAATTGAACTTAGCTAAGAATTGTACTTAGAATTTATATGAATATGACTTAAGAATTTTTTCTTAACTAAGAATTTTTTTAGTACTTAAGTACAACTTTTAAGAAAAATCTAAGAGTGTTTATGAATCCTGTTCCTGGTCTTTTTGTGTAGCCTACTGAAAATGCTCATACTGCTCTGAAGATATGATAAGTTTCCAATTGAGTTAATTTCATTGTTGGGCATGAGTTGTTCCTAAGTGTCGTTCAGGTGAGAATGGAGAAGAGTATCTGCTAAAGCATAGATTTACCAGGTTTATACATGACCTCCATGCCATATGCCATATGTTGAGCAGATGTGACTGCAATCAAACAGGGGCTTAATAAATATTGCCTGGAGCTGTTCGTCACCACCCTCTACTACCAAATACGGAATATGGAGTACTGAAGGTGCTTAGTTTCTAACTCTGTTCTGTAAGATTATTTGCCTGAAGCCAGATTAAGAAAGCACCTTGGCTTCAGCGATCCGCTGTATGACATCCTCATTAGTCTTGAACGGGTAATGCTCTCTGTAGATGGTTTTGTTAAGATCCTTGAGGTCTATAAAAACTTGCCATTTGGTTTGAAAATATTACCATGAAGTTAACCCATGCTGTGGATTCATTCTGTTGAATTATAACACGATCTTAAGCTTGTTCCATTCGATCATGTTCGATCTTGAGTCACGTAGTGCTTTCAGCACACGACGGGGTGGGTTTATTACTGGAGGATCCAATTGTTCAATCTGACTTTCTTCATTAACAAGAGTCTTAGACCTAATGAAATATTTCATATTTATACTGAATGTCCTGAAGAATGATAGTTGTTTCTGAACAGTCGAGCTTGTAAGCTCATTTAATAGTCCCATCGCTGATGTAGAGACATATCTTAGATATAGGCCATGACGGTAGGTCAGCAAACTCAAAAGAGCTCTCTTGATATTTACACTCAAATATAATGTTAGCAACAGCTAGATTTCATTTTATTTCCTTTATAAGGTTTACTTTGGATGAAGCAACTTGGTCATATTTACCCTACTTCATTGAAAGATTTCAATGGAAGCATATAGGAACATTTACAAACTGGTATTGATTTTGATGGACTCCGGATTTGAAATTAAGAAGCTAGGTACTCCCTGTGCAGTTAGAAAAACTTGTAAGCTCCCTTCAAGTTGTTAATTTCCCAGTTCATAGATGGACTTAATCCGTTTAGACTCTCTATCGTCCTTGGCTTGGAAAGGACAAGATTCTGACCCAATACAAAAATTCGAAAAACTTGTAGAAGAGAATAAAATTTCTAAACTGCCACATTTTACGGATGAGAAGACTGCTCAAACAACCCGTTTGTTCCTTAAACTTTAATATATTAACAAAGGAATAGACGCAATAAATGTACGTCATATTCTTAATCACAAAAGCGTGAAGTCTTGTATACTACCATATTTCAAGTTGAAGTCCACACTTTATTTTTCTTACAAATATGCATCGTCTATTGTTTCGAAACTTTTTGATTGTAAAAAAAGAAAAAAAATTCAGTGCCTAGATATCGAACATCTGAAGCATAATCCGGTTCATGTTCTTCATCCTACAACATCGACTATTGCTTCCAAATTTTTTAATTACAAGAAAACTTTACAGGGCCTGGATAACGAATATCTGAAACATAATCCTCCATCGTGTTCATGTTCTTCTTCACCCTATAACTATAGTCCTGCTGGACACCTCATTACTGGTGACGTAAATATAATTTAATTAAAATCACTTATATTAAATGGACAAAAATTTAAGGAACCCCGATCTTTCAACTGGCGTCATAATTTCATAAATATTATGAATTCTGCGGAAGATTCCGCCAGGCGATGGGCCAAACATGAACAAGAAGACCTTGTCACTTTGTCAGAATGGATTAAATGTTTCAGATGTTGAAATGTAGATGTTAAAATCTCGCATTAAGTGATTAAGGGGCAATATGAAAACCATATATCCTTCTCTCTTCAATAATTCAGTAATGAAAAAAGAATAAGATAGATTACACGATCAGTATGTACTTGTCCCAGCTGACAAAGCAGGTTACAACAATGCCTTAGTTTGTAAGGCTCATTATTTTGATTGTATTTTAGAGGGACTGGGATTTAATTCTGCTAGTGGTAATCCAACTTATACTTATATTTTCAATATTCCCAAAACTCAAAATGAATTTCAAGTACCATACCTATACTGGGTTCTTAAACGTCATAAAAATCCTTACAATAAAAATACATAGCGGGATGAAGTAAATTTTCTACAAACCCTCTTTCTTTACTCCTCACTGTAATAGGTACAACAGTAAAGGAGAAAGTTCAGGAGTATTGTACAACGATATATTTGAGAAGTGATGTAAATCATACGTGGATACTTAAAAACTCCAAGGATTTGAAATCACAAAATTTTACCAAATTCAGTAACATGAAAACGTACGACTTTTCAACATTTTATACAACCATTCCCCACGACAAATTAAAGTTTTCAATAAAAATGGAACACGTAAATTGACTTACTTTGTCATTTGTCATTTGCAAAATTATTTCGTTAAAAACATTCTGATTGTACACTCAAGTACTCTGAAGTAGATATATTAAAAAAATGCTTGAGTTTCTGATAGAGAATATTTATATATATTTTTTTTGGAAATCAGTTCTTCCAATAATCTGTCGGAATTTCCATGGGTACCAATTGTGCCCCGTTATAAACAGACCTATTTTTGTATTCATATGAAGCAGAATTTATTCAAAAACTTCCACATGAAAAGAAGAAAACACTTGTTGTGGCCTTCAGATCGACATTTAGATATATCGACGACGTATTATCAATTAATAATAGTTACTTCCATTCATATGTCGACTCGGTATATCCCAGTGAACTTTAAATAAAAGATACCACAGAGTCTAAAATATCTGTTTCATATTTTGATATTTTACTAGAAAAGAAATTAAAAGTAACCTAACAACAAAATTTTTTGAAAAAAGTGATGACTACAACTTTTCTATTGTTAGCTTCCCTTACTTATATAGCAATGTACCCTAATTACCTGCATATCGGGCTTTTATCTCCTAGTTGATTCGATACGCAAAAGCATGCTCTTGAGCAAGCTATTGACAAAACAGTTGAAGAAACAGGCTTATCAACAGTCTCGTTTTAAGTCCTCATTTTGCACGTTCCATGGTCGATACAATGACTGTCAGCAAATACAATCTATTATTAAGTCGAATGCTGACTGACGTTTTTCATACTAATTGTTAGGCCATTAATTAAACACTGAATTTTCTATGGATTTCTCCGAGAATGACAAGGAGCACACGGCGGGTGTGAAGGTCGAAAAGGAATTCATACTCTTCCATATCACCTGATCCCATCTCTGATGTTTTTAGAGGTCTGTGTTTGCTCTGTTCACGATTTTTATTGTTTCAATGGACTTTTGAGTTTGATTACTGCTCGTTTCCTCCATGGTTCTTTAGAATGTATTGCGGTTATTACATGCATAGTAAATTCATAAACAGATTACTCGAAATATAGCACAGTGGATCACTTCTTATTCGGTGCTTCTTCGATTTTGCGCCTTTGTATAACTTATTTGAGACAATGATAAAATATAACATTTGTATTCTTCAAATAAACATGCAGCACACCGTTAAAAATGAATGAGCTGATGGGAAAACATCCATCTGCTGAATAAAATACAATCGTATATAATCATGAACTTTTTCTTACAGGAGATAGAGATAAAAATGAAAATATCACTAGGGGAAAGTATGTACATTACAGGGCAATACTGAGTCAAATCTTTGTTGATGATAAAAAATGTTCAAAGGGAAAATAGAGTTATATCCCTTGAAATCGGATTTTCCTTCAAAAAAGAGAATGTTACTTCTTATTGTGTCATAATTTATTCATAAAGTGAAAAGTTTCCTCTTTATATTAGAAACAATAAAACACCTGACATTGTAGATGCTAACGAATGAGAAAAGAAAAGATAAATGAAAACTGCGGGATACTTTTCAAGATCTGTCCAACGGTACCAACATCATCACTTTTTCAATCTTATCTCATACATCTATACCTTGCACTGAAATCTAATTGGCTTACACTCATTATACTAAATGTGCGTCGGTATCCCTTTAAAATACTCTGGAAAATAAGTTGTAAGTATATAAGGATTTTGTCTGATTTGAGGAAGTTTATAGGGAATAAGGCGCCAAAATGGATTAGGGGGCGTTTCGGGAACATTTGTTGAACTAGTCTTATTTCCCCGTACAGTTGGATTTAACTAATATTGATTAAAGATGAAAACATGTAACATACAGGTTAAATGATTATTTCTTTGTACAAAAATCATCTGGGGATATGTAAGCTTACAAAATTTCATAGCAACTAAAAAAAAAGTTGCTATTTGAAAAAGTACCCTAGCCGCAATTGAACAAATTACAAATTTAAGTATAGTTCAAGTGTTTACTGAGACAAAATCATTGAAAAAAAATCACTTTATAATTCAATCCTTGATTTATCATGTCTTTTTGTCAAATTTTTGAAGCAGTGCTTCATTGAATGAAAGGTATATCATGTGTTTTCAAATGATATTTTTCCTTAAAAACCGCCATATTTAACAATTTAAATTACAAAGATGTTGTCTCAAAATACTTTTATATATACTCTGAAACAAATAAAAATAGTTCTTTAGATTTTTCGGAATTCCTGGTACGTTAAAGGGAGAGGAGAACCAACAAGGACATTAATTAGGGTGGAAGGATCGAGTAGATGCGGAGAGAACAAATGTGTTCCCTACATAAATTTGGAATTCTGTGGTATTAAGGTAGAGTTAATCTTATTGATCTAATTTTTATATTCATATCTACATTCAGTCTGCTTCAACGTTAACAGATATGATTTTCTTATCCATATTGGGAAAGCTATGCAGAATAGTTAAACATCCAATCATTCCAGTGACTCAGCGATCGGGGTTCAACAACAATGGTCAAAGAGTAGCTTTTTTATTGTTTGTGCTCCTTGTGTCCGGTGTTTTCGTCATCATTGAAAGAAATGCAGCTGACCAAACTAACTCAAATAAAGCTAATACAAGGACTTGGGTGGTTACGATGATGTTTGTGACCATTGGATTAATCTCTTTTATTGTGCTCATTGCGTCTGGATGCAGAAAGAGGCTGACCACCGAAGAAACCCCCTTCAAAAAATTAACAGATCCTTCCGTGAAACTCAAAATAATTTTTTTCTGGGTATTTGGATCTGTGGTTATTATCCATATTTCCATCAATGCAGTGATTTATATCGAGTGTGCCGAATTTATTGCTAAAAAGTCGACTGAGGCGACTTTCTCCGTATTAAGTAGTTGTATTTTAATAGTGTTTCTTTTAGTCCAGTTGAGTTTCATTTCATACTACCGAGATACATCTTTTATTAAAAACTCACTCGTAAACCTTTCCTTTATTTTCATTCTAGTGGCAAATTTTATTATTTGGTTCACTTTATTCATTAGCAATGTTTACGTATTTCAACGTGGAAAGAGCACCCTTCCGAATCATATGAATCATATTGTTTTCGAACATCCAAAATTCAACAGGGACTGGCAGAACATTTATCACCTTTCTTTTTACCAATGAGAATGGAGTTCCGTATTCTTGCCTCAAGTTTCATTATTTCATTCTTGGGCTGGCCTTTTGATGAAACAAATGACAAAATAAACCTTGGACATAAATATCAGATAAATACATATTTGAAAAGTGTTCATTATAGAAAGCATGATACAAGAAAAGGACGTCATGTGATTGCGCAACATATTTTTGCTGCAGTGTTTGGAATTTTTATCAATATACCAGTTTTTTTTCCAAATTATATTGCTTTTATTTGCTTTTGACTGGAAAGATAATGACGCTATACTTGGTTTGCAAATCGGCGAGTGTGTTAGTGCGTTTTGTAGCATTTTAACTGTTTATACTTGTAGTTATCATCTGAAAGAAAAATTCAGCAAGTCTTGGAGACATGCAAAATTGACAACCAACGAATACATACTGATTTTAAGCTCTTCTGCAATAATGGCTTACTACATGTTCGGTATAGTGACTGCATTCAATAGTCACATTATTCACCTACAAGCGTTTTTGTGTAGTCGTGTGTTTTTCATGCTTGAGACTTTTCTACAGACATATTTTTAATTAAAGTCAGACGCTATATTATAAATGGACAATCCTCCGTTTTGATCTCCTCTGGAGGAATTATTCTCATGTTGACTAATCTGAATCACTGGCTTCTGAATTCCTACTACCTGACCATATGTGACAGAAATCCAGAAACAAAGCTTGTAGGTTGCGAAAACTGGGTGTACATAAGGAATATACTTGTTCCACTAATGCTCTTTTATAGGTTTTTCTCTGGTATTAGCGGTTACACTTTGTATTACACGTTTAAATCATGTAACGAACTAATGACATAGCTTATAGCTATCTTGAGGGTTGTCCATAAGTTCATAAACAAATGCAATAATTTCCTTAATAATGACCATACTAAACGATAATATATAAATATAGACCATAATGTAATAAATGTACAATGAAATATGTGGAGACAACGAACAGTATTCGAGCTCAAAAGTCCATTAAACATTAAACAAAATTGGAGCAGAGAAAACACTGACCTCTAAGACATCAGAAGTGGGATCAGGTGGCATGGAGGAGCGAGCATCCCCTGCTTACAGGTCACACCCGCCGTGTGCTCCTTGTCATGATCGGGAAATAACGGTAAAATCCATCGAGAATTCAGTGTGTAATTTTTTTGTTTGTTTATTGTTTAACGTCCCTCCCGAGAATTTTTCACTCATATGAAGACACCACCACTTGTCGGTGGAGAGCTACCAATTTTGACCTGTACTCGGAACTTAGGGATCTTTTTCGTAACAGCACCTACTGCGACACGGGACCTCGGTTTATACGGTCTCATCCGAAGGACCGGTCTCCACGTCCCACAGTGGGATTCGAACCCGCGACGTAAGGATCAACTCCTAACTCTGCGACTTAAGAACGAACGCTCTTACCACTGCACCACGCGGGCGACTCAGTGTGTAAATAATGGCCTAACAATTAGTATGAAAAAAGTCAGTCAGCATTTGACTTAATGAGAGATTGTATTTCCTGACAAGGTCATTGTATCGACCACATGAAACTTACGAAATGATGACTTTAAACGAGACTGCTGATATTCTTGTTTCATCAACTTGTTTGTCAATAACTTACCTCGTTTTAGAAATTGTTCATATCGAATCAACTGAGAGATATAAACCCCGTATGCAAGTGATAAAAGTATATTGCTGCATAAGTAAGGGAAGTTGAATTCAGGGAAGTTTTGCAAGAAAAAAAAACAACATGCACTACTTTATGAACGCTATAGGTGTAAATATTTTATATACACAAGCCGTACGGGGAAATCTGACGTTTACATAGTTTTATGATAACTTCAAAAGTATGGATTTTGAATTTTTATCACTGTTTGTCGACATAGCTTTTCATTCCTATTTAGGCCACACTATCAAGCTTGTACAATTATATTTTTATATAGACTTAATAGAGGAAATTTATGACATTCAAAACAATGCAAGATAATGTACGAACATCTTCAATAAAGCAATCTGTATGCACAGGCTACACAGCCAAGTCCGTTGTTATGCTAGATATATAACAATATCATGAATACAGATATCCTATTTCCATTAAATAAAAGTGGTTTTCCATTTATGTAGTATCTCCCAAACTGGACATATTGCTAAATATCATGTAAATTAATTTCAAATCAAGGAACTAAATGTACTCTAATAATTTCCAATTTTTGAATAATTAGTTTGTCTCCGACGTCGTTTCAACCACATTAAAACATTTTTTTGGAGGTTCTTACATTTTGATTGACGACATCGCTTTTTCTGCTACTTTTTGAAACACATTTCTTGCGTCTTTTCTTAATATTTTCACTATCTGTCCTATAAGCGATGCTAACGATCTTGGAAAATGACACCAGTATTTTCATTTGCAATGCATTTAAATTTAATTTTAAACTTTGATTTGTTTTATTAAAAAAATAATCAGTTCCTTTTAAAGTTTATGATGTTTAAGCTTTGGATCGTGCGTAGTATCTGTAACCTTTGAAGACCGCAATTTTTACAAAAAAATATGAATTTCAAACGATCGAACAAAATAATTCTCACTTGTATTTTCAACATGAAAAAGGTGAAGATAACGAACAGAGATCTATCTCAAAAAATCTAAATCCAATGCTAATCTGTGAACAGGGCAAAAAGAAACAAGGGCCCTGGAAATTCCAGGTGTGGGATCAGGTGGCTAAGAGGAATAAGCATCCCTGTCGACGGATCACATCCGCCGTGAGCACTATCTATTGATTAGGTAGACGGAAGAAAACAAAATATTTCGGTATATACAATAAGCATATTGTTGACCACTCAGTTTGACAAAGAGTACGCTTTGGACAAGCTTTGGACAACCCTCTTCGATATCAAATACGAAAGAAAGTTGAAAAATATCATTTTGATGTATTGACTTAAAACCATGGGAGAAATACTTGTGAGTATGTATTACCTGTTTGTATGCAATATAATAAGTTTAGCAATTGCACACAAATCTATGGTTCAAACAATCAGAAGTTGGTAGTGAAATATAAAATCGATCTAATTCATATCTTTGTTCCTAAACACATTTTTTCTTTAATAACAAGTATGCATTGGTATGATGATACTAATAATTATATTCAATATTGATATTATAAAAAAACCAGCATGAATCCATCGGATAGGAATGATACTATAAATTCTCAACGTTTTGTGCAAAGCAATAAATTGATTCTATCATTTTTTTAAAAAAAAAAAGCTGACATTGCTTTCTTGAATATAACGCTCAAAGACATTTTTTGGCAAAATTAATGAAGCATTAAATGAAATATGAAGTTAACCAATAATAATCAATATCAAAAATCCCTTACAACAATACAAACTGTGAGCAGAGCAAACACGGATCTCTAAATCATCAGAGGGGGGATCAGGTGCCATGGAAGAGGCAGCATCCCTTGTCGACTGATAACAACCTGTCATGACCAGGTAAATGGAAAAGTACGTAAATTTTTTAGTATGAAATGAAATACGAATGAGATTACGAACAGTTATCAAGCTCAAGCAAACACGGACCTCTAAAACATCAGAGTTGGGATCCGTTGACAAATCAGTGTTTAAATAATGGTCTAACAAATAATATCAGAAAAGTCAGTCAGCATTCGACTTAAGGACAGATGATACCACAGAGCCTGACACATCTGTTTCATATTTGGATATTTTACTTGAAAAAGACGTTAATGGTAATCTAACAACCAAGCTTTATGATAAACGTGATGACTTTAACTTTTCAATCGTCAACTTCCCTTACTTATGCAGCAATATACCTTCATCACCTGCATACGGGGTATATATCTCTCAGTTGATTCGATACGCAAGAGCATGCTCTACGTATGAACAATTTCTAAAACGAGGTAAATTATTGACAAACAAGTTGATGAAACAAGAATATCAGCTGTCTCGTTTAAAGTCATCATTTCGTAAGTTCTATGGTCGATACAATGACCTTGTCAGCAAATACAATTTATCATTGAGTCAAATGCTGATTGACGTTTTTCATACTTATTGTTAGGCCATTATTTACACACTGAATTGTCGACGGATTTTTCCGTTATTTCCCCGATCATGAGCACACGGCGGGTGTGACCGGTCGGCAGAGGATGCTCACTCCTCCATGGCACCTGATCCCACCTCTGATGTTTGGAGGTCCGTGTTTGCTCTGCTCCTATTTTGTATTGTATAATGGACTTTTGAGTCTGAATACTGTTCGTTATCTCCATATATTTCATGATAGAAACTTTTATCCAAAATCATTAGAATTACTGAAAAAATGATTAAAGAAGAAAAATGAACACTTTTAACCGCATAGATTGTAACTTTTCATTCAAAGTTTCACAATAATGTTATTTAAATAAGAATAATAACAATTCTTATCACCAATGAACGATTTATCATAATAAGATTAATCAAATATATATAAATATACAAAATACAAAATGCAAATAACTCCCAAGGTGATTCACCGAATGTTACAGTAACTCAGACCTATGACTTACTCTTAGACGTCCTTTTTAATTTTTTAATTTTTTTTTTTTTAAATATTATTTTTTTTTTTTTTAAATATTTTTTATCAAACCTATATATTAAAATAATTCATAGTTATTCTCAATTCCCTGTAATTTGTTTTATTTAAAACAATTTGCTTTATACTATATCTGTAAATTATGGCTCCAATAACTGTAAATCCTTGGAGTACTGTTACGTCATACTGTGAAAAATGACGTCATATCAACAGAGAAGAACCCTGTCAAGTCGCCATGATGTAATTCAATATAAAAGACTTAAGGTAAGTACCTTAGCTAAGATATAAATGTAGTGTTAGATACATTACTAAACTTATATATTAGACGTGCACTTTTTTGTTTATACACTAGAAAATAGAAATACACATTTACCGGAAATGGCGAGGACAGGTTTGTCGTGCTAGAATGAATGGCCAATTCATTACCGAAACAAACCTGCATGGAGTTTGGGACTAGCACCAGATGAGAGTTCCCTCAAAAAATTACTGGCATACTAGCCTATATCTTTTGGTATTTTTGGCATATTTTAGAATAATAAATACGCTATAGCACAGACTCAAAATTTCTAAATTTTATTTGGCATAACTCCTTCCTGGTCGTTTTCTTTATTACAATTTTCTTTTTTGTTCACAAATACGCACATATACAAATTCCTATAATCTATCATAATCAAACAATGTATAATACTGTATGTTGGTTTTATAGAATTATTTGTTGCCTACTTACCAGTATAATAGCATGCTTTTTGAAATATGTATAGTATTATTTGCTTATTAAAAAATAACTTATAAAATCTACATTATTGTTTAACGTTGAGTGACCAGATTCGCAGTATACATTGAAAAATTTAGAAAGTTTTTTAACACCCCCCCTTTTTTCAGTTTTGTCTATAACTTGTGTTAAATATTTATTGAACCCCCCCCCCCCCCCCATTTTTCGTTACTATTTAAATTGTATCAACTCTCATCTTTATTTTCCCTGTTTATTGAGTTGACATTATACTACATGTATGGCCGGCCACCAAAAAATTGATTGCTTCAGTCTCCTCGGCTGGGTGACGTGGTGGTGTGTTTATTTATTTATAATTTATTTATTTTTTAAAAGATAAAAATAGATATACTAAGTATATCTATACGGTCATGCAGAGGCCTGCCCATCTCTACTTCACTAAGGAAGTGTTGAGGAGATGGAACAGTGATTTGAGGCTGGAAGCATAAGGTGAACAAATAAGAATAATAACAATTCTTATCACCAATGAACGATTTATCATAATAAGATTAATTTAGGAATGACTCTAATTCTTGACCAAATTATTCGAGTATAACCTGGTTTGGGTCAGTTTACGCTTTATAATCCGCGAAGCAAAAACAGGGTCACGGAGCAAGTCAAAATTAAGTAATGTAAGTAATGTCTATAGACATATCTCTTTAGAAAGATGCTCAAAAAAAGTTAAAAATTAAAAATTCAAATTGAGTATAATTACATCATTTCATATGCCAAATTGCTGCGTTGAACAGAAATCAAATACCAAAGACATGTAGACCTCATTGAAAACGGCAAAAATGATGGCGTCGCAGGACGTCACGCAGCAGCGAGTAGTGATACAATTATGTGTTGTACTCAGGAAATTTCCATAACAAATTCAGAAAAAGCATGAGGAAGTAGAAAATATATCATAAGTTAGCCGTGCGCTTGTGTATAAATGTTAGAGGAATTTTGTGAGTCTTAGAGGCTCTGTATTGGACGAGGAACGGCCTCCAGGAAAGGAATATTCAGTACAAATCTGGTCAAAGCCGTTAGTAACGTAATGGAAAGGGATGTGTGCTTCACAGTTGCGGAACTTGTGAAAACAGTTACATGGTAAAAAAAAAAGGAAGACATTGACGAATCACCTTGGTACTAAATGTTCGGAAACCAAGTACATGTGTATTAAGTGGTATAGAAACTTTTTAAATAAATGGTCAAGGTTCCACAGACTGTGTATGAAATAAAGAGGAGGTGTATTTTTGAGAAACTCTCATGACTTTATGTTTTTGGCGTTACGATGATAAGAGTGCTCCGTAGTGATGAAACATGTTGATTTGAAAATAATGTAACATGGGTTCCATTTGATAAAATAACATGATACAACACACATTAATAACGTAAACTTTTTACATCTGATAATGTGTTGATCCTAAATTTCTAAAAAAATAATATGACAAAGAGCAACGTTTTTTACGTATAGTTTTAATGATCCTCGTACATATATGTGTCAGAATTAGCGTTGTATATGTAAGATTAAACTTTATTGTTCGTTGGATAATCACAATTTTATTTCCTACGTCGGACTGTTGATTAAGAACAATGATATGACGTCACAGCAATGTTTTGAAAGGGATTGTATCCGTTGAGTCTAATCGTATTTTTTCTCTTACTTTGTCATTTTGTCATTTGTTTTAATTGAACTAAATGCTGTTTGTTCATTGAGCAAAAGGAAGGTCGTATGGTGATCTAGGGGTATAGAAGTATCATTGGATAACCTAGGTTCTCCGGACCTTCCACACACATACTTTGTAGAGTATCAATTTCATATAAAGTATACAGAACATGAATTCTGTTCATATTCCGGTTTAGAAATTTGAATATGAGAAAATATTAAAGAAAAATCTACATATTTACTGCAAAAGTGGAAACTTTGACGATTTGGAAATTTTGACGAAATTGACGAATTTCAAATAGTCGTCAAAGTTTCCACTCGTCAACTTTCACATTCCTGTTATAAAGCATTGTTAAATAATAGTACATCGTCAAAGTTTTCACTCGCCATTTTTATCATATACCGAACTCGTCAAACTTTCAACCCTTCAATATAAAAACCTTTACAGTATAGTGATAAACATCCTTTTTTGCAATAAAATTTCAATGCCTGGTTTTCAAATATTCTTTAAAGAATTCCATTTGATTTTCAAAAAATCATTTTTGAGGTATAGCAATTGTATTTGTTTTTTAAAAGCTGTGTAGATATTTAATTCTGTTACTATTATTAGAAAAGGGGAATTTTAGATCGCCGTCGATTGATGCTATTCTAAAAGTCGTGTATTTATAAAACCTGTATCTAAATACTGCACGTTAAAGGTAACATTTTTCATATAAAATAATTCAAATTGCTTTTCTTCAGAAGTTTAGAGCTTCTTCAGGCAGCAAATTAAAAAATGACAAGTTTTCTTTTCAATTTTAAAAAAATTAGTTTTAGATTAAACAAGCTTTGAGTTGTCTCTTTCCTTAATCTAGATTGGTTATAGCTGTCTCTTTCGTGCAAGGCCAGTTTATTCTTAATCTAGATTGGTAATGACTCTCTCTATCGTGCAATGCCAGTCTCTTCTTAATCTAGACCATTATCAGAGGCGGATCCAGAATTCTTGAAAAAAGGGGGTTCAACAGGTTAAAAGTTCTTGAGGACATGAAATAAATTCAAAATTTAACAACAGAAAATTGATTTCTTAATCTAAATATGTATATTTTCGGTCACAAAAGGGAGCCCCCCCCCCCCCCTCAAATCCGCCAGTAATTATCCATGAAAACCTATTGTACTTAGGGATATCCGCTCCTCATTCATGAATGATAAGTCTAGTTGATCTTAAAATTATTAAATACCTAAAAAGGTCCCAAAATGAAGCATGAAAAATGAAATCCTCTTGTGCAACAGTTTTCATTTCATTCATCTCAATATGATTCAATGTTCTTTGAATTCTTAGAAACGGAGAAAAAAAAATCATTTGTACTCCATAAAAATACATTTTTAGACAAATCGAATTTCCTTTAAACTAGTCTTAGATACTAATGCTTATTAGCATGATATGTAGAAGTCCATTGAAACAATACAAATTTTGGAACAACAGGAATATCTAAAACCGTCAGAGCTAGGTGGAATCAGGTGCCATGGAGTAGGTATCCTTAGTCGACCGATCACACCCGCTGTGTGCTTGTTGTCATGAATGGGCAAACGCAGTAGACAATTCAGTGTATTTATAATGGCCTAACAATTTGTATGAAAAACGTCAGTCAACATTAGACTTAATGATAGATTGTATTTGCTACGAAGGGTTTTATAATGACCAACATTTGCAAAATGTTGACTTTAAACGAGACTGTTGATGTTCTTGTTTCATCAAGTTATTTGTCAATAGCTTGCCTTGTTTTTAGAAATTGTACGTACATAGAGAATGTTCATGTGTATCGAATCAACTGGGAGGCATAAACTCCATATGCAGGTGATAATGGTATATTGCTAGATAAATAAGGGAAGTTGCGGTTAGTATTTGATAAAATGTCGTCGATATATCTAAATATTGCATTTTAGGACACAGTAAGAGATTTCCCCATTTCATGTGGAAGTTTTTGAATACACTCTGCTTCATATGAATACAAAAAATAAGTCTGCTAATAACTGAGCAGTACCCATGGGAATTCCGACAGATTATTGAAAAACTTGATCTCCAATAATTACAAAGATATTGTCAACCAGAAACATGCATCTTCTTAATATCAACTTCGGAATACTAATTTGTACTATCTGAATGTTTTTTTAACAAAATAATTTTCCAAATGATTAATGATAAGGTAAGTAAATTTACGAGTTCCATTTTAATTGAAAAAGCAGCTGTGTTTGATGTCAAAAAGCCTGGGCTTTAATTTATCGTGGAAAAGCTGAATAAAGTGTTGTAAAATTTTGTGATTTTAAATTTTCTTAAAGTTCCTTGGAGTTTTTTGTATCCACATCTGATTTAGACCACTTCTGGAATATTTTGATGTATATTGAATAAATTGAAGAACAATATACCTGAAATTTATCATTTACCGCAGTTAATATTTTAGTGAGAAGTAAAGAAAGAGGATTGGTAGAATATTTACTGGAACCTGCTATATATCTATTTGTAAGGATTTTTTTATATAGGATTCCGGTATAGTAATTCAAATACAATTTGTTTGTTAAGAATATTAATATATATATATATATATATATATATATATATATATATATATATATATATATATATATATATATATATATATATATATATATATATATATATATATATATATATATATATATATATATATATAAAAACTAATTTATAACTTTGATGAATTTTCCCGCTTAGAAAGGGAACTACATGTATGAGTATAAGTTGGATTACCACTTGCAGATTTCAATCCAAGTTCTTCTAAAATACATTTAAAATAATGAGCCCTGCCAACAAAAAAAAAAAAAAAAAAAAAAAAACCAAAGAAAATGTTGACTTGTTTTATCAGCTGGGACCAGTACATATTAATCGTGTAATCTATCTTATTTTTTCACTTCTGAATATCGAAGACAGAAGAATAGTTGGTTTTCATATTACCCCTCAGCCGCTTAATTCGAGATATAAAATTTATCTGATACTTTTAATCCATTCTGACAAAGTGTCAATGTCCTCTGTTTCAGATTTAGCCAATCGCCTTGCGTAATCTTCCACATAATTCATAATATTTATGTTTTTAAAACCCCATTGAAAGAATGGAGTTCCCTAAAGTTTGGTCCTTCTAAAATAAGTAGTTCAAGGTCCTCATTATTACCAGAACAAAACGTTAACTCGATTTGTTACTCATTAAGGAAGACTTACATGTACATACCAATATTCTTCTAGATATCTGCGAGCTCCTTACAAAACAGTCCATAAATCAAGTGCGACAGAAAAAGGGACAGTTAATCAGACTAACTGACAGACAAATTGACAGCTAGGCAGCCGTACAGACGGATCGATATATTGGGAAAACCTATATTCCCCTATGGTTTCACTGATTGGAGATTATAGCTTCGACAAATCATATTTATACTGTTCTTGAGAAGTTATAAATCCATCTATATTTTGCAAACATAAAACACATGCAAATTCTACCCTTCAATCAATGCACATGCAGCATTAATCTAATCAAAGAATATTATGTGACAAGTGCCATATCTGTTTCGCCCCCAAAAGAATTTCTTATATTGTTTGCACATACATGTAGCTATTGAACTAGTCTGCAAATAGCTATTTAATCCTTCTAAATGGTCAGGTGAACAATATTGATCTGCTTAATGTAATGCTTTAAAATGCTACATTCTGCTACATTAAATTGCAATTTTCTTTCTTTGTTTCCTCGCAGAAAACGTTGGCTCAGAGGTGTTCAAAACCAGCAAAATTATCATTGTAAAGAGCTATTAATCGAAAAATTCCTGCCTATAGGCTCATTTTTAATTTCAGAATATAGCTAAAAGCTTAAATTAACGACTGTACAAACCATGTTATAGACTATAAAGGTTCATTCTCTATAAGGCCGTTTTCCGGCCTACGTTGAAATCATTCTAAAATGTGTTTTTATGTTATTTTTATCTTTCTATTATATGATTTTGGTCCTTATTTTCCAACATCGATCGTGTGAGTCACGTGATTTATAAAATAAAAATGGCGGCCAAGCTTAAAAATATTGAGGGTGTGTCTATTTAAACTTTGTTTTTATGCATGGTTTTTGAAATAATGTAGAATAAGTCATATAAATATGAAGTAAATAAATTATATTAAAAATTTAAATGTAAAAATCGTACAAATTAAGGTTAAAATTAAAATAACATGACGCAACATGTTGCCCATTCACATTTTGTATATTTTAAATTTAAATCTTTAGAAAATGCTCACCTTATGACATGAGTAAATCTTTTATTATCATTTATTTGGCCAAAATACTTTATTTTAGAATCAATTGTTATTGTGTGTCATTTTTATCGACACTTTACCTTTATTTCCTATAATATACCAATTTAGAAATATGGTAGCGAATTTTCTATTTGTGATTTAGCTAAGAAAACCTGCATTACAGACTATATTTAGACCAACCAAATGAGCCATCGGTGTAAAAAAATAATACAGTTAAAATATATCTTCTTATGTATATAAAATAAAATAAATTCATTAAAAATGCTTTGTTTTCATTTAAATATACCTGTTAGGTATCATATTAATATCCAATGAATAGGAAATGCTATATGTCTTAAGTATATGTATTAGACGGGATAATAAAAGTTCTGAAAACGGATCAAAATCACGTATCTTAAAATATTAATAAAAAAAACAGTACCGGGTAAGTTTATACTTAATTCACAAAGGAACTAAAATGTCGGTATGTTGTGATCCAATTTGACTAAATAAATACATTTACTCTGATCCTACTCCAGACGACCAGTCACAATCCGCTGCGTCTTTTGTATAATCAAAAAAGGGTCGTGGTACACACTTACCATCTTGATGTCGCTGGAAAGACAAATACCATAGCACAGCAGCAATATGTGCACAGCAGCCTAATGTGCGAGCTCCTGATTTACACTGACAATACCAGCCTGTAATTGGATTTCTTTTCTCACTATCATATGAAATCCACAGTATGTAAGTTTTCGAAGAACTATGTCTTGATTGTAACTTGGCTTTCAATAGACCATCGTCTTGTTTGTGAACAAATAATTCATATTTGCCTTCAGGTTATATATGTTCAATTGTATACGCCTTTGCCTGCTTTAATTGATATACTCCGAATGTAATATTTCTAAGAGCATCCTCTGAAAGACGAGGAAAATCCATCAAATCCATCAACTGACTCCCATACACTTCTTTTAGCTGCAAGTTTTTCATTTTCCACCCGTTTTTGTAACTCATTAGTTGTTTTTGACAGAAATGACATTCTAATTGCTAGCTCCGTGTCCTCAAACTCAGAATTTCTTATCGGAGGTCTGAACTTATTGCACAATGCACATACAATACGTACATAATCACCAACAAATTGTATCTGTGTATTTGGCATCACTTGGCCCAAAGCTTTCCATCGCTTTATCCTTCCATTCACTGACTCGACAACCCAACGTACCTTTGTTACCATTCTGGACTCGTTTGCTTCTTCAGTAGAGTGCTGCTTTTTCCCCTTTTCTAAGTAGCATGGCATCTGAGTTCTAAACCCCATTTGTTGTAAGAAATCTCTGCAGTCTCTAAATCCTCTGTCCAGAACAAATATATCTCCATCTGAAAGCCAAGATTTTAATCGTTCAGTGTCATTTTTCATTATACTGGTTAAGATCGAAGCATCATTAGTGCGTCCATCTGCTAAGTAAGGACCAATAGCATCTAGTATGTAGCCATCAGTACCAACTATCATCATTGGCTTCAGGAGCGGTCGACTTTTGTAAGCACTGTATGTTCGGCGCTGGAAACTGTAGTTTATACTCTTTTCTATATAAATGTATGTGCCATCTATGACAAGGGCTGCGACATCTTGGCCATCTGCAAATAGTTGCTTTACAAAAGCAGTAGTATGTTCCCTAATAAACTCGTCCCTAGAAATATGCTGAGTGCCCAAATGCTGGGGAACAAATTCTTTCATTAGAACAGCTCTTGCACTGTGGATTGCTTTTGATATGTACTGTACATTAGGTATCTGGAACATACTGCTCATCACTTTTAGGGACACTCCTGTTCGCAGTTTTGTCAACAGGAGTCCTAAACATGTCCTAGCTGATCTGACTGATGTGTTTCTCAAAGATGGAAGATATGTTACTAAATTGTCAAATTGCTGTTTAGTGAGACCTGTCAAGTGAATATAATCAGTGTCTGATAATCCAAGAGGGTTATCAAAGTCGATTCCTTTCGGCTTGTTCAACACATTCATGCGAACATTGTGAAGCAACGTCAATGAATCTGTTCTGTTGAACATGGTGTGGTCTGTCACCTTCGAAAGCATCTTTTTGCATTCTTCTTTTAACCCACCCTCACTAAAATGTTTCTGACAACACCTGGTACCTTCAGGTATGATTGTACCAGTTTCTATGAAAAAATTTGTCCTTGTGTCTTCATTTATTACGACAAGATCTTCCCTCTTAGTACAAAATTGACATTTTGCATGTGAAGACATACTACGAGGGACTTCTAACTTAATAACCTTTGGACTACCAAATGCAAAGGATGAAGAAATCTGCCCTTCCTCCACGTCAGTATCATTCTCTTCGCTTTCATTCATATTTCGTTTTTTGTGGTAATACGTCATTCGGCATTTATTACATAGTAAGTATCCTGATTCGTCTGCCTGATAATTTATTTTTGACGTGATGTAATCATAGAGTTCTTTGTTGATAGTCTCTTTGATATATCTCGAACCTGATAAACTACGTTGTCGTAGGTTGCAAATGCAACAGATAGGGTATTGTCGATCTTTACTGGATTCCATAAGTATGAAGAAGGGTATTTGCCCCTATTCAGGTCCGGATTGCGTTTTCAGCACGGCTGAGGCAATTAAAGCCAGGACACTGTCCCTCCCGCTCACCGGCACTCCATAGAAACCCGCAAGATTTTCAACAGCTCCTTCCACTACTCATGTAGAGAGCTTCAGTATGTCTACGATCAAGCAGGTTTCTGCAACTTCCAATAAGGAAGGGCTCCCCTGACTTCTGGTTTGCTAAACCAGAGCCGCAGTTCTCAAAGCTTGTATTGCTACCAAAGATGCGTGTTGGCTCCCCAAATCCGCAGATGAAGTTCACCTCAGCATCCAGATAACATACAATACTTCGACCCTGTCTCACTCATACGGAGAAAATATGAGCGTCTCTCTGGCAGGTTGGGTCGAGAAATTCCATTATGAAAGATATTCTTCATGCCAGTAACCGTTTTTATCTAAATATCTTTAGTAACACATGTACAACGAACATAAATTAACTCATCATCTCTGCACAACCACAAAAACTTTTTGAGAACAAGCAGACGTACTTCTAAATAATATATCAAGAGGTATGAAAGGGAAACGAAACAATAAAAATTCGTGCCATATAAGACATAAAAAAAGTACATACATTTGTCGCTGACAATTCAATCATCATGTGAAAAGCAAGATTTTATTTCATGACACTCAGTCTTTTCAGGCCTTTGATTATATATTTTTTAAAATAAAAACTCAACATTTTCTAGTGAAAATTGCATGGCTTATTTTAATTCTGATGGGATCCACAGAAAGTGTCACTCTAACTAAAAAGTAACCAGATAAAACAATCTACAAACGCTGATAGCCTCCGTAAAGAGTAGATACCTTTTCGTCTAATTATTGCTAAAAATGTTGCGTAAAGTTTTTATTAAGATGTCATAACCACCTTTAACCAAGTTCATCTTTTTCTAATGACTTTTTATAGCTTTAAAAAGTTTACATTCAAATTTTGGTGCTGGTTAAAGGTGGTTATGACATGTGTAGGAGTTGTCAAACACACCAACCCTCTTATGTTTTCCCATTGCGCTAATGTTAATACGGAGCGATGGTACATCACTTTGAGACCCCATATCATAAAAAATACTAGAGGATAAGTAACCAAACAAGTTTTAGCATTAAATTGGATCTTTAGCCCGATGATTCATACAGTTTTTAAGGGGAAAATATATTTTGAAATTTGGGAGTCATTGTAGGCCGGAAAACGGCCTTATAGAGAATGAACCTTATGTTTGACAAAGTTACATTTTTAAAAATCTTTTGTTTTCTATAGAGGCTTTTGTCATGAGATACGTCGTGCTATTTTATATACAGTATGATTCCGAAACTTCATAAAAATCCTTACAAACAAAGATACATAGCGGGTTCCAGTAAAGGTTCAACCAAGCCTCTTTCTTTACTTCTCACGAAGATATTAAAAGAAACTTCAAGAGTACTGTGCAAAAATATATTCGAGAAGTGGTGTAAATCTGATGTGGATACTTAAAAATCCAAGGAACTTTTGGAGAATTTGAAATCACAAGATTTTTACCAAAATCAACAGCTTAAAAACTTACGACTTTTCTACTTTATACACAACCATTCCCCACGATAAATTAAAGTCCAGGCTTTTTGATATCATTGACAGCTGCTTTTTCAATAAAAATGGAACTCGTAAATATACTTACCTTGTCATTGGTCATTTGCAAAATTATTTTGTTTAAAACATTCTGATTGTACACACAAGTACTCTGAAGTTGACATTAATAAGATGCTTGAGTTTCTGATTGACAATATCTATGTGGTTTTTGGAGACCAGGCCTTCCAACAATCTATTGGAATTCCCATGGGTACCAATTGCGCCCCGTTATTAACAGACCTTTTTTTGTATTCATATGAAGCAGAATTTGTCCAAAATCTTGTACGTGAAAAGAAGAAAGCACTAGCTGTGGCCTTCAACTCGACATTTAGATATATCGACGATGTATTGTCAATTAACAATGGCTATTTCCATTCTTATGTCGATACGATATATCCTGATGAGCTTGAGATAAAAGATACCACAGAGTCTGACACATCTGTTTCATATTTGGATATTTTAGTTGAAAAAGACATTAATGGTAAACTAACAACCAAGCTTTATGATAAACGTGATGATTTTAACTTTTCAATCGTCAATTTCCCTTACTTATGCAGTAATATACCTTCATCACCTGCATACGGGGTATATACCTCTCAGTTGATTCGATACGCAAGAGCACCCTCTAGGTATACAATTTGTAAAAGGAGGTAAATTATTGACAAACAAGTTGATGAAACAAGAATATCAGCTGTCTCGTTTAAAGTCATCATTTCGTAAGTTCTATGGTCGATACAATGACCTTGTCAGCAAATACATTTTATCATTGAGTGAAATGCTGACTGACGTTTTTCATACTAATTGTTAGGCCATTATTTACACACTGAATTGTCGACGGATTTTTCCGTTATTTCCCGATAATGACAAGGAACACACGGCAGGTGTGACCGGTCGGCAGGGGATGCTCACTCCTCCATGGCACCTGATCCCACCTCTGATGTTTAGAAGTCCGTGTTTGCTCTGCTCCTATTTTGTATTATTTAATGGATTTTTGAGCTTGAATACTGTTCGTTATCTCCATATATTTCATTCCAATATCTATTTTAACAAATACGACTGATGTGTAATTCTGATAATTTTATTGTTCAAAATGTAACATTTTATCGAGCATGGGTTTTGACCCAAGGTTTCCTCTATTAATTCTTCTCTTGTGAAATTACACACAAAAAGGGATTCAAAAAGAGTAAAATATTAGACGAATTCCGAGTTAGTCTCAAGTATTCCATTTATGAAAGATGAAGAAGGCTGATCATTAAATTTTATAAATAATTTTCAACAATCTCGTTTAAAGTCATTCTATGGTCGTTATAATGATCTTGTTTGCCTACACAGCCTGTTGGGTCGTATTTTTGCCTGATATGCTTTAAAAGATTTTAAGTGTTTTATACCATTTAGATACACATTTCTTCGTTACTTGAGGAATCAAGGTAACGTCCAACGTCAGAGGATGCTTATCCCCCCCCCCCCCCCCACACACACACCCTCCTCCTCCTAGACACAGAACCCCATCTCAGGTGTAACCAGGAGTCCGTATTTTTTGCCCTGTTTACGATTCTTTGCTGGATTAATGAGATTGATCCCTACTTGTTATATTCACCTTTCATATTTTCCGTTTTAGAAAAAAAATGAATTACGTGAAAAAACCAATTCGTTATACCGCTTTTTATGCTACAAGGGTATATAATGGCATTTAGCTTTATGTAAAGTTTTAGTCGAGCAAATGCTAACAAAGGCATCAAATACGTTGTGCACACTTTAAGGAATACATGTTATATTTACAAAAATGGTTTACTAGGGCTTATTTTTGGGATAGATTTTGGATTTAATTTCCTTATGACAAAGTAATATAAGCACTATTAGAACAAAATCACAAGTAGTGTTAGTTAAATACTTCCTTAAAAAAAATATTAAAATCGTAATGATATTTTTTTTGGAAACGGCAAGAAAGTGCAAATAGGGACATTAACTACACTTCAACCTAGAAATACCCTTGAATAAAATTGATATTTTCATAGACGTCTACATTACAAATTCGAGGCAAAATCATCTTCCCTTCACAGTGTTATGGAAAATACGTCATAAAGATAACAAGATTGGATAAATCCTTCTGGCAGTGACTGAAACTAGCTGCCAAAGGTTCTCCATGTTACTGTAAAATCCATGTTTGCCATTTTCAACCTCACAATCACTTATAAGCTTCATGTTGATCTATTCTGTTTTTTTAAATACTACTTGTATAGTTTTGGTTGGATTGGAGAGCGATATGTGTCCCCAGCCCCTACAAAGTTATGGGAATTTTTGTACTGTAATCACTGTTTTAGATGTAATTTTTATGTTGAAGTCCTGCAGCAATATTCAGAGATAAAAAAAAAAAAACAAATTTAAGGTTTGAAAATAAAATATTTGAAAAAAAAAAACATATTTTTTTAAAATAAATGATCATAATTTTTTTAAAGAAATAAAATTCAAATTATTACCTATTATAAATACTTATTATAAAGTTATGAATTTCTGATGAACACAAGAGGTATTTGACACCTTAGAAACAGGTTTTGAAGTGGACAACGTTTTCACATTTAAATGTGTTTTATTCCTCCATTTTTACATGAAATGAAACAAACTGTAATTGCCAATGAAAGAGAAGACGTGGATTTGTAGTCGTTTTTTTTTATTGTATTTTTAAAAACAAACAAACGAACAATATTTGTGCATACAAACATAAGATTAATACAATTTTATATTGTTTGAAAATTACGCATTAAATTCCTTCGCCCGTTTCTGTGTAAGATTTTTTCTTCATTTGGATTCCGGTTCATCTTTATCAGAATAATGCAATGTTTAATAATATTAAACTATCTAAAACTTATATTAGTATTGAATTTTCTGGGTTTTTATCAATTGCATTTTATCACTTAATAGGAACAAAACATTTCGGGGATTTAGAAATTATATTTTTTTTTTAAAAATTAAAAATAAAAAATCTGCAATATAGATTTGGTAAATTGTTTGTTGGAAATACTAAACAAGATATGTGAATACAAACAAGCGATTAAACAATCCAAAAATACACAAAAAATAAACAAGGACAAAAAACTAAAATTAAAAAGAATACCAAATCAAAAGTTGTGTTCACAAGAAAATATAGTAAAAAAATGTTTCAATAATCCAAAACAAAAAAACGATCTTTGTTTAACGAACCTTCATTTTCTTACCTCAAACACATTCGGTGATATTTACACAGAAATATGTTTCCGCATATTTGTTTTCTTTTCCGTTTGTTTGATTCTGCAATATCTCTCAGTTAAAAACAATTTTTCTGATTAAAAAGGATTATCATTCAAAGAATGAAGATTTGCTTGTTACATGCTTTATCCAAATAAATATTTGTAATTACCGATGTTTAATTACTGGGAATTAAACAAGTGCAATCAATCAAGAGATGAGACACTTCCTTCTTTATATGTCATCAGGACACTTTGCTTTTTGGTGTGCACAGACATGGCTGCTTTTAAAGTCTTTGGAAAGCTACTTAGAATATTGAGACATCCAATCATTCCAGTCACGCAAGGATCGGGGTTCCACAGTAATGCTCAAAGTGTAGTTTTCTTATTGTTCGTGCACCTTGTGTCCGGTGTTTGCGTCATCATTGACATAAATGCAGCAGACCAAGCTTACTCAAATGAAGCTAAAACATAGAACTGGGTAGTTACGATGATATTTGTGACAATTGGATTGATCTCTTTGATTATTCTCATCTTGGCTGCGTGCAGAAATAAGCTGACCACAGATGGAAAAAAAACCTACCCAACATGGCTGATCCCTCCTTGAATCTTAAAATAGTATTTCTCTGGATCTTTGGATTTGCCGTAATCGTACATATTTCCATCAATGCAGCGATCTATGTCGAGTGCGAACATTCTATTTCTGTAAAGTCAATAGAGGTGACTTTCTCCTTCTTAAGTAGTGTTATTTTAATATTGTTTCTTCTTGTTCAGTTAAGTTTTATTTCATACTACCGAGGGACCAGATTTTATAAAACATCTTTTGTTAACATTTCCTGCATTTTTATTCTTTTGGCAAATTTTGTCATTTGGTTTAATATATTTATTAGTAATATCAATGTATTTCATCCTGCAAACAATACCGTCCCCAGATACAGCAATGAGTCTTACTGTTTCCGAACATCCAATATACAAAAGAGACTGGCTAAACAATTAACACCTTTCCTATTACCAAAGAGAATGGAGTTCTGTATTCTTGCTTCGAGTTTCATTTTGTTGTTCTTGAGTTGGTCCTCCTATAAAAGAAATGACAAAATAAAGGACAAACCTAATGATCATAGAAACACGCGTTTGAAGAGAGGCGTTGATTATAGAATGCCTGTTACAGTAGAAGGACGTCATATTATTGGACAACATATTTTTGCTGCAGTGTTTGGAATTTTAATGAATTTACCATTTTTTTTTACAACAATATTACTAATATTTGCTTTTGACTGGGAAAATGACGACGCTATACTCGCACTTCAAATCGGTGAGGGCTTGAGTGCTCTCTGCATCATTCTACCAGTTTATGTTTGCAGTTATCATCTGAAAAAATATTTCAGCAACTCTTGGAGACCAGCAAAATTGACAACCAACGAGTACATACTGATTCTGAGCTCCTCTGGAGCGATGGCGTACTACATGTTTGGTACGGTGACCGCATTCACTGGTCATTTTAGTTATTTACAGACGTTTCTGTGTACTCGTATTATTTTAATGCTGGAAATTTTTCTACAGACACATTTTTTAATCAAAATCAGACGCTACCATCCCAAAGGACAATCTTCCGTTTTCATCTCCTCTGGAGGAATTATTCTCATGATGACTAATCTGAATCATTGGATTTTAAGTTCTTACAGCAAGCAGAATTGTAAGAGAAATCTGGAAACAAAACTTGTTGGATGCGAAAGTTGGCTCTATATAGGAAATATACTTGTGCCACTCATGCTGTTTTACCGATTCTTTCCGGTATTACCGGTTACGCTATATATTACACGTTTAAACCAAAAGTTGCATAAAAATATGCGATAGTTTATACTATACAAATATTAGATACAAAAAGTGATTTATAAAGAAATGTTGTTAGGAACGCCTTGTTGAATTTTTGTTGACTTTTTAAATTTATTCAGTGGGGGAATACTCCTACATTTTTTTTTGTTTTTTTTTAAATCTTTTAACTCAATATATATAAGTATCATAACTCAGTTTATTCAATCAAAAGTCAAGACAAGACTATCGCGAGATAATAGTAAATTACAAATTCGAGCAGTTTTTTAAAAATATTTTTCTTTCTGATTGTAACTAAATTTAATGTTTGAAATTTTGTATTGTATGATAACTTTAGTAAATTAAATTTTGATCTGAATGGAAAAAAAAACAAAACAAAACATGAATCCACTGCATAGAAATGATACTAAATAGTAACTGAGGGTTTCTTGTTAAGGAATAAATTGATTGCATCAATTTAAGAAATCTATCATTACTTTAAAATGTGATTTTAATGATAAGACACAAGTCTGTGGCAAAATTAATACATGTAATACATTGAATAAAATACGCAGGAATTTATTTTTTTTTTCTACATGTCCCAAACTGCTGTATTCATTAATTGAAGAGTAGCATTTATTATGTAAACAATATTAAACTCACTCAAAAATGTATTGTGATAACTTATTCAGATAACAATTAAAATTTAAACACACCATTTTCATGAATCTGAAAAAATAAGACTTTTACATTGCTATTATTGTATTTTTATTTTATAGAGAAATACATGAATAACATGCATAAAAACAGTCAACTTACAAAGTCCATTAGAAAAACCATTATGTGCTCATTTGTACCCAAGACTAAGTATTATTAAATGTTAACAATTATGATTTTTTTCTTACATGTAATAAGAGATATCTTTTTTTATTGTTTTAAATTTTTAGTAGATTGCTGTTTCCATCGATTAACAGACAATTCATGTACATAGATATTTTAACTGAAATAGAAATTAAATTAATACATTTATTATGAAAATGACCAAATAAGTAATTTTTCTTGGATGTTTTGTATATGTGCGTGTGGACCTTACAACTTATCCAAATATAACAGGAAATTAAATAAATCTACCATTAAATTTTATCTTATAAACATTGCTTGGCTTTTCCAGTACTCTGAAGGTTTTGATGAGAGAGAGAGAGAGAGAGAGAGAGAGAGAGAGAGAGAGAGAGAGAGAGAGAGAGAACAATATGTTCCCTTTTCAAAACCATTTTTATAAGGAAGATAAACATTTCCAAACTCTATGCGTGCCTTTCCAATAACTATTCGTTTTAAGTGTCACCCACTTCGTTTTCAAACTGTATTTGATTTCAAAAAGAAAAAAAAAAACGTCTCTAACATATTTCCTTATTCTAGGGGTATATATATGTAACAGATTGTCACCTTCATGACTAAGGGCTTACTATTATTGAAATGAGTTACTTTCAACAATTTCCCATTGAAAAAAAATAGGCCTTAAAAGTCAAATTAGCTAAAGTACAACCAATTCCAGGTTCATAAACATGATATTCTTATGAGGCTTAAAAAGAGATCTATTTTTATTACGCCTTCAGATACGTCCCAAATTAAAATTCTGTCTAACATTCTCTCAAAAAAAGAAGTTTGCAAGATGATTAGAAAGTGAATTGTCAGTATTAGAGAAAAAGTGAAAAAGAATTAGATAGATTACATGATCAGTTTGTACTGGTCCTAGCTGACAAAGCAGGTAAGAACATTGTTTGTAAGGCTCATTATTTTAATTGTATTTAGAGGAACTTAGATTTAATCCTGCTGGTGGTAATCCAACTTATACCCATAGCTACCATTCTAAGGAGGAATTTCTTTAAAATTATATGTCAGTTTTAAATATTTTTCATATCCAACAATCAAAATAAATTTGAATTACGATCTCTATATTGGATTCCGAAACTTCATGAAAATCCTTACAAACAAAGATACATAGCGCGTTCCAGTAATTGTTCTACCAAGCCTCTTTCTTTACTCCTCACTAAGATATTAACAATAGTGAAGGAGAAAGTTCAGGGGTACTGTACAACAATATATTCAAGAAATTGTTTAAAATCAGATGTTGATTTTTGAAAATCCAAGGAACTTTTAGAAAAATTGAACGCAATAAACTCCAGGGTTATCGTTCTTTGTGATGAAGATCTTTGCCATACATTATTGATGCCAATCAATAATTCAGGAAAATCGTAATTTAGAAAGAAACTAATGAAAAAAATCTATGTGACGATTTTTCCCTGCCTCTGAAATAGAGCTAAGTGGAATTTATCGTGATGTTTTACTAAATTCGTGAAAAAAACCTACTGATTTTTTTTATGATTTTTTTTATAAGCAAAATTATTTATCTCAGAGTTTTGATTGCATTATAATACTATATTGCTGCACAAAATTAAAAATATAAGCCTATGCTGCATACAGTAATTGGTCAAGTTGCAAATTCAGTTAAAATGTTTGAATTCTTTTGAAGGTTATGCTAGGAGTTGGGCTAAATATGAAGGGAAGACCTTAACGCTTTGTCAGAATGGACTAAGTGATTTAGATATATATTAATCGTGTAGGAAAGTTGAAAGACAATATTCGAAGCATCTATCCTTTCGCTTTCACTAAATTGGAGGTGATAAGAGAGACTCATGAACAATATGTTATGGTTCCAGCAGACAAGGCTTGGAACAACATTGTTTTGTAAGGCTAATTATTATAACTGCATTTTATGAAAAGAATGGTTATACGTCTGGAAATCCAACTAATAGGGATGTTTCTGAATATGAATCGAATCTGAATCTGAGACGAATCTGAATCGGAAGGATCTCGATCCCGATTGGAAAACACAAGAAAATTTCTAAATTATACAATGAAAAAATGATAGTATAAGATTAATGATATTTTTGTGTGATTTATTTTTTACCTGTGTTATGATAGAGGACTTTACGGATTTTAAATTTTAAAAGTGTTCGAGCCTTCTTCCCCTTTTGAATTAACTAGTTCATTTAAACACTTATGCAAAATGCAAGTATCTAGATTAAATATGACATTTAAAAAATGCAATGTAACAACAATGAAAAAAAAAAATATCAGTGAATGGCGTTTAGTTTTTGGTCATTTGGATGGAGGTGTTATAAGACGGACAACTCAAATTCTATAGACTGAATGTACCAATTCAAATCAAATGAAAATTAAACATGCTCGTAAAGTATTATCGTTGTATTATTCATCTACTTTCTTTATCGTTCCACGCGATAATCGTGTCCTAAACACTATTAAAAAAGTATTTTTAAATGATTATATACATTGTACAATACGAGGATGAAGCGCAACTGAACCAAAAAAATTTAACGAGCCAACTGCAAAAATAAGTCTAAAGACTTCATCAATTAGGGACATAACGGTAATTTTGACAAATAAGTTGATGAAACAAGAATATCAGCTGTCTCGTCTAAAGTCATCATTTCGTAAGTTCTATGGTCGATACAATGACTTTGTCAGCAAATACAATTCATCATTGAGTCAAATGCTGACTGACGTTTTTCATACTAATTGTTAGGCCATTATTTACACACTGAATTGTCGACGGATTTTTCCGTTATTTCCCGATCATGACAAGGAGCACACGGCGGGGGTGACCGGTCGGCAGGGGATGCTCACTCCTCCATAGCACCTGATCCCACCTCTGTTGTTTGGAGGTCCGTGTTTGCTCTGCTCCTATTTTGTATTTTTTCCCCAGATTTCCAACGTTTCGACATGAGCATCACTGAAGAGACATAACTTGTCGAAATGCGCATCTGGTGCATCAGAATTGGTACCGTATATGATTTACATTTAGGAAACACAGACCCCTTGTAAGCTGGTTGAGGAAAATTACCCCCCCCCCCCCCGATTTATCAATGTGTTTTTCACGGCTGGAGAGAGTTTGAAATTTTGTCAAAGAAATCCGAGTTGTATTAAAAGTAAAAGGTGACAGGCCCCTAGAACGCAGGTGTGCACGTGGGGATGGGGGGTTCAGCCCCCTACTTTTTTCTGAGTATAGTATTCTGCTATAGTTGATTTTCATTTAGAGACTGGTTGTCCCCTCCCACACTTTTTGCTGTAAGGTCGAGCAACGGCAGATTCCAGGATTTGGACAGTTAAGGATTTTTTTTAAAACTGTTGCTATATGCTCGCTGAATACATATCGATATCTCACCTTTTGGGAATTTATAGGTATGTCCTTCTCCCCGCCCTAAACAAAATTTCTGGGTCACTATTAGCATTTTAGATACATCCCCCCCCCCAAAAAAAAAAAAAAAATCAAACTAGATTACTTCATAAAGTCTTATTTTTTCACCATTTGTTACATGTAATATACGAACATAATAGCCATATACGACATACGTCATTGACATAATTATTCGTCATTGACATAATTATTACTTCAAGGATATGGTGGTGGGGGTGGGGCACAAACTTTTATCTTTTCTTGCCGATTACAGATTGATATACTACAGAGGAATCCGAAAATCAATAATCATATCCTCAGTGTATAATATGCATTGATTTTGAAATCGGGATCGAAAGTCCTCCGATTCAGATTCGTTTCAGATTCATTTTCTGAATCGGATTCGTTTCATATTCAGAAACATCTCTAATACTGACAATTCACTTTCTAAGTATGGAATTCTTCAAAATCTCATTTCAGTCTTTAATACTCTTAACATTCCTGTCAACATAAGTGAGTGTGCTCTACCCTGCACATATGGATTCCTAAACTTCATAAAATCCTTACAGAAAGACATTGTTGGGTCCAGCAAATATTCTAGCAATCCGTAATCTTTACTCCTCCAAAAATATTAACTGATGTTAACATTTTTATAGAGGAACCTCAGACGTGATATGCTACATCTAGAAGTGGTTAAATCAAATATTGATTACAAAAATGTTTCAAAAGTCAGTTACATCGAAACTTTCGACTTTTCATCACGTTATACAACCATCCCTCACGATAAATAAAAAAAACTATGCATTTAAGGGGATGAAGGACATATGGTCACATGACTCTGTTCAACTACGTCACAATCTCCGTTTATATAAGTGCAAAACGTATAAAGCATCAGGTCTTGTATAAATTTTTGGCAATTTTTTTTCTTTAATTACCATCTTATATTAATAAAAAGAAAAATTTAACATTCTTGTAAACATTAACAAATTAAGAAAAAAGATTGATCCACTACTCTGTTTCCTTAAACTGCACGTCCAACAAGTCGGTGACGTCATACACGATCCGTTAGTACAACAAGATCATACTCGGTGAATACAGGGGCGGTATTATTATATAAAAACAGGTCATAACCAGTATACGATGAAATATTTTGAGAAACAGGGAACACAAAAATTATTTTTGCATGACAGATGACGGAAATCTAATGTAGGTATATCTTATTTCGCTTATTTAGCTTACGTGTGACGTCATCGTTGGTTTTTCCCGTACTCAAGAAATGTATACATGACAAGTTTTTGTCCTGCTTATGTCGTTTTTAACCATGTTCTGTGCAATATTGAGGTCAGCTTCACCATTCGAAATTTTTACAGTTCATCGATAATTTGAAGCACTTGCATTTCAACGTAAATTTAAAAATATTGAATGATAGAATTTTTTTTGTAAATTACGTTTTTTGTTGTTTAAGTTGACTTAAAAAGTTCGTAATTTTCCCTATCCAGATGCAGTGTAATAGAAGAAACTTGCTTTTTCGAATTGTAAACCCTATTCATACTCTGAAATATTTTAAAAGATACATGTTCACTTCCATATGTTAATATATGCTTTAAAAAATCCCATTATGGACAGAGTAATGAGCCCGGAAACATGGAGAATTAAAACTCTACTTAGATACTGTAGGGCATAGTATTTATCAATCAGTATCTCCAAAATAAGGTAAGAAACCTAATGGTATAACTGCTTTAAGATATATGGGTCATACTTAATTAGAAATATACAAAATATAAAAAAAAATTGAATGACGTTTTTTTTTTCAGCTCAAGGTCCTTCTTCCCCTTAAACTGCTTCTTCAATAAAAACGAACTAGGAAATTTTTAATATCTTGTGATTGGTCATCAACAAAATAACTTTTTAAAAAATCTTTCTGATTCTACACACAAGTAGTCTGAAGTTGATATTAAAAGGATGCTGAATATCTCCACTGACAACATCTATTTTCTCTCCGGAGACCAGATCTTCTGCAAACTGTTGGAATTCTGAATATAGATTATATATGTATAGAGCTGAGAGCATTGCATCCAGTCAACAGACATAAACAATACAGTGAATGATAATTACACGATACAAAGGAAGAAAAATGTGATTTTGATATGAGTCTGACCACACAGAAATTTAAAAAAAAAAATGCTGACCATGTATATTAATATTTTATTACAGAATTGAGAATAACTTGATAGAGGTTGCATCATAAAGAAAATTAACATTATAATTTCTTTTCAATTTGAATCCCCCCCCCCCCCCCCCCACGAAATCTCTTTGAGACAAAATATTACATACATGTTGCAGAATTAGCGATGCATATGAGACATTAAACTTTGTCGTTAGTAGGATAATCAGGATTTTATTTTCTTTCTTCAAGCACCAGTCCAGTTCTGAGGGATATCAGTCATAGATAACCCGATATTCCGCCTATCAGGCTGATACTAACATCCATAAAGATATTTGGCGTCAAAGCAATGTTTTAAAAGTGTCTATTGAGTCCACTAGTAATTTTTTCCTCACCTTGTCACTTCAAGTAAACATTTACTCCGACCCGCTCATTTGTTTATCCCTAATGTGTTAATGCAACTAAACGCTGTTTGGTCATTGAGCAAAAGGAAGGTCATATGGTGATCTAGGGGTATAGAAGTAATCATTGGATAACCTAGGTTCTCCGGACCTTCCACACATTAATTTCATAGAGTTTCATTTTCATATAAAGTCTAGAGAACTGAATTCCATTGATATTCCGGTTCAGAAATTTGAATATGAGAAAAAATTAAAGGAAAATTTACATATTTATATTGATAAACACCCAATTTGCAATAAAATTGCAATGCCTAGTTTTCAAATATTTTTGAAAGAATTCTATCTATTTTTTTTAAAAATCATTTTTGGGGCATTTTAATTGTATTTGTCTTTTTTAAAGTAGATACTGAATTCTGTTGCTATTATTAGAAAAGGGGATTTTAGTTTGCCGTCGCACTATGTTATTCTTAGAGCCGCGTTTATCTATACATACTGCACGTTAAAGGTAACGTTTTTTATATAAAATAATTCTAATTGCCTTTCTTCACACAATCTTCAGTCAGCGAATTAAAAATAATAACTTTCTTTTCAGTTTTTACATTTAGTGTTTTAGATTAAATAAGCTTTGATTTGTCTTGTCTTTTTTCTTAATTTAGACTAGTTATTTATGTCTTTATCGTAAGAAAGATCTTGAATAGACATGGAATGCCATTCTATTCTAAACTTATACCATTATCCATGAACACCTTTCGTAAATTTTGGGAATATCCGCTTCTCAGCCATGAACGATAATTCTTAAAATTATTAATAAACTAAAATTTCTCAAGATGAAGCTGTAAATTTAAATCTTCTTGGGCAACAATTTTCATTTCATGCATCTCAATATGATTCAAGGTTCATTGAATTCTTAAAAAAAAAACGGAGTAAAAATTGACATTTGTACCACATATAAGTACAAAAATACATGTAAATACTATTTTAGAGAAATCGAATTTCTTTTATCTAGCCTTAGATCCCAATGCTTATTAGCATGATATGAAATTAGAAGTGATTTGTGATGTCTTGCAATGATAGTACAAGCTTTTTACACAAGGTAACTGGTATTATATAAAAATGTATGCAAATAAAATACCTAAAATAAATACACGCATAAAATTCACACAATTTTCTTTGAATGCATGGATACCTATAGTATTTTTATCTTAAAATACATTTGTTGCATTTTTATATTCTATAAATGTGCTTATTGGCAAGTTATTCTTGTAACTTAGAGAGTTTTTGGCAAAAGTTTTGCTCTGAAATAATATCCCAAAACAAAAATCATGTCTTCTCAGCATCGGAAAAGTTAGATATTCATTGTAGTTTTGACAGACTAGCTATACGTTTTGGTAAATATGAGCACAAGAATATATGTAGATTAGAAATCTTATTAATACTTATTGTAAAACAATTTATTTTTGCTAGTGAATATAAAAAAATGTTCCATATGAAATATTGATAGTCTAATACAGAGGATCATAGACAGAATTTTACAGAAAAAGCTTTGTTGTTACAAAGCTGTAGCCATATGGAATATGAAAGGCATTGGCAAAACATCTGTGATCCACTTTGAAAAATCTTATCTATTTGTATGATGAACAGTAATGGAATATTAAGTTGTTATTTGATTGTCAATATTTCTATCTATGCATTTTTTTTACCACTGCTGATCCCCCCTTTTTTCTCCATTAAAAAAAATAACTTTCACAGTTACAAGTAAATTTTGTTCTGTTGTAAGAAGAGCAAAAGTATTAAGAAATTCATTGTGTATAAGTATATGTGTTTATTATTTATATATTTATCAAGTTTTCTTTGTACACCTGTGAAAGCTAATAAAAAAAAAAAGAAAAAAGAAAAAAAAATTATTTGTTGAATCATTTTCAATTAGAAAATACATAGTTGGTGTTTTATTCCCTTTTCCTAAAAATGAATTATAGATTTGATAATTTTCCCTATATAATATGATTAAATATATTGATGGATTGTGAAGAAATACCATGGGTAAATAAACTTTATTTTATTTTATTTTTTTTTTTTAGAATTTTCGATTACTTAATTGCTGATTTTTAGAACCTGGGGATCGGGCTACCTTAAAACAATTGAATACTAAAAGTAGACATTCTCATATATCATTGTCTTCACATGCAATTATATTGTACAATTCTGAAGAAAAAAAAATCCCTCATAAAATATAATTGAGTTTTTGCCTATTTAACGATTCTTAAAAAGAGGTGCTTTATCGCGTTTGTACCTTTTTGCATTTAAGTATGAGTAATGTCATAGTGTTAATTTGAGAATTCAATAGATCAAAAGCAAATCAGAAGTCTCTGATGAGACTGTAGCTCTACTGGTCTGTAAGTTTAACAAAGGAAAAGTAGCACTTGTATTTGAAACTTTGCAACAGTAATAAAGAGAATTATATATCTTAATGTAGTCTACTTCTGTGCCAAGTTATATTGAAATCAAACGAAAATTGTAGTAGGAGGAGCTTTTTGAAAGTGTTTCAAAGAAATTTATATTTTTATTAACCATGACAACACCATTCACTGAAATCAAATATATTCAATACTTTGTAAAATATTAAAATAAATGCAACGTTGGATCTTGTCTATTACCGCACAAGAAAGAAATGTATTAAGGGCACTAATTTTGAAAATGAGGATACATAAATTTACACAAAAAGGAATGACTTTCTCTCTTAAAAAATTACTTTTGGACAAAGTTCAAATAATTTTATTACTACAACTCAAAACAAGACAGTTGATAGCAAAATAGCAGTAAAGATTATTAAAAAGAAGCAAGTGAGAGATTAAAAAGATCCGCGGATGAACTGAAAGTGAATGATAAAAAAGTAACTAAATAACGACGTTGGTAACATACTTGCCGTGCGGCTATAGTCAAAACCTAACGTTGTGTTGATTTTAATATTTTAAAAAGTGTTTTATGTAATCAAATGAATTTTTAAGGCAAAAATCAAATTGATAGGGGTATAAGTATGCAAAATTTTGTTGATAACATTTGTTGAAAACCTTTAATACACGATGTCTCTTTTGATTCATTTCTACCTTACGTAAATCAACAGTTAGGTCTACATCATATTCGCACCAAACTTTACTCTGTCCCTTTGAAACTTTTACATAGTCTTCTTGAAAAGGTCAAGGAAAGTCCTTTTTTTTTTATTCCTCGACACCAGAATATAGGCTCGGATCTGTAGTTATGGATATTGCCAATCATAGGCTTTTAAACCCCCGCGTTTTACTGAAGAAAATGCAGCTAAAACAATCCGTTTTTTCCTTAAACTTCAATATGCCAACAATGGAATTGACACGGTTAATATAAGTAATATTCTTAATCACAAAAGGGTCCAGTCTTGTATTCCACCATATTTCAAGTTAAAGACTACACTTTGTATTTCCTACAAATATACATCGACTATTGCTTCCAAACTTTTTTATTACAAGAAAACTTTACAGGGCCTGGATATCGAATATCTGAAACATAATCCTCCATCGTGTTCATGTTCTTCTTCGCCCTATAACTATAGTCCTGCTGGACACGTTATTACTGGTGACGTAAATATAGTTAATAATGAGGACCTTAGATCACTAATTTTAAAAGGTCCTAAATTTAGGGAACCCAGATCCTTCAACTGGCGTAAGAATTTCATAAATATTATGGATTCTGTAGAGGACTACGCCAGGCGATGCGCCAGACATGAAAAAGAAGACCTTGACACTTTGTCAGAATGGATTAAATGTATCAAATGTATGTTAAAATCGCGCATTAAAAGATTGAGAGGCAATATGAAAACCAACTATCCTTCTGTATTCAATAATCCAGAAGTGAAAAAAGGATTAGATAGATTACATGATCAGTACGTACTGATCCCTGCTGACAAAGTAGGTAACAACATTGTCTTTGTTTGTAAGGCTCATTATATTAAATGTATTTTAGAGGAACTTGGATTTAATTCTACAAGTGGTAATCCAACTTATACTCATAGTTCCCTTTCTAAGGAAGAAATTCTTCAAAATCATATGTCAGTTTTGAATATTTTTAATATTCCAAACAACCAAAATAAATTCGAATTAAGATATTTATATTGGATTCCGAAACTTCATAAAAATCCTTACAAACATGATACATAGCGGGTTCCAGTAAATGTTCAACCAAGCCTCTATCTTTACTCCTCACTAAGATATTAACAGTGGTGAAGGAGAATCTTCAAGAGTACTGTGCAACAATATATTCGAGAAGTGGTGTAAATCAGATGTGGATACTTAAAAATTCCAAGGAACTTTTGGAAAATTTGAAATCACAAGATTTTACCGAAATCAACAGCTTAAAAACTTACGACTTTTCAACTTTATACACAACCATTCCCCACCATAAATTAAAGTCCAGGCTTTTTGATATCATTGACAGCTGCTTTTTCAATAAAAATGGAACTCGTAAATATACTTACCTTGTCATTGGTCATTTGCAAAATTATTTTGTTTAAAAACATTCTGATTGTACACACAAGTACTCTGAAGTTGACATTAAAAAGATGTTTGAGTTTCTGATTGACAATATCTATGTGGTTTTTGGAGACCAGGTCTTCCAACAATCTATTGGAATACCTATGGGTACCAATTGCGCCCCGTTATTAGCAGACCTTTTTTTGTATTCATATGAAGCAGAATTTGTCCAAAATCTTGTACGTGAAAAGAAGAAAACACTTGCTGTGGCGTTCAACTCGTTATTTAGATATATCAACGCCGTATTGTCAATTAACAATGGCTATTTTCATTCTTATGTCGATACGATATATCTTGGTGAACTTGAGATAAAAGATACCATAGAGTCTGACACATCTGTTTCATATTTGGATATTTTAGTTGAAAAAGACGTTAATGGTAATCTATAAACCAAGCTTTACGATAAACGTGATGACTTTTACTTTTCAATCGTCAACTTCCCTTACTTATGCAGCAATATACCTTCATCACCTGCATACGGGGTATATATCTCTCAGTTGATTCGATACGCAAGAGCATGCTTTACGTATGTACAATTTCTAAAACGAGGTAAATTATTGACAAATAAGTTGATGAAACAAGAATATCAGCTGTCTCGTTTAAAGTCATCATTTAGTAAGTTCTATGGTCGATACAATGACCTTGTCAGCAAATACAATTTATCATTGAGTCAAATGCTGACTGACGTTTTTCATACTAATTGTTAGTCCTGCTGCAATATTTAGACGTCAAAACGAGAGAGAGAGAGAGAGAGAGAGAGAGAGAGAGAGAGAGAGAGCATTTTCGTCCCTCTTCCTTATTTACAATTCAGGAAGAAAAATGTTTCTAAAATATTACCTAACACTACGGGTGCCTATTAAATAACTCTTTGTTGAATTAAGTGTCATCCACTTCCTTTTTAAGCTAAATAAAGATTTCAAGCATAAAATAGTCTACAAATGGTTTCTTACGATAGATTCTCATTTTATGTTGACCTTCACATTTAAGGGCTAGCTGTTTACAGTAATCTTTTCCTTACAAACCATTCAATTTTATCAATCAAAGTTACAGATGTACATTCAATTCATGGTTTATAAGTCATAAACATAAACATCTTAATTGTGGGAAAAAATTATCAGGGATATATATATATATATATATATATATATATATATATATATATATATATATATATATATATATATATATATATATATATATATATATATATATATATATACATACATATAAGTGTTTGTGCAGTAAATATTGATTTCAATCAGAAAATCTGTAATTTATAAATGCCTATGAAGTTAAACTTAATGGGACGTAGCTACTGTAACGTTTTACACCTGTTGCAGGGTTTGTTACAATGGATATGAATTATTGTGGGTCTCCTGTTCCTGAATTTTACCCTTTAATTTTAATAGAAAGTCAGGTTACAAATTTACAAAATTTATTACGATGAAAATAAATATGGGTCACCCGAAGATAAAAAGGTATACGGGTCTAATGGGCCACCCGTATAAATATATATAAACAAGAATCAAATGGGTATGGGTCTGCCGGGGGTTGGCATCAAATTCAAGCCTTGTAAATAAAATGGGTTTACAATTAATGAATAAAATCATAAATAATATTTACCATTCTCTGAGGATCCTGGTTTTCCATATTGGGTCAATGGTTTGGATCCAGTAATTAATCTAATATAGATAATATGCCAAGTGACTTTTCGGTATGGGCTGGATATGAAAAGTAACGGTTGGGTCCAAAACCGCTGTTTATATACTTTTTGATTAAAAGGACCGAATGTATCCTCGCGCGAATTGAGGAGTTCAGTTCTGTTTAGTGCCATATTTGAAGGAGATGAAAGTTCGGCCTAGCTTTGTAATTAAACGTAATTGGGTGTGTTATAAGGGGATAATATTAGCAAACTATAGGGAAAGGACTTAGGAAATGATGCCATAGATAATAAAGGTAAGGATTGGGGTTCATGAGTTTCACACATATAATTATGTGCATGATTCAAATGTTGTTACAGAGGAAATTCGGGTAACCCTACGATTATACATACAAACATGTTTACAAAAGAGTATTATCGATAGTATGTTATATTTCCATGTAGGACATACAAAGAAATGAGATAATACAATATTAATTACACAATATATAATTATAAGGACGAATATAACATGAGTGAGGTGGTATAAACGTAACACTACTATAAATTAAATTAATGTGTAAAATGCTTGTTAAAATTGTGTTGTCTAATAATATGATTTGACGAGATTCTTGCAAGAAAATGTACCCTCCTGAACTGTGAAGATAATTATTCTTAAAAGTCCATTAAAACAATAAAATGGTAAGCAGAGCAAACACAGAGCTCTGAAAACTTCAGAGGCAGGGTCAGGTGCTCTAGAGGAGTAAACATTCCCTGTCAGTCGGTCTCATCCGTAGCGTGCCTTTTCTCGTGATCAGGTAAAACGAAGAAATCCGTAGTCAATACAGTATGAAAATAATGGCCTAACACGACCGTGTGTCCTTTATCTTCACCTTTTTCATAAAATTTCTAAATATGAAGCAGATGTGCCAGACTTCGAAATGTCTTTTATTTCCATTTTAATGAATATCTTGAATGAACGTATGAATAAAAATAATTATTGATAATTGGTAAAACGTCATCGATATATCTAATTGTCGAAGTGTGACTTCTTTTCTTCATGTACAAGTTTGTAAATCAGATTTGTTTTATAAGAATTCAGAAACATGTCTGCTAATAATGTGACTCAATAATTACCCATGGAATTCCAACATATTTTTTGAAAACTAAGTCTCTAAAGACTACATAGATATTGTAGATAAAGAAATCGATTATTATTTTAATATCAACTTAAGAGTAGGAATGTGTAGAATCAGAAGTTTTTTTAACAATGCAATTATGTAGATGAAACATTTCTGAGTTCCATTCATATTACAAAGCAGTTGCTATGATGACAAAGAGCTTGATCTTTAATTTATTGTGAAGAATGGTGAAATAAAGAGTTTAAATATCATACGTTCCGATGCTTATGATTTTGATAAAAGTTTGTGATTTCAAATTTTCTTAACGTTTTTTTGAGCTTTTACGTATCCAAATTTGATTGACACCATTATTTAAGATATTTTAAAAATGTGATAGTTTTAGACATGAAAGGTATATTTTGCGTGGATAAAACCCAGCATCAATACTTATTCATTAGAGGTTAAAATTCCCCGCCACCATTCATGGTGCCATTCACCAACTTCGATTAGTTTTTAGAAGACCTTGCAAAAACGTTTCCGTAAGGAAATAAAAAAAAAAACAATATATAATGGTGCCAGTACCTTAGATATTCAAACCAGCCCTATGTTACTTTTGATGTTTTTAACGGTCAAAAAGACACAAACATATTATACCTCGTTGTGACCAATTTTGTGGAATTTAGACAAGATAAAGGCTTGACATGGGACGTCAAAAATACACCTTTGGTGTTGTAGAGATTGGAGTTTACCTCTTTCTAAATTTAAATTGTTTAATTGGATTATGAGCTTACTAGATGCTCTTTTTCACATTTTTATTTCATTGGTCTCCTTATCGAAGAATTTGCAACTTGAATTTTTTAATAAAGAAACTTTATCTTCCACGAAACCAACCACGAGATAACGTCCCAACGAATACAAAGACAGCATAATTTGCCTTCATGAGATAAAGTGATAATTCAATGCACAAAATTTTATGAAAAATTCACTGCAAATGTGTACGTCGGCGGGAAAACCTAAAAACACAAATTGCAAAATATCATTCGTGGAAGTTCATTCAAAGATAAAAAGTCCATGGCCTTGAGAAATTTGGATAAGCTATAGTGTAATTTCAATTTTAAAGTACCAGTATTACTGATCATGGCTATGATATCATGTGACAGGAAAAGTAAATCATGTGACAGGAGAAGTAAATCATGTAACAGGGGGAGTAAATCATGTGACAGGAGAAGTATAAATCAAGTGACAGGAGAAATAAATCATGTGACAGGAGAAGTATTAATCATGTGACAGGAGAAGTAAATCATGTGAAAGGAGAAGTATAATTCATGTAACAGGAGAAGTAATTCATGTGACAGGAGAAGTATAAATCATGTGACAGGAGAAGTAAATCATGACCTGTTTATAGGTTTTATTTCCTTCAATCCTAACGTTATATATATTTCCTTAAATGTAATCATCTTAGTAGAAAATTCATGTTAGGGTCTGTACTAACCTTCAATAAAATATACTCAAAGGAAAAAGAATCGCGGGATAATGTTTTATTGTGATTTAATATTATTTTATGAAACAAATTTTCCAGTATTGATATCACATTTTCAAACTCATTTTTAATCAGCCATTTGATTTTTGAATGATAATTCATGAGTTATTGAAACTCATATGACGATACAACCCCCCCCCCCAAATGAAAATCAAAAATTCTCTTTATCTCCTAAGCCTCCTTTGCACATTTGTCAAAACCTTAATTTTCTTTATATATATATATATATATATATATATATATATATATATATATATATATATATATATATATATATATATATATATATATATATATATATATATATATATACGAGGGTTGTTCGAAAAGTTCGTGGACGATGTCAATCTTTGTTATACTACTTCCAAGAAATTTAAAATAAGCACAATATCATGTGTAAAAATATTTGTTTTGTTGATCTGTGAAATTTCATTCCATTCGATTTGATAGAAATTAATTTACTTCATTTTAAAATAGGGATGTCAATTTTGTCAATAATTCATATTCGAATATTCAATGAAAGTATTCGAATATATTCGAATATTCGATAAAGTAAATAAAATTTGGTTTATTTCAAGTGTACAACATTATACTCTCATGGCTGGTTTTGCGTCGGTATTTGGAAGTAAAATTGAATATAGACTTTTGTAGGTGTACAATAAGGAATTCTACATGTGATATTTGTCAGTGTTTAGATTAAATAATTGATTTAAGTGTATACAACCGAAATATAAATTTAACAAATGATATCTATACATGCTCAAACTGACGAACCAGTCGTTTAACCAGGGGCAAGATTGTCGTTTACTCTTCAGATTTAAAAGCACGTAATAATTATAGTTATCTGCTTAATAAAAGATATAATATTTGATACAATGTTTTGACAATATAAAAAACACTTCAATAGACAATTTTTCTAGGTCATTAATTTCCCGATAATGATTTTAAAATTTTAAAATTAATATTTAACCCGAGATAAACAAGTAATTGTGCATTATTCTGTAATTGAGCCCTTTACAATATTACAGGCTGATTCTATCAAAGATGTAATTCAATGATCAATAAAATTTATTTTCATAAGTACATCCTTCACGTCTCTTAGACATTCAAGAAAGGTTTCATTTAGTTGTCCTCGATTCTAGATCCGATCATATTAAACTACTGAAAGTACTTTTTGTATCATACATTAATAGTTCTTGTTTATTTCTTTTATACCTTACTCAAAATGAAATAATTTGGTTGGAAGATCTATAAGACAAGAAAGTAGCGAAAGGAATCAGGGGATCGCTAGTAAATAAAACGGGGTTAATTCCAGCACTGTTCTAATTAAAATTTATTACCTTTTTTGTGAAATCTGAAAATCACCGAATATTCGAATCTCAAATTCATATTCGAATATTAACTCATCGAATGAATATTCGAATGTTCGAATATTCGTTGACATCCCTATTTTAAAATCAACATGTTTTGTAACCACGGCGCACACTTAAAAGCAATGTAACGTCAAAAACATAGCGTCAAGAGTTTCTTAAAAATTCTATCCCTATACATTCACACAGTATAGTCCAATACCCACGTATTAAAAACCTTTTTCAATCACTTGCATTGACATTTATTTTTCTAACAATTGTTCTCGTTTTATAATTTCATTGTTAAAGTTAAATTTCTTTTACCGCTTAACTGTGCTTTCACAAGATCAGCTACTCTGAAGCGCCTACGTCTTTCCATGACGTCCCAACTTTTAAAAGTTTTCGTTCAGATTTTTACAGTTAAACCGTTTCTTCACAGATTGTCCTTATTCGATACAGAGTCTCTGTAACTCAAATACTGCCTGTACCATTTACACACACATGCACTACTCTCTTGTGGTATATTTTCTGATTCCTTCAACATTTTTAGCGTTTATTCATGATTTTCCCCGAGTATAACACAAAACTGCATCGTTATCTGCTGCTCCGTGACGTTCTACAGCGTCATCGTTTTTGTCGTTTTCAATGAGGACTACCTATCTTCTCAAATTGATTTCTTTTTACCGAAGCAAAATATTAAGCCATAATTTGGAATGCGAATCGATGTAACCGTTCTTAGTTCAACCGTCTAAGATTTTTTTCGTTTTTGCTCCATTTTACAGAGAAGATGACTACAGACATTATTTAGTGTTTTGTTTGTAAATTACTGAAGTTTGACCTGCGTCGCGATCCGATTTTTGTAGTTTTTAATACTGGATAAGTTTTAAATAAATCATGATATTTTTGAAAAATTTAATACAAATCGTTTAAATTTATTGTTAAAATATTTCTACTAAATTTGGATAACATATGACGTTAAATAAAAAAGATATGAGAGAAGTCCACGAACTTTCCGAACAACCCTCGTATATATATGTATATATTTATATATATATAAAATTCTTTGTCATGAGAAAACATATTAACATATACATCTTGGGTTATTTTAGATATTATGATTGAATCCTTTTTTAAGTTCTTGTTACGCTAACACGTTAATTGATTAATATTCAGTAAAGCGGAGATTACCATGGAATCGTCATTGTCAATGTTTCGTGGATTTCGTGGGACACCTTATTCCCACGAATTTACATCCCCACGAACGTAAACATTATCAGCGTATCGATTCATTAAATCTTCTGCATACAAGAGTTACCCACGAAAAAACGTCCCAAGGAACCAGGAAAAAATTGTTTGCCCAGAACATTGTCCCCCAATTAAATTGACAAAGATGCAATAGCTTGAGCTACAAGGCATAACCACTTACTAGAGATATACAAAGTCATATGAAAGCGTGAAAAATTCTTTGTACGAGGTGTCAACAATATACTAATGGAAGATTCAATCACTGAATTCTGTAAAGTTACGTAAATATTCCTTTTTTTATCTTTATTACCTGTTTTCACTACCTTTCAATGCATTTCGTCTCCGTAAAGCTCAGTAAAGCTACAATACTTCCTTTACTTTTCTCCGCCATTGTACATTCGATTGTTTTCATAGGCTTAAGGCATGTCGGTTATTTTGCTCTTAAAAAGGTTACGTAGAATTTTAACAGAGCCAATATGTCCAGTCAAACACCATCCAGGATTCAACAACAGAGGAGACAGTGTAACCTTCTTATTCTTTGTGCAACTTGTGTCCGGAGTTTTTGTCATCATTGGAATAAATGCAGTCGAACAGGCTAACTCAGATGAAGCTAAAACAAGGACCTGGGTTGTAACGATGATGTTTGTGACAATTGGATTGATCTCTCTGATAATTCTAATTCTGTCCGGTTGCAGGAATAGGCTGACGACCGAAGGAAACTTAAATAATTTGATGGATCCCTCCTTGAAACTTAAAATTATTTTTCTCTGGATATTTGGACTGCTAGTTATGGTACATGTATCCATATACGCTGCTATTTATATTGAATGCATCGTCTCGTTTTCCTTAAGAACAGTTGAAATGACATTCTCAATGTTGAGTAATGCAATCCTCTTACTTTTCCTCCTGACTGAGTTGAGTTTTATATCGTACTACCAAGACACCACGTTTACCAGAAAGTATCTTGTGAACATTTCCAGCATGTTCATTCTTGTGGCAAATTTCGTCATTTGGTTCAATATAGTCATAAGTAATATGTTTATATTTCAAATTGGAAACACCACCATTCCCAGATATAGCAACGAGTCTTACTGTTTCCGAACATCTAAGATACAACAGGAATTGGCAGAACATTTATCGCCATTCTTATTACCGATTAGAATGGAGTTTTGTATTCTTGCTTCGAGTTTCATTATTTCGTTTTTGGGCTGGTCTTTTGACCATTCCAGTAACAATTATTATGATCAGAGAAATCAACACCGAACAAAGAGCCTTAATCGTCAGATGAATGTTATAGAAAAAGGACTTCCTATTATTGGACCACATATTTGTGCAGCTCTGTGTGAATTTTTAATCAATATACCAATATGTACTACAACAATATTTCTTGCATTTGCGTATGACTGGAATAGCGATGGTCTTATTCTTGCACTTCAAATCAGCGAGTGTGTGAGCGCGTTCAGCAGCATTCTGACTGTGTATATCTGTTGTTATCATCTGAACAAAACCTTTATGAACTCTTTTAGAAAAGAGAAGTTGACCACCAATGAGAATATTCTAATTGTGACCTCCTGCGGAATGATAACTTACCTAATGTTTGGTGTACTGACCGCCTTTACAAATCCCACTCATCTGCTTAAAATGTTTCTCTGTAGTCGTGTATTTTTCATTCTGGAGACTTTCCTGCAAACGTACTTTTTAATCAAAGTCAGGCGCTATCGTACTAAAGGAAAACCATCCATTCTTATTTCCTCTGGAGGAATTATTCTGATGTTGACCAATCTTATTCACTGGTTCCTGAATTCTTATAACCAGCAAGGTTATCATAAATTTTTAGAGCCTGAACTAGTTGGACTCGAAAGTTGGCTTTACCTACAAAATATACTTGTTCCACTTATGTTATTTTACAGGTTTTTTTCTGGCATGAGCGCTTATGCTGTATATTACGTTTTTAAGCCAAATCCATGAAACGAATTACTAATTTATCTTACAAAATACATTTTAAAACTGACAGTAAATTTATAGACTAAAGTTGAGACAAACATTCTTTGACATATAATCAAATTGACACTAATTCTTAAGAATATTTATAATAATGGATTAATATACGTTAAGGTAAACAACCAGAAAAAAAACTTCTTTGACCGTGTCATAAAGATTCAGAAGAAGATTTTGCAACTAATCTCTCTTTTTCGACTTTCTCTTTCTCTTTAAGTTAGTGTGTGTGTGTGTGTGTGTGTGTGTGTGTGTGTGAGAGAGAGAGAGAGAGAGAGAGAGAGAGAGAGAGAGAGCTTTCTCTTTACAGAGACATGCAAGTTGTTTGTTTATTAAATATTTCCCTATTTCTTTTATTTAAATTTTCCTTGTATGTGTGAATATTTGTCTCCGTGATAATAATAATAATAATAATTGAAAAACGCTAGTTCATAACTACAATAATTATGTTAACCCCAGCTCGACAAAATGATCGACTTCACATGTTCTCTAGTAAAATATTCAAATATGAAACAGATAAATTTGACTCTGTTGTGTCTTTTATTTGAAGTTCAGTGGGGTTTATTGAATCAAAATTTGAATGAAAGAAACCTACAAGAATTTTCCATTGTATATTGTGCTTCACCATAGAAGACTGCTGATACTGTATTAACTATAAAAGAGGTGCCCTTAACGGTTGTATAGAGATCCCGAATCTGTTCTACATTCATTGCTTCATTGAATCCGGAGGAGGAAGCGCTGAGTCTAATCATATACTCCCCATTTATCCAGTTAATCATACAGTGCCCATACTCAACTTCCTATATGGTAGGGTCTCATTTTATACATACGTCAAAGATAAATCTACATATAACCATTGACGTACTCCTGTTATCACAGTTTTTATGTTTGTTTGCTTATTTGTTGAAGGTCTGTGACGGTACACATTGTCTTTCCGTAAATATTGTCATCGGCGATAATATGTTCCTATCCACACTGGACATATTGTCATCCAACGGAATTGTCACCGGTGACAATGTGTGCCGAGTGGCCCCTTTTTTTTCCTCATGCAGAATGGACGACAAAAAGTACAGTCACACATCGGCCAAAAAAAATTTCGCCAGCGATAATATTTACTGTGAACATATGCACAGTTTGTTGCCAATTTATTATTGTTTTGAAGAATATTTACTAAAAGAGGAAATATTTTAAGATATCTGAGAGAGAGAGAGAGAGATCAAATATGGAGTTAATGCAGGTAACAAACATTAATCAAGCTCAAAAGGCCATGAAAACAGAAAGATAGATAAGCAAATAAGCAAAAATGTAGAGAGAAAACTTTTTTGTCAGTAAATTTGTGTCCAGGATTTGTGTAAACTAGTTTGATATGCCAAGATACCGGAATTCTGGATTTTTCTGATAAATCAACCTTTTTCTCCTATTTATGTTTGTAGATTGAATGTAAATTTTTGTGTTCAGTAGTAACAATTATCTGGATTATATTTCTGTATGATTCTTATATATATATGTACCGATACTATTGGAGTTGAGTCTCGACTTGTTTTAAAGAGGGATTCTTGTCTGGTTTCTGAGTGAATGAAATTTTCAAAGTATGTTTGGTTACATGCCAATATTTAGATAGAAAGGATTTAAAAGATCACATTTTTTTCCTTCTCATAACTGTACAACTTTAAATAGAAACGGTAAACTAAGCTTGAAATCAAGCAGGGACTATATTTTTGGTGGAACAGCTTCGTTTGAAAATATGTCCTTTTCTGCATCTCAAAATTTCTACAGAACAATGAAGTTAGTTAAAATTGTAAACAAACAAAGTCTTACTGAAATTTTGTGGGGCAACTGAAATTAATAATTATGGACTAAATTTTTCACATATATCAAATAAATATAATTTCTAAACAAACTATAATCTCTTTAGCTTTTGAAACCTTCCAATCTAAGAATAGATTTGAGCAAAAATTCAGTTCACAGTGTCTTTTATCTCTTAGTAAACGGTCAAAAATTGTAAATAAGTGTAAATAAGAAAAAAAAAAATAAATAAACGAAGCATATAAAAATAATCAATCTTTTCTAAAAATGTAAGAAAATTAGAGGAAATACGGGTTAGCCAATATCTAATTTAGTTAAATTATTTCTTTCAATCTGGTATTAACATATGATAGACCCTATATGGTAGCAACATTTTAAAAAAAGAAAAACATTCAATTTTCCTAATTAGAAGTAGGCATCACATGATTAGCAACAGTTTTTTTTAAATTCTTAATGTCAATGAGAAAGATAGTGACCTTGGCCTCACCTTGCTCCTAGAATAAAACGGTCAAATTTAATGTAGTTGATACCATCACTTAATGATATTGTCTTCTTGAATCTTTGAAAATTTCATTTATTTTGAAATACAATAGATACAAAAAGAATCCCTTCATTAAACAGGCACTATAGAAGTTATATATATATATATATTAATAAGTACTTCTTCAGTCATATTATGAAATTGGTTAAAACTTTTAGAGCATTGTATATCAGAGATCCGAAATTGATGAAAGTTTTTTTTTTTTTTTAAACAGAAATCGGGTGTTTGATTAAAATGTCAGAGAGAGAGAGAGAGAGAGAGAGAGAGAGAGAGAGAGAGAGAGAGAGAGAGAGAGAGAGAGAGAGAGATTCCTTGTCTTTTTTTTATGAATTTATATTAATCATGTTATTTGCACTATTTTGCCCCTCGTAGTATTACTTGCACAAGTTTGTTAAATATAGTGCAGATGCAGTGCAGCTGCTGCACCGGAGTTAAAAAACGACAAATAAGCGATTTAATAAAAAAAAAAATCAATGTAAATTTTTCATAACATCATCATCACCATCATCATCATCATCATTACATATCACTGTACCTCTAACAGTGGGGCGACAATATGTACCAATGAACGACAATATGTACAAGGGGGTAGGTACATATTGTCGCCGGCGACAATGTATACAGGACTATAATATGTACCGCCACAATTGCGCTGCATAAAATAGCCTACGAGACACGCCTGTATGATTTACACACCATTTGCATTCACAAAAAAATTCTTAAGCGACAGTATGGGCATTTAAGGTACAATAATATTGTTGTCAGCGACAATATGTTCATGTATAACTTTTTAGCCGGCGGCAATATATATCGATAGACGACAATATGTGCAGTGAGGATAGGTCGACGACAATATGTACAAAACGAAAATATGTGCCGTCACAACGTCCCTTCGAGAATTTTTCACTTATATTGAGACAGCCATTTGCCGGTAGAAGACTGCAAATTTAGACCTGTATTAAGCACTTACGGCCTTTGAGCAGTAAGGGATCTTTTTTATGCCAGCACCTACTGCGACACGGTTTGGACATTGGTGTATACGGTCTCATCCGAAGGACCGGTCACCACTTCCCGCAATGGGATTCGAACCCAGTTTCAAAGTTAAACTTTCTGCAACATATTGATGCTAAGTATTAGTCATGTATTTGATTGATTGATTGATTGTATGTTGTTTTACGTCCCATTCGAGAATTTTTCACTCATATAGAGACGTCACCATATACCGGTGAAGGGCTTCAAATTTTGACCTTTACTCGGCACTCAGGGCCATTGAGCAGTGAGGGATCTTTATCGTGCCAACGCCTGCCGTGACACGGGGCCTCGGTTTTTAAGGTCTCATCCGAAGGACCCGCAACTATCACTTCAAAGTGCCGAGCGCATGGCGAAGGAACAGTTGCTACCTATTTTTAATCGACTTAGGTCTGTCGCGGCCGAGATTCGAACTCACGACCTCCCGATCACGGAGCGAGCGCTCTACCGACTGAGCTACCCTGAACGGTGTCATGTATTTGAAATATCAGAATTCTGTAAATAATGTTTTTTATTTACTTCTATAAATGAAGGTTTAAAAAGAAAAAAAAACTTTAAAAACTATTTAAACACTTGATCGTCTACGGATTTTTCCGTTTGCCCGATCACGGCAATGAGCACACGGAGGATGTGACCGGTCGACAGGGGATATTTACTCTTTCATGACACCTTATCCCACCTCTGATATTTTTAGAGGTCCATGTTTGTTTTGCTCCCGATTTCTATTGTTTTCATGGACTTTTGAGCTTTATTACTGTTTGTTACCTGCATTAACTCCATATTTGATCTCTCTCTCTCTCTCTCTCTCTCTCTATTTATATCTATGTATACATAAATTCTGCTATTTGTTGCTCAGATGGGACACTTTTCTTCTGCTTCGTGGATAGATTATATTATCCTTGGCCAAAAAAGAGTTTCACCGTTTTGCATTTTATAGTTCCAAGATGAGTGTTGTATAAGTGATACAGGATTTTTTCTGTAGATTGATAGGTATATGATTTTATGTCCTTTGAATATTTAACTGTATATTAATGTTATTCCATCACGTAAAGGCCACTAAGGGTAAGTGGACTTTGGTAAGTTGTCTTTGGTATATTTAGTACTCTTAGTTCCAATGCCGAGATTCATAAAACTTCTTTGTATATTCTTAAGTTTAAAAAATCACTTAAGTGATATAATTTATACTTAAGTTCCCTAAGTATTACTTAAATTTGGTAGAAATACTTAAGTGTAGTTCATAAACATACTTACTGCTTAAGTATTAACTTAAAGTTAATTTCCTCAGGAGGTGTCTTAAGTAGATAAGAAATACTTAAGTTTTCTTTATTAAAAAAAAAAAAAAAAAAAAAAAAAAAAAAATGGTGCACAGCAAAAATCATAATATTTCATTCAAAAGCCATGCTATTACATCCAACTAGAAACTCTTTCTGTCTTTGAGATAATTATCAACTGGTAAGTTGCAATATTGTTCAATGTAAATGGCAAAGTACATTTCACTTGTTATGCAATACACATGGAACTAAATACCTCTATTACAAATGAGTTCGATTTTTGTTCGGGAATTCTCATGCATTGCTAGGGTGACTTAACTTAAGTGCTCTAATTTTCTCAGAATTGAACTTAGCTAAGAATTGTACTTAGAATTTATATGAATATGACTTAAAAAATTTTTCTTTACTAAGAATTTTTTTAGTACTTAAGTACAATTTTTAAGAAAAATCTACGAGTGTTTATGAATCCTGTTCTTGGTCTTTTTGTGAAGCCTTCTGAACATGCTCATACTGCTCTGAAGAAATGATAAGTTTCCAACTGAGTTAATTTCTTTGTTGGGCATGAGTTGTTCCTAAGTGTCGTTCAGGTGAGAATGGAGAAGAGTATCTGCTAAAGCATAGATTTACCAGGTTTATACATGACCTCCATGCTATAATACCATATGTTGAGCAGATGTGACTGCAATCAAGCAGGGGCTTAATAACTATTGCCTGGAGATGTTCGTCATCACCCTCTACTAGCAAGTACGGAGTATGGAGTACTGAAGGTGCTTAGTTTCTAACTCTGTTCTGTAAGATTATTTGCCTAAAGCCAGATTAAGAAAGCACCATGGCTTCAGCGATCCGCTGTATGACATCCTCATTAGTCTTGAATGGGTAATGCTTTCTGTAGATGGTTTTGTTAAGATCCTTGAGGTCTATAAAAACTTGCCATTTGGTTTGAAAATATTACCATGAAGTTAACCCAAGCTGTGGATTCATTCTGTTGAATTATAACACGATCTTAAGCTTGTTCCATTCGATCATGTTCGATCTTGAGTCACGTAGTGCTTTCAGCACACGACGGGGTGGGTTTATTACTGGAGGATCCAATTGTTCAATTTGACTTTCTTCATTAACAGGTAAGAGTCTTAGACGTAATGAAATATTCCATATTTATACTGAATGTCTTGAAGAATGATAGTTGTTTCTGAACAGTCGAGCTTGTATGCTCATTTAACAGTCCCATCGCTGATGTAGAGACAGATCTTAGATACAGGCCATGACGGTAGGTCAGCAAGCTCAAAAGAGCTCTCTTGATATTTACACTCAAATATAATGTTAGCAACAGCTAGATTTCATTTTATTTCCTTTATAAGATCTCAGGTTTACTTTGGATGAAGCAAATTGGTCATATTTACCCTAGTTCATTGAAAGATTTCAATGGAAGCATATTGCAACATTTAGAAACTGGTATTGATTTTGATGGACTCCGGATTTGAAATTAAGCAGCTAGGTACTCCCTGTGCAGTTAGAAAAACTTGTAAGCTCCCTTCAAGTTGTTAATTTCCCAGTTCATAGATGGACTTTATCCGTTTAGACTCTCTATCGTCCTTGGCTTGGAAAGGACAAGATTCTGACCCAATACAAAAATTGGAAAAAACTTGTAGAAGAGTATAAAATTTCTAAACTGCCACATTTTACGGATGAGTAGACTGCCCAAACAACCCGTTTGTTCCTTAAACTTTAATATATTAACAAAGGAATCGACGCAATTAATGTACATCATATTCTTAATCACAAAAGCGTGAAGTCTTGTATACTACCATATTTCAAGTTGAAGTCCACACTTTATTTTTCTTAAAAATAAACATCGTCTATTGTTTCGAAACTTTTTGATTGTAAAAAAAAAAAGATACAGTGCCTAGATATCGAACATCTGAAGCATAATCCTGTTCATGTTCTTCATCCTACAACATCGACTATTGCATCCAAACTTTTTAATTACAAGAAAACTTTACAGGGCCTGGATATCGAATATCTGAAACATAATCCTCCATCGTGTTCATGTTCTTCTTCACCCTATAACTATAGTCCTGCTGGACACCTCATTACTGGTGACGTAAATATAATTTAATTAAAATCACTTATATTAAAAGGACAAAAATTTAAGGAACCCCGATATTTCAACTAGCGTCATAATTTAATAAATATTATGAATTCTGCGGAAGATTCCGCCAGGCGATGGGCCAAACATGAACAAGAAGACCTTGTCACTTTGTCAGAATGGATTAAATGTTTCAGATGTTGAAATGTACAGTACCAACCAGACCCAACCTGACACAAAGCAGTCCCAGAGCAGTCCCGGGGACTGCTTTCTGGGACTGCTAAAGCAGTCCCAGCGGTCCCAGAAAGCAGTCCCAGTGGGCGGGGTTAATTGATTTAATGGGCGGAGCTTACTCAGAAATGAGATTACCAATAAACAATGTAACTATAAAAAGCAGTTGAAATTGATGATGCATTTCTTTCTGAGCAGTGTCAACAAATATTTACAATTCTCATGCGACAGTTATTTCTGAACTGTTAAAAATAACACTAGGCGTATAGAAACAAATAATAAATATTGAACTAAGAAGACGTTCACACCTACTAATAACATGAATATTTAAACACAGTTAAGTGGTATATTAATTTTTCCCCAAAATAATTTAGTTTTTCACCAAAATAATTCAATTTCTTAATTTACTGTGATTGATATTGGTTTCCATATTTATTTATTTTTATAGAAAATTAAACTTGGGTTATTTATTTTCTATCAGAACTAGATTTAAATAAATCTTATAATTATAGAACAAGGCCGATGCCCATACTATACTCTGAATGCATTTTTCTTAAGTACTGGAGCTTTTGAAAAATTCTTTGTTAAATTTGCCGAGTGTTATATTTCAGTTATGATTATTTTCACTGACTTGCCAATTTTATTACCGTTAGATTCTCTATGTAACAGAAAACAATAATACTCTTATATAAACGTTCGAGTGTAAATCACGCGAATGGAACCCTCAGATTATGTTCAAAATAAATTAATCCCGAAATAAATTTACACACATTTATTGAAACAAAGATTTTTTGCAGTACATAGATTGAAAATAGTGTCATTGTTGACCAGCGTGTTCATTGATGTGTAAGAAAACACTGATATCCAAAATAACACGCATTGACTTTCTGCTAATCATGCCCAAAGGCGATTGAAACCTCAGTTGTTGACACCATTTATACATCTGTATTGCTTTTTATTATTCGGCCAGGAAAACACAAACAAAACAAATAAGAAATAAGTCACAATTCCCAATATTTTCAAATGTTTATTTATTTATTTATTTATTTATTTATTTTTATAAATTTACTCTTTTAATAACTTGTTTATAAATCAAAAACAAATTCATAAATAAATCCCCCAATAATTGTTCACATTGTTTTAATGACTGAAGAGTGGTAGAATAATTTTATTTCATTGTCATTTAATTATTAGGTTTTATATAAGGGCGGTAAAAAAAATAGCATGCTCTTTTTTTAGCATGGTTTTAGCCTTTTCAATTTAAAAAAAAAATCCAGTACAGTATGTCCCTCTGAATATCTTACAATAATGACAAGTTTGTTGTTTGTTTGTTTTCTAAAAAGTGCTAATGCAAACATTGAGTACATAATTTGACAGCATTAATTAATTAAATAGGCCTAGATATTTTTTCAAAACACCTGTATTGAAGTTTCAATTAGCATTAATTAATTAAATAGGCCTAGATATTTTTTTAAAACACCTGTATTAAAGTTTAATTTAGGGAATAAAAGTCATCTCTTGACTTCCCTTTTTTACAACTTTCTTCCCTTTTTAACTATACTTTCATTTTTTAAAATTTATTCTAGACTACAAGTGTGTAAATTTACAGCCCCTAAAGGCATTTAGTAATTACATGTAAATATATCTCTACTTATTAAAAAATTTCTAAGAAATCCTTGGGTTTTTTTTTAAATTCTTTATCTTAAACACCTCTCTGCTGAAAGTGAAACAAAACAACAACAGAGAGCCTGCAAATTCAGAATACACAAGGGGCGGAGCTATCATGTCACTCAGAACCTTTTTTTATGCATGAGTGAACAAAGCAGTCCCACAGCAGTCCCAGAGCAGTCCCAAAGCAGTCTCGGGGACTGCTTTCTGGGACTGCTTAGGTGTCAGGTTGGGTCTGGTTGGTACTGTAGATGTTAAAATCCCCCATTAAGTGATTAAGGGGCAATATGACAACCATATATCCTTCTCTCTTCAATAATTCAGTAATGCAAAAAGAATAAGATAGATTACATGATCAGTATGTACTTGTCCCAGCTGACAAAGCAGGTTACAACAATGCCTTAGTTTGTAAGGTTCATTATTTTGATTGTATTTTAGAGGGACTGGGATTTAATTCTGCTAGTGGTAATCCAACTTATACTTATATTTTCAATATTCCCAAAACTCAAAATAACTCAAAATGAATTTCAAGTACCATACCTATACTGGGTTCTTAAACGTCATAAAAATCCTTACAATAAAAATACATAGCGGGATGAAGTAAATTTTCTACAAACCCTCTTTCTTTACTCCTCACTGAAATAGGTACAGCAGTAAAGGAGAAAGTTCAGGAGTATTGTACAACGATATATTTGAGAAGTGATGTAAATCATACGTGGATACTTAAAAACTCCAAGGATTTGAAATCACAAAATTTTACCAAATTCAGTAACATGAAAACGTACGACTTTTCAACACTTTATACAACCATTCCCCACGACAAATTAAAGTTTTCAATAAAAATGGAACACGTAAATTGACTTACTTTGTCATTTGTCATTTGCAAAATTATTTCGTTAAAAACATTCTAATTGTACACTCAAGTACTCTGAAGTAGATATATTAAAAAAATGCTTGAGTTTCTGATAGAGAATATTTATATATATTTTTTTTGGAAATCAGTTCTTCCAATAATCTGTCGGAATTTCCATGGGTACCAATTGTGCCCCGTTATAAACAGACCTATTTTTGTATTCATATGAAGCAGAATTTATTCAAAAACTTCCACATGAAAAGAAGAAAACACTTGTTGTGGCCTTCAGATCGACATTTAGATATATCGACTACGTATTATCAATTAATAATAGTTACTTCCATTCATATGTCGACTCGGTATATCCCAGTGAACTTTAAATAAAAGATACCACAGAGTCTAAAATATCTGTTTCATATTTTGATATTTTACTAGAAAAGAAATTAAAAGTAACCTAACAACAAAACTTTTTGAAAAAAGTGATGACTACAACTTTTCTATTGTTAGCTTCCCTTACTTATATAGCAATGTACCCTAATTACCTGCATATCGGGCTTTTATCTCCTAGTTGATTCGATACGCCAAAGCATGCTCTTGAGCAAGCTATTGACAAAAAAGTTCAAGAAACAGGCTTATCAACAGTCTCGTTTTAAGTCCTCATTTTGCACGTTCCATGGTCGATACAATGACTTTGTCAGCAAATACAATCTATTATTAAGTCGAATGCTGACTGACGTTTTTCATACTAATTGTTAGGCCATTAATTAAACACTGAATTTTCTATGGATTTTTCCGAGAATGACAAGGAGCACACGGCGGGTGTGAAGGTCGAAAAGGAATTCATACTCTTCCATATCACCTGATCCCATCTCTGATGTTTTTAGAGGTCTGTGTTTGCTCTGTTCACGATTTTTATTGTTTCAATGGACTTTTGAGTTTGATTACTGCTCGTTTCCTCCATGGTTCTTTAGAATGTATTGCGGTTATTACATGCATAGTAAATTCATAAACAGATTACTCGAAATATAGCACAGTGGATCACTTCTTATTCGGTGCTTCTTCGATTTTGCGCCTTTGTATAACTTATTTGAGACAATGTAAAAATATAACATTTGTATTCTTCAAATAAACATGAAGCACACCGTTAAAAATGAATGAGCTGATGGGAAAACATCCATCTGCTGAATAAAATACAATCGTATATAATCATGAACTTTTTCTTACAGGAGATAGAGATAAAAATGAAAATATCACTAGGGGAAAGTATGTACATTACAGGGCAATACTGAGTCAAATCTTTGTTGATGATAAAAAATGTTCAAAGGGAAAATAGAGTTATATCCCTTGAAATCGGATTTTCCTTCAAAAAAGAGAATTTTACTTCTTATTGTGTCATAATTTATTCATAAAGTGAAAAGTTTCCTCTTTATATTAGAAACAATAAAACACCTGACATTGTAGATGCTAACGAATGAGAAAAGAAAAGATAAATGAAAACTGCGGGATACTTTTCAAGATCTGTCCAACGGTACCAACATCATCACTTTTTCAATCTTATCTCATACATCTATACCTTGCACTGAAATCTAATTGGCTTACACTCATTATACTAAATGTGCGTCGGTATCCCTTTAAAATACTCTGGAAAATAAGTTGTAAGTATATAAGGATTTTGTCTGATTTGAGGAAGTTTATAGGGAATAAGGCGCCAAAATGGATTAGGGGGCGTTTCGGGAACATTTGTTGAACTAGTCTTATTTCCCCGTACAGTTGGATTTAACTAATATTGATTAAAGATGAAAACATGTAACATACAGGTTAAATGATTATTTCTTTGTACAAAAATCATCTGGGGATATGTAAGCTTACAAAATTTCATAGCAACTAAAAAAAAAGTTGCTATTTGAAAAAGTACCCTAGCCGCAATTGAACAAATTACAAATTTAAGTATAGTTCAAGTGTTTACTGAGACAAAATCATTGAAAAAAAATCACTTTATAATTCAATCCTTGATTTATCATGTCTTTTTGTCAAATTTTGAAGCAGTGCTTCATTGAATGAAAGGTATATCATGTGTTTTCAAATGATATTTTTCCTTAAAAACCGCCATATTTAACAATTTAAATTACAAAGATATTGTCTCAAAATACTTTTATATATACTCTGAAACAAATAAAAATAGTTCTTTAGATTTTTCGGAATTCCTGGTACGTTAAAGGGAGAGGAGAACCAACAAGGACATTAATTAAGGTGGAAGGATCGAGTAGATGCGGAGAGAACAAATGTGTTCCCTACATAAATTTGGAATTCTGTGGTATTAAGGTAGAGTTAATCTTATTGATCTAATTTTTATATTCATATCTACATTCAGTCTGCTTCAACGTTAACAGATATGATTTTCTTATCCATATTGGGAAAGCTATGCAGAATAGTTAAACATCCAATCATTCCAGTGACTCAGCGATCGGGGTTCAACAACAATGGTCAAAGAGTAGCTTTTTTATTGTTTGTGCTCCTTGTGTCCGGTGTTTTCGTCATCATTGAAAGAAATGCAGCTGACCAAACTAACTCAAATATAAAGCTAATACAAGGACTTGGGTGGTTACGATGATGTTTGTGACCATTGGATTAATCTCTTTTATTGTGCTCATTGCGTCTGGATGCAGAAAGAGGCTGACCACCGAAGAAACCCCCTTCAAAAAATTAGCAGATCCTTCCGTGAAACTTAAAATAATTTTTTTCTGGGTATTTGGATCTGTGGTTATTATCCATATTTCCATCAATGCAGTGATTTATATCGAGTGTGCCGAATTTATTGCTAAAAAATCGACTGAGGCGACTTTCTCCGTATTAAGTAGTTCTATTTTAATAGTGTTTCTTTTAGTCCAGTTGAGTTTCATTTCATACTACCGAGATACATCATTTATTAAAAACTCACTCGTAAACCTTTCCTTTATTTTCATTCTAGTGGCAAATTTTATTATTTGGTTCACTTTATTCATTAGCAATGTTTACGTATTTCAACTTGGAAACAGCACCCTTCTGAGATATAGCAATGAATCATATTGTTTTCGAACATCCAAAATTCAACAGGGACTGGCAGAACATTAATCACCTTTCTTTTTACCAATGAGAATGGAGTTCTGTATTCTTGCCTCAAGTTTCATTATTTCATTCTTGGGCTGGCCTTTTGATGAAACAAATGACAAAATAAACCTTGGACATAAATATCAGATAAATACATATTTGAAAAATGTTCATTATAGAAAGCATGATACAAGAAAAGGACATCATGTGATTGCGCAACATATTTTTGCTGCAGTGTTTGGAATTTTTATCAATAACCAGTTTTTTTCCAAACTATATTGCTTTTATTTGCTTTTGACTGGAAAGATAATGACGCTATACTTGGTTTGCAAATCGGCGAGTGTGTTAGTGCGTTTTGTAGCATTTTAACTGTTTATACTTGTAGTTATCAACTGAAAGAAAAATTCAGCAAGTCTTGGAGACATGCAAAATTGACAACCAACGAATACATACTGATTTTAAGCTCTTCTGCAATAATGGCTTACTACATGTTCGGTATAGTGACTGCATTCAATAGTCACATTATTCACCTACAAGCGTTTTTGTGTAGTCGTGTGTTTTTCATGCTTGAGACTTTTCTACAGACATACTTTTTAATTAAAGTCAGACGCTATATTATAAATGGACAATCCTCCGTTTTGATCTCCTCTGGAGGAATTATTCTCATGTTGACTAATCTGAATCACTGGCTTCTGAATTCCTACTACCTGACCAAATGTGACAGAAATCCAGATTCAAAGCTTATAGGTTGCGAAAACTGGGTGTACATAAGGAATATACTTGTTCCACTAATGCTCTTTTATAGGTTTTTCTCTGGTATTAGCGGTTACACTTTGTATTACACGTTTAAACCATGTAACGAACTAATGACGTAGCTCATAGCTATCTTGAGGGTTGTCCATAAGTTCATAAACAAATGCAATAATTTCCTTAATAATGACCATACTAAACGATAATATATAAATATAGACCATAATTTAATAAATGTACAATGGAATATGTGGAGACAACGAACAGTATTCGAGCTCAAAAGTCCATTAAACATTACAAAATTGGAGCAGAGAAAACACAGACCTCCAAGAGATCAGAAGTGGGATCAGGTGGCATGGAGAAGTTAGCATCCCCTGCTTACAGGTCACACCCACCATGTGCTCCTTGTCATGATCGGGAAATAACGGTAAAATCCGTCCAGAATTCAGTGTGTAATTTTTTTGTTTGTTTATTGTTTAATGTCCCTCCCGAGAATTTTTCACTCATATGAAGACGCCACCACTTGCCGGTGGAGAGCTACCAATTTTGACCTATACTCGGAACTTAGGGATCTTTTTCGTGACAGCACCTACTGCGACACGGGACCTCGGTTTATACGGTCTCATCCGAAGGACCGGTCTCCACGTCCCACAGTGGGATTCGTACCCGCGACGTAAGGATCAACTCCTAACTCCGCGACTTAAGAGCGAACGCTCTTACCACTGCACCAAGCGGGCGACTCAGTGTGTAAATAATGGCCTAACAATTAGTATGAGAAAAGTCAGTCAGCATTTGACTTAATGAAAGATTGTATTTGCTGACAAGGTCATTGTATCGACCATACGAAACTTACGAAATGATGACTTTAAACGAGACTGCTGATATTCTTGTTTCATCAACTTGTTTGTCAATAACTTACCTCGTTTTAGAAATTGTTCATATCGAATCAACTGAGAGATATAAACCCCGCATGCAAGTGATAAAAGTATATTGCTGCATAAGTAAGGGAAGTCGAAATCAACAAGTTTATCATGAAGTTTTGCAACAAATAAAACAACATGCACTACTTTATGAACGCTATAGGTGTAAATATTTTGTATACACGGGCAAATCTGACGTTAACATAGTTTTATGATAACGTCAAAAGTATGGATTTTGAATTTTTATCACTGTTTGTCGACATAGCTTTTCATTCCTTTTTAGGCCACACTATCAAGCTTGTACAATTATATTTTTATATAGACTTAATTGAGGAAATTTATGACATTCAAAACAATGCAAGATAATGTACGAACATCTTCAATAAAGGAATCTGTATACACAGGCTACACAGCCAAGTCCGTTGTTATGCTAGATATATAACAATATCATGAATACAGATATCCTATTTCCATTAAATAAAAGTGGTTTTCCACTTCATGTAGTATCTCCCAAACTGGACATATTGATAAAAATCATGTAAATTAATTTCAAATCAAGGAACTAAATGTACTCTAATAATTTCCACTTTTTAATAATTAGTTTGTCTCCGACGTCGTTTCAAGCACATTAAAACATTTTTTTGGAGGTTGTTACATTTTAATTGACGACATCGCTTTTTCTGCTACTTTTTGAAACACATTTCTTGCGTCTTTTCTTAATATTTTCACTATCTGTCCTATAAGCGATGCTAACGATCTTGGAAAATGACACCAGCATTTTCATTTGTAATACATTTAATTTTTATTTTAAAATTTGATTTGTTTTATTAAAAAAATAATCAGTTTCTTTCAAAGTTTATGACGTTTAAGCTTTGGACCGTGCTCAGTATCTGTTACCTTTGAAGACCGCAATTTTTACCAAAAAAAAAAAAAAAAAAAAAATGAATTTCAAACGATCGAACAAAATAATTCTCACTTGTATTTTCAACATGAAAAAGGTGAAGATAACGAACAGAGATCTATCTCAAAAAATCTATATCCAATACTAATCTGTGAACAGGGCAAAAAGAAACAAGGGCCCCGGAAATTCCAGGTGTGGGATCAGGTGCCTAGGAGGAATAAGCATCACATCTGCCGTGAGCACTATCTATTGATTAGGTAGACTGAAGGAAACAAAATATTTCGGTATATACAATAAGCATATAGTTGACCACTCAGTTTGACAAAGAGTACGCTTTGGACAAGCTTTGGACAACCTTCTTAGATATCAAATACAAAAGAAATGCTGAAAAATATTATTTTGATGTATTAACTTAAAACCATGGGGGATATACTTGTGACTATGTATTACCTGTTTGTATGCAATATAATTAGTTTAGCAATTGCAGACAAATCTTTGGTTCAAACAATCAGAAGTTAGTAGTGAAATATAAAATCGATCTAATTCATATCTTTGTTGCTAAACACATTTTTTCTTTAATGAAAAGTATGCATTGGTATGATGATATTAATAATTATATTTAATATTGATATAAAAAAAAAAAAAAAAAAAAAAAAAAAAAAAAAAAAAAAACCAGCATGAATCCATCGGATAGGAATGATACTATAAATTCTCAACGTTTTGTGTAAAGCAATAAATTGATTCTATCATTTAAAAAAAAGCTGACATTGCTTTCTTGAATATAACGCTCAAAGACAATTTTTGACAAAATTAATAAAGCATTAATGAAATATGAAGTTAAAGAATAATAATCAATATCAAAAATCCCTTACAACAATACAAACTGTGAGCAGAGCAAACACGGATCTCTAAATCATCATAGGTGGACTTAGGTGCCATGGAAAAGGAAGCATCCCTTGTCGACTGATAACAATCTTGTCATGACCAGGTAAATGGAAAAATACGTAAATATTTCAGTATGAAATGAAATACGAATGAGATTACGAACAGTTATCAAGCTCAAGCAAACACAGACCTCTAAAACATCAGAGTTGGGATCAGGTGCCATGGAGTTGTAAGAATCCCCTGTCGACCGGTCACACCCGCCCATTGTAATGATCGGGTAAACAGAAAAATCCGTTGACAAATCAGTGTTTAAATAATGGTCTAACAATTGATATGAAAAAAGTCAGTCAGCATTCGACTTAAGGACAGATGATACAAACTTTTATCAAAAATCATGAGAAAAACTGAAGAAATGATTATAGAAGAAAAATGAACACCTTAAACCGCATAGATTTTAATTTTTCATTCAAAGTTTCACAATAAAGTGATTTAAAGTGACAAAAAGTTGTATGGATTTATAAGGAAGAAAGTAGAGAGGTAGAATTTTGAACATCATAGAAAATGTACAATTCCTTTATATTTTAAAAATTTAATATTCGCATCATTTACAACCACAATAGCTCCAAACATATATACCAATTCAGGCATCAATTTTTTGTTTGTATTATCTGTCCTTAATGATAGATTCTACTTGCTGAAAAAGGTCATTGTATCGACCATAGGACTTGCAAAATGATGACTTTAACGAGACTGTTGATACCCATGTTTCATCAACTTGTTTGTCAATAGCTTGTTTTGTTTTAGAAATTGTTCGTATGTAGAGCATGCTCTTGAGGATCGTATCAACTGAGAGATATAAACCCCATATGCAGGTGATAAGGGTATATTGCTATATAAGTAAGGGAAGTTGACAATAGAAAAGTTGAGATTATCACGTTTGTTTTATAGTTTTCTTTTTAGGATACCATAAACGTCTCTTTCATAGTAAAATATCCAAGTATGAAAACAAATGTGTCAAAGTGTATGGTTTCTTTTATTTCAAGTTCACTAGGATGTCAAGTTGACGTATGAATTGAAGTTACTATTTTTAATTGATAATACGTCGTCGATATATCTCAATGTCGAGTTGACGGCCACAGCAAGTGTCTTCTTCAAAATAATGTCCTAACAACTTGTATGAAAAAAGTAAAAATACTAAAAGATAGATTGTATTTGTTAACAATGTCATAATTATAAACAATACTTTACTCATTTTGTTTTATAAAATGGAAAACAAAGGTGTATTGCTTCCTTATCGGCAATGTTACAAATTCAGTCAAAGAGTAAGAGGCTCATTAATGCCAATCATTAATACGATTCTTTTAGGTGTTCAAAAAGTGTGTGAAAACATAGATATTAGCTTTATATATAGCTTTATGTATATCTTAAAAGAAAGGTCAGGTGGTGATCTAAGGTAATCATTGGATAACCTAGGTTCTTCGGACCTTCCACATACTGATCATGTATACAGTGTCTATATCTAAAGCGTGCAATTCATGATCTTAATATACATTGCAATTTAAATTTGAGATGTTTGACATGTCTAACAGAAGAGTTCATTATTCAAACTTTTCTAAACATCGTGGTTTACGTAAATATTATATGTACCAAGTTTTGCGGATTTTCTAGTTCTATGAAGAGCAATTCAAATATCTAATACCTAGTAATCAGTAAGGTTTTTGCATTTTGTATATAGAAATATTTGTGTCCTTAGGTTAAATTTTTAGGAAAGGGAATTTAAACATTGCTATTACAACCTTTATTTACACACACTATTATCATGAAATCCAAATATTGTAAAAGTTTAAGTAAACTGATGTAATTTATCTTATTTAAATGGGTTTGTTACAAGAAATTTATATTGATTATTGCCCTGCGTAGTCGTTTTTTAATAAACATCCATCATTAAAAGTAAAAAACGAAACCATTTTGGAGCACGTATTGCTCATTATTATAAGATAAAGGAGTTAACCCCTATGGCCTGTACCTATTTATTGTGTATACTGGATTTATGAAATCTGTCACTGTTCGTTAACTTTACCTTTTACATTTAAATTTCTTGATAACTTTTCACTGTTTTCATCTTTCTATCATTATACATAGACTGTCGATTATTTCTTAAAAAGGGTATGTAGAATTTTAATACAGCCATGGCCAATTTGTCCAGTCCCACAGGGATTAGGAATAAATAGTGGATGAAATTTAACTTTCTTATTGTTTCCACACACTTTGTTCGTTGTTTTGTTATCATTAGATAAATGCAGTTGTTGAAGCTTACTCAAATGAAGCAAAATCAAGAGCATGAGTGGTAATAACGATTTCCGTGGCAATTTGAGTGTTGCAGGAAAACGCTAAATACAGAAGAAAACACCGAAATCAAAAAAGGGCTCCCTTCTTAAAACTGAGTGATTTTTTTTTATCAAGACAGATTGATCAGAAAAATTATAAGTACGGATTGTGGATTATGTATAGACAAAAACTTACACAATAAAAAGTAAACAACAGGGGTTAACCAATAGGTGAGAATATTACAATCAACACTCCATATGCCAATTTGATATAGATACACTTTACAGAAATTAACTTTATTTACAATATTTTATAAACATCTTACCCTCATTAAAATTTTAATTGATGGTGTACACAGTGCTTTCAAAAGATTATTTGGACATTTTACAGAAATTCCAAATGTTTTATCTATGTCTGATCTTTAAAGAATCAAGAGAATAGACTACATTAAAGGATTCATATTCTTTCACAAAAATAGATTCAATATGTGCTTATCATGTCTTTAAATTGTTTGTTTGAATTTCTTGAATGCAAATACTTATTTGTTGTAAATGTGTTAAAGACAATACAAAGACGACAGGACCGTTCCATCGACTTTCTACCGGACTTGAATGATTATAAGCTAGGATTTGAAGAATTTTCTGAAAACTTCTTTTTCAGCAAAAAACTGCAGAGCTGAAAAAATTAATAATATCTAGTTACGTGATATTTCCAAAAGAAGTAAGTTAGTTTGGATCATATATATGTTCAATCAGTATATATTTTATAAAAGAAACAGAGACAACGTATCATAATGCATCTATCATTTCTTTAAAAATATGTGGTTTTTGGAAGTACTCCAGAATTTCATAAATCTCTTAATCACAAATGATTAATAAAACCTCTTTATATACTATCGAGGTAATTAGTGGGAAACATGAAACTCTTTTGGTACTCATTTTTATTTAAATTACGTGATATTATAGTTATATAAAATCATTTACAATACCTGCTTTTAAAACACTTTGCTCTTTAGGGTCCAGCAGGGGTCAAACGTTTAATTTACAATGGCGAAGATACATGTATTCTCCTAAATAAATATAACCTACTATTTATGCTTGAGAATAAGACAATTTTGTAAAATATATCTCACCAAATACTAAGAAAAGTTGATTTGCTGTTCTGAAAAATCTTCTGCTATTACATGTATTTGGAAGAAAAACTTGGATTGACCACAGAGGTATAAGTCGAAGAGGTTAATAAATAAAAGATGTGAGAAAACCATAACGTTTCACATTAGAGAGAGAGAGAGAGAGAGAGAGAGAGAGAGAGTCGTTCTCAATGGTTCTCATACATGTAAAAACATAATTAAGTAAATAAGGCCTCTCCTCCTCTGATATCTTTTTCAATTACCAAATTTTATATCATATTTAAACCTTACGATTTTTTTTTTTGCAATTATGACCTAGTAATCATGCTAGGGCATTTATTTGTAATTCACTACGAGATAAGATTTTCACTTCAAACAAGTATTAATTTTTAATATGAAAATAATCATGAAATACCCGTCCCAAACATTTCACGGGATTGTCAAGAACTGTTTCATTTAGATTTAAGTTTTTGATGGAATTTGATAAAAATTAAATTTGTTGATAACAAATCAATATTTCAACTTTCATGTTTTCAGCGATAAACGACTTAATTACCATAAACTTTATATACTGCTTAGATTACCAACAACCGGTGCTGCACTATATAATAAACAGTTCTCTTATACATCTGGAAGTACCGACAGGATGAGAGCCTTACAGCTACTTTATTTAATTTTCTCTATGCACATGTATGGATCCTTTGTCAATTTATCTTTACTTGAAAACAAAGCTTCTGATAAAAATGGTTTCATGTCTAGTATTTTAACATATAGAGCGTCCAATGTCCTACGTGACATTCTGAATCAGGAAAGTTTGGTGCGCTTCTCTATGGTACAAAAAATGCAAGATTTAGTGATGGATGCAATCGACAATAAAAACAATAGGCATGTTATAAAGACCAGGCTTAGCGAATTGGCAAAGGAGTTACAGGATCTGGAGACTAAAAGCGAAAAAGTGAGTGAAGAAAATGTTAAACAGAAAGAGAAATTAAATGTAGTTTTCGGGACAATGAATGACAATAGAAACTTTACAAAAGAAGAAATTCAAAAGCTTAATCAAACGGAAATATCTTTTCTAAGAACCCAAACTTTGGATATCAAAGAGGAATATCATCAGTTAAATATAACCAACTCAGACATTCAAAAACAGTTTTTTGTTCTGAATAAAACTATAGGTCTATTAGATGTAAATTATAAAGACCTGAAAAACGAATTTCATGAAGAAATGCAGGCATTGAAGAGAGATATTGCAAAAAACAGGAACAATACTCAAAATGTTAACCAAACACAAAGTGGCTTTAGAAAAGTTTTACAGACGTTACAGACAAGCGTCAGGAGCACAATGGAGAAAATGAAAACATTAAATGAATCACAATTAATTTCCGTTAAAAATGACGTCCAAAAACTTAAACAGCTTGATGAAATTCGAAACGATAGTTTGGCCCTTAAAAGCCATGATTATTCACTGACTAGAGAAACTGAGGTTCTGAAGGACCATCTCAGGGAACTGAATGTAACTTTGCAGGAAAGCGCAACAGACATCACCAAAAGGGTTAGAAAGACAGAGGAAAAAGTAGAAAGATTATTTCTCTCGGTAAATGACTCTCTATACGATGTTTGTAAGGATCTCAATGAATCAACTATCACTTACAACCTGGTGAGAGGTATGTTCAATGTTTCTTCAAAATCTAAAATACTATATCATTTATAAAAAGTTTGTATGATGTTATATTTTTCTATATTTTTTCCTTTTTAAAAAAAAATTTTCATACAATACATATCAAATTGTCGATTCTCGTTATGAACATATGATAGAAACTATTCATTCACATTTAAAAAAAAATACTACGCATATCTTTCAGGTAAAATGTGGAGATTACGAACAGTATTCAAGCTCAAAGTCCATTCAAACAATACAAATCAGGAGCAGAGCAAACACGGAGCTCTTAAATATCAGAGCTGGGATCAGGGGTCATGGAGGAGTGAGCATCCCCTGCCGACTAGTCACACCCGGCATATAAATCGAACTATTGTTCTGTGAAATACAAAACAATACAATTCGAAAAGTTTGTCGACGGTGTCAATTTTTGTTATATTCAAGACCACCACATAATCACATGTAAAATTATATTACTTCATTGATGTGTGAAGTTTCATTCTATATGATTAAATGAAAATCATCTCGTGTTACTTAATTTCAAATAAACATGTTTTGTTACAACCGAACAAACTTATAAGCATCGTAAGGTCCAAAACATAATGTAATGAGTTTCTCAAAAAATCTTTCCATATGCATGAAATATATGAAGATAACAAACAGTATTCAAGCTCAAAAGTCCATTATACAATACAAAATAGGAGCAGAGCAAACACGGACCTCCAAGCATCAGAGGTGGGATCAGGTGCCATGGAGGAGTGAGCATCCCCTGCCGACCGATCACACCCGCCGTGTGCTCCTTGTCATGATCGGAAAATAACGGAAAAATCCGTCGACAATTCAGTGTGTAAATAATGGCCTAGCAATTAGTATGAAAAACGTCAGTCAGCATTTGACTCAATGAAAAATTGTATTTGCTGACAAGGTCATTGTATCGACCATAGAACTTACGAAATGATGACTTTAAACGAGACAGCTGATATTCTTAATTCATCAACTTATTTGTCAATTATTTACCTCGTTTTAGAAATTGTACATACGTAGAGCATGCTCTTGCGTATCGAATCAACTGAGAGATATATACTCCGTATGCAGGTGATGAAGGTATATTGATGCATAAGTAAGGGAAGTTGACGATTGAAAAGTTAAAGTCATCACGTTTATCATAAAGCTTGGTTGTTAGATTACCATTAACGTCTTTTTCAAGTAAATTATCCAAATATGAAACAGATGTTTCAGACTCTGTGGTATGTTTTATCTCAAGTTCACCAGGATATATCGTATCGACATAAGAATGAAAATAGCCATTGTTAATTGACAATACGTCGTCGATATATCTAAATGTCGAGTTGAAAGCCACAGAAAGTGTTTTCTTCTTTTCACGTACAAGATTTTGGACAAATTCTGCTTCATATGAATACAAAAAAAGGTCTGCTAATAACGGGGCGCAATTGGTAACCATAGGAATTCCAATAGATTGTTGGAAGACCTGGTCTCCAAAAACCACGTAAATATTGTCAATCAGAAACTCAAGCATCTTTTTAATGTCAACTTCAGAGTACTTGTGTGTACAATCAGAATGTTTTTCACAAAATAGTTTTGCAAATGACCAATGAGAAGGTAAGTATATTTACGAGTTCCATTTTTATTGAAAAAGCAGCTGTCAATGATATCAAAAAGCCTGGACTTTAATTTATCGTGGGGAATGGTTGTGTATAAAGTTGAAAAGTCACAGGCACAGGCAGTACTAATCTGGCCCATACCCACTTTTCAGAAACTTTCCGTATAAATTGCATTTAGTTGTCGTGCTACACATGTATTATTTCGTTTGTCAGTATTTTTATCGATTCCTTTTTTATGGGATCTACTTTCACAAGATCCGCAACAGTGATCAAATTTCTTTCCGTAACGTTTTAAACTCTTTTGATAAGATTTTTACTAATAATCCATTTCCTCACAGACCGTATATAACCTGAATCAGAGTATTCAACACAATAAAAACACCTGTGTCATTTATGCACATCTGCACAGCTTATTTTGACCTATTACTGTTTCCTCCAGCATTTTCAAAGTTTATTCCGGAGTTTTCCCAAGTGTAACACAAAACTGTATTGCTTGAGCATTGTTGCTCTGTGATGTTCTACGACGTCATCGTTTTTGCATTTTAAATATGGACTACATAATATTATCCTCTGAGGTCGTTTCCTTCTCAACGAAGTAAATTATTAAGTCACAATTTGACATATACAATAATGTAAAATTCTTCTAATAAAGATATCTCTCTCTCTCTCTCTCTCTCTCTCTCTCTCTCTCTCTCTCTCTCTCTCTCTCTATATATATATATATATATATATATATATATATATATATATATATATATATATATATATATATATTGTGCCATTTCATAAGGGGGTGACTATAATCATAATCAAATGCATTATTTGTAAACTATTAAATTTTGACCTGCTCCGTGTTCCCATTTCATTTTTTAGATTTTGAAATATATCATAATATCTTAGAAATTTTAAATTTGAACAATTCGAATTTACTGTTTAAACACATCTACAATTTTTAATATAATATGACGATTAGTAAAGAAGTTATGACAGAAGTCAGCGCTTTTCGAACAACCCTTTATATGTAGTTGATTAATTCAGACCGAAAATAAAGATGAAAAATAAAAGAGTAGCGGATGAATGATCATACAAGTCCAAGAACGAATTCAATGTTCATATCGACGATATCTATACTATTATGTCGATGTCATATTGATATCGACCCTGATCAGTGCTATAACATTAAAAATACTGGATACCATATATGTCTCAGTGATCTGTCGATATTGTCGATATAGACAATATTATCACGATATTGCATCAATATCGATCCTGATTTGTACATTTTATTTTCCAGTTGAGGTATAACATAATTATACACGGCGACAAGCAATGTCGATATTGATTCATTTTGGCATGAATCTGTATATAAATAAGGTTGACAAACAAATCTAAGGTTATGGATTGTAAATGTCAGGGGTTAGGGTTATGATAATATATTAGTATGTTGGGCTTTACAAATTTGCTCCAACATAAAGAAAATGCATTACAGATATAGATCCTACTATGTTAGAAGCAGGGTATGTAAAATGTGAGGATAATGAACGATGGTCAATGTCATACATGAAGTACAAACAAAACGAATAGTGAACAGGGCAAAACATACATAAAGTACAAACAAAACGAATAGTGAACAGGGCAAAACATACATAAAGTACAAACAAAAGGAATAGTGAACAGGGCAAAAACATACATAAAGTACAAACAAAACGAATAGTGAACAGGGCAAAACATACATGAAGTACAAACAAAACGAATAGTGAACAGGGCAAAAACATACATAAAGTACAAACAAAACGAATAGTGAACAGGGCAAAACATACATGAAGTACAAACAAAACGAATAATGAACAGGGCAAAACATACATAAAGTACAAACAAAACGAATAGTGAACAGGGCAAAACATACATAAAGTACAAACAAAACGAATAGTGAACAGGGCAAAAACATACATACAGTACAAACAAAACGAATAGTGAACAGGGCAAAACATACATAAAGTACAAACAAAACGAATAGTGAACAGGGCAAAAACATACATAAAGTACAAACAAAACGAATAGTGAACAGGGCAAAACATACATAAAGTACAAACAAAACGAATAGTGAACAGGGCAAAAACATACATACAGTACAAACAAAACGAATAGTGAACAGGGCAAAACATACATAAAGTACAAACAAAACGAATAGTGAACAGGGTAAAAACATACATAAAGTACAAACAAAACGAATAGTGAACAAGGCAAAACATACATAAAGTACAAACAAAACGAATAATGAACAGGGCAAAACATACATAAAGTACAAACAAAACGAATAATGAACAGGGCAAAACATACATAAAGTACAAACAAAACGCGAATAATGAACAGGGCAAAACATACATAAAGTACAAACAAAACGAATAATGAACAGGGCAAAACATACATAAAGTACAAACAAAACGAATAGTGAACAGGGCAAAACATACATAAAGTACAAACAAAACGAATAATGAACAGGGTAAAACATACATAAAGTACAAACAAAACGAATAATGAACAAGGCAAAACATACATAAAGTACAAACAAAACGAATAGTGAACAGGGCAAAAACATACATAAAGTACAAACAAAACGAATAATGAACAGGGCAAAACATACATAAAGTACAAACAAAACGAATAGTGAACAGGGCAAAACATACATAAAGTACAAACAAAACGAATAATGAACAGGGCAAAACATACATAAAGTACAAACAAAACGAATAGTGAACAGGGCAAAACATACATAAAGTACAAACAAAACGAATAGTGAACAGGGCAAAAACATTGACCCCTGGAAATTACAGAGTTGGGATGAGGTAGATAGGAGATGTGTGCATCCCCTATTGACCGCTTACACCCGCCATGAGCCCTATGTATTAATCATGTATACGGAGTTCTCCGTAGTCAAATTTATGTGCTGCTCGATTACTAGTCATTTATTACAATTATTTTATTATATAATCAGGACTTAATTCATTATTCAGTGGGTTTAAGTGTAATTTCCAAAGAATAGTCAAATGAATAAAATCCATCTTCTGCAGTAAGCTCTGCATTTATTTCAAAACTTTTTTTCATTCTTATATACCACAGAGTCTGACACATCTGTATCATATTTGGATATTTTACTTGAAAAAGACATTAATGGTAATCTAACAACCAAGTTTTATGATAAACGTGATGACTTTAACTTTTCAATCGTCAACTTCCCTTACTTATGCAGCAATATACCTTCATCACCTGCATACGGGGTTTATATCTCTCAGTTGATTCGAAACGCAAGAGCATGCTCTACGTATGTACAATTTCTAAAACGAGGTAAATTATTGACAAAAATGGTTGATGAAACAAGAATATCAGCAGTCTCGTTTAAAGTCATCATTTCGTAAGTTCTATGGTCGATACAATGACCTTGTCAGCAAATACAATTTATCATTGAGTCAAATGCTGACTGACGTTTTTCATACTAATTGTTAGGCCATTATTTACACACTGAATTGTCGATGGATTTTTCCGTTATTTCCCGATCATGATAAGGAGCACAGGGCGGGTGTGACGGGTCGGCAGGGGATGCTCACTCCTCCATGGCCCCTGATCCCACCTCTGATGTTTTGGAGGTCCGTGTTTGCTCTGCTCCTATTTTGTATTGATTAATGGACTTTTTAGCTTGAATACTGTTCGTTATCTCCATATATTTCATTATATTCAACTAAGACGTTTTGTTAACGTGCATGATCAGGAAAGAGCTTCAGCTTTAGTCAGAAACTAAACACTGTGTTGATATTATGTAGAAGTCAAATTGTTCAAAAATTAAAAATTTACATTGCATCAACTAACGACACACTTGTTTTTCTGATTAAATATTGTATATTTAATTCAATGCTCTCAAACAGCGCTTTCAAAGGATGACCATGGTTGCTTCGACATTTAACGGAAATTTCCGAGTTTAAAGGGAAGATATGGAGTTTACAGAATATCCGTAGCCTCTGTATTTAAGTCTGTTTACTGTGACATGAGTACTGATGGCGGAGGCTGGACGGTAAGCACAACTAGGCAAAAATTGGGGGGAAAAAAACAAACGAGATTTTACAGAAAGGGACAAAATCAACAATTCTTAAAAAGTAATTTTCTTTCAAAATAAAATGTTGAATTCATGATTTGTAGTTGTCATTATTCGTTTAAAAGATACATTAGTATGTTTTTATTAACTCTAGCTGAGTAAATTTTGAACCTGTAAAATGGATTAATTTGTTAAAGGCAATACAAAGAAAACAGGACGGGTCAACAGACTTTTACAGGACGTGGGCAGAATATAAACAAGGATTTGGTGATCCCTCTAAAAACTATTGGATTGGTAGGATTTCTATTTTCATCGTAGATTTTAACATTACCCCCCCCCCCCCCCATACTCTCTAGTTAAACATCATTTATATAATATCCAAGGTGTGTATTCTAGTGGTGCTCTTTTTTTGACGAAGAAGAATTCCAGTGTCGTCTATTTATTTATTGTAAAATACAATATTCCTACAGAAAAGTACATGATGAATGGAATCGAAGAACAAAAGAAGCTATCCGACCATTATTTATTTATTTCATTTTATTCCTTCTTTTATTTTCATTTAGTAATAATGCTCGAAGTTAAACGATCAATATGAGTGAAAGAGGACATTTTTAATCTTTTATATTTTTAGGGCAAAAGATTGTTTTTACAAGACTTGTCATCAATATCTGCTTTTAGGTATTCAATTTTAAATTCAACAACCTATTAACATTTTCTTTACGTTTAAAGATAATAAAATCATGGAGCTTTAAGAAGATGAAGTTAGCATTTATTTCTAAAGCAATATCACATCCAATCTGAGCTCACCAAACCAGGAACTCTTGAAAACTTATTTGGTGCAACATTGCCTGGTTCTATCCGATGCTAATTCCAGAGAGGAAGAAATTTATTATTTTTGTTAAACAGCTACCCTTTACCACAGAATGGCAGAAAAAAGTAACATGAATAGGATCCAATGTGTGCTCATGTCACATTATTTTTTTTTACTTAGGAATGAATAATTCCATCTAATTACATGTAATTCTTCTCTTTCTTTAAAAAAAAAACCCAGCTTAATATCACCGAAAATCCTGATAATAAAGAGCGTTTAACAACACAATTTGTCAAAAAGTAGCATTAATCATAGAGATAATCTAAACAAATGTTTTGATAAAATGTATGTCCATTAAAAAAGTATGAATAATAAACATTATGAAAAATCATTACCTACGTTTATCGCATTCTATTAAAATGAAATGACGCAATCTACAAGATGACAAAGAACAAGAACCAAGAACTCCGGGTTGAACTACAAAGTCTTTATGGAATTGAAACATACGCCCAGTATTCCACATTTAATGTCGGTAATGAAGGCAGTAAATACAGACTCGCTGTGTCGGGGTATTCAGGAACCGCGGGTAATTTTTTTTATTTATTGCTTTACAAACTTCACACATAACATGCATGTTTTATACGTTTTCACACATAATTTTAACGTTAAGAAATAAACTATATATCAGAATGAATTTTATTATTTCTTATTCAAAACACAACGTATTATGAATGAATAATCTTTAAATGTGGTGTAAATGTCAAATATTTTTTTTAAAAACAGGGCTTTTGATATCACAAATCGTTAAATAATCAACTTTACCTCTAAGTACACGTCCCTCCGTACATACATGCAACAAATTATAATCCAGAGAATTTTAAAACAAGCCTTTTTTCTAGAATGTGTTATATGTTATAAAATGTATAAAGTTGTTACCAATGAAAGTTATTAAGATATTGTACGCTAAAATCCAGATAAATCACAACTACATTGGAGGATATTATTATGCTGCCTCCATAAATTACAGCTAAGTAAACCGTTTTTTATCTTTATTGAAACTCCATAGTTCAATAATGTGGTGATGCATAATACGTACGGTGAAAAGCTACAATAGACAAAATAATAATAAATGTGATGTACAATGCTCAAATTTAAGAAATTTATGAAAAATCTGAAAAATACCTATATTCACATTATATAGAACATATTACTGAGATAAATATGTAAATTAGCATTATATGAATAGAAACACTTTGCAAATATCAGCAAACATGGATAATAGATATGACAAAGTTAGCTACTCTGAATTCCCGGTAAAAATTAACAGTCAAATTTCACATACGATAGAAGAAAATAATAAAGAAATTCATTGCCGAAAATTTATAAGCATAATATAAGTAACTCTAAGAAGATAAATATATGAAATACTTACATTGTGGGCAGTGTAAAAAATTGTAACAACAGGATGACTGTACATGTACTGAGTAAGGCGACGAGTGACGAGAAAATATCTCGTGCTGCACGCACGGAAATAACAAGTGTGAACAAAAAAGAAAAACCAAAGCGTACCGAAAGAAAAAATTCCGGCTTACAAGACGGCACAATTATGTTAAGATAATTCATTGTTTCCATAAGGAATAAATTCTAACATTATCAATATTTTAATACAGGTGTCAGTTTGATATATCCTCATAATGGTATGAAATTTACAACTAGAGATGATGACAATGACAACTGGTCTGGTGGTAAGTGTGCTGTATCAAATCACGGAGCCTGTTGGTATAACGGCTGTCACCAATCCAACCTGAACGGAGAATACGCCAAGTCAGCCGTGACGGGTAGTAGATTCCCGATATGGTATGACTGGAAAAGATATGAGGCACTACGAAAGACTTTGCTGATGATTAGACTCAAAAACTAAATTCACTGTATGATCAATCCTTGGAAGTAATGCTTTTAGGATTTTCTTTTATCAAACAAACGATATATAGAACTTTCTGCCATTAACTTATCTAAGTATACACTTTATTAACGATTAGCAAATGCTTTTCAATAAATATGGAACTAATAAATTTAAATACCTTGTCATTCGACAAATACAAGCCTATTTTGTTAAAAAAAAATCTGATTCTACACACTACTTCAAGGTTGATTTTAAAAAGATACCTGGGTTTCTCATTTACAATATTAATGTGATCTTTGGACAGATCTGCCAAAAATTTGTTGGATTTCTCATGGTACTAATTGTGCCCAATTATCAGCTATAGAAGACTTGTATCTGTATTCCCATAAAGCATTATTTATTTAAAATATTTTACATGAAAAAGGAATAAAATATGAAGATAAAAACAGTGCTCATTCTCAAAAGTTCATTTAAACAATACAAATTCGGAGAAATACCTCTGAAAACAGAGGTTGGATCAAGTACCATGGAGGCGTAAGCATCTCCTGCCGAACAGCCAATCCCGTATCGTACTCTTTGTGATGACGTTAAACGAAAAAAATCCTTTGACAATTCGGTGTGAAAATAATGGCCTAACAATTTATATAAAAGACGTCAGACAACATTGGACTCAAGGATGTACTGTATTTACAAACAAGATCTTTGTATCGATTATTGAATTTGCAAAATGTGGACTTAAAACAAGATATCCTTGAATCGTCAACTTATTTGTCATTATCCTGCCTCATTTTAGAAATTGTTGATACTTACGACATGCTCTTTTGTACTTTTGTATTGAATCAACTGTACGACATGCACCCCATATGCAGGTGATAAAAATGTATAACTACATAAATAAGAAAAATTGACGATAGAAAAGTTAAATTCCTCACAGATACGAGTATCTCGGTATCTCGTTTAAAGTCAAAATTTCGCAAATTCAATGGTCGATACAATGATCCATTTTTTACATAAAATGTGTCATTGAGTCGAATATTGACAAACAAGTTGATGAAACAAGGATATCAACAATCTCGTTTGAAGTCAACGTTTTGAAAGTTCTATGGTTGATACAATGACCTTGTCAGCAAAAGTAATATATCATTATGTTAATGATGACTGACGTTTTTCATACTAATAGTTAAGCCATTACTAATACACTGAATTTTCTTAGGATTTTTCCCGTTTGCTCGATCATGACAAGAAGCACACGGCGAGTGTGACCGGTCGACAGGGGATGCATACTTGTCCAAGACAACAGATCCCACCTCTGATATTTTTAGAAGTCCTTGTTTGCTCTGCACCCGATTTGATTGCTTCAATGGACGTTTGGGCTATATTACCTTTCGTATTCTCCATATTCTATATATAGCACAAAGAGCATATATAGTACCCATATGCAGGTAATAGCGAAGAAACAGATGTGTCAGACTATGTTTTTGAGGTTAATGTAATATATCGATTCAACGTAGGAATGAAACTAAATATTTTAAATTGATAAATCGTCGTTGATATATCTATATGTAGAATTGAAAGCCACGGCATTTTATTATTTAACTAAAAATACACTAATGGTAAACAAAAAAAAATTAACTTAATGTTTTACTTGTAGGATTCAACATTTCTATCGTAAACTTCCCTTATTTGTGTGACAATTTACCAATACAACCTACATATGGAGTTCAATGAAAAATTAGCGGAATATATCGTGCAAAAATAAATACCTTTTTAAGGAGGAGCAGGACCTTAAGGTAAAAAAAAAATACCATCAATCGTTTTTCTTTCATATTGTTTATATATGTCCTAAATATCTAAAGCATTTTTCTAATCAGACTTCTTGACTTATTTAAGAAATATCGCCGCACAAATAGTGCTCCGTAACGTGTCTATTTGAAGTCTTGATTCTTTACGTTTAAAGATCCATTACCAAATCCACAGCGTGAATTTTTAAGTACAAATGAAATGATATCTAAAAGGACATGTATTTCTTCAAATATTTTACAATACGAATTGAGTTTAACATTCTGTAAGCAAGAATTTTATTCCACACTGCATATGGATTGAATAAATTACGGACTTCATATTGTACATTATTATGGAGATCAGAGGGCACCTTATTTTGTTCATCATTAGGGAGACCAGGGGTCACCTTATATTGTACATTATTAGGGAGACCAGAGGTCACTTTACATTGTAATTCATTCGAGAAACCAAAGGTCACCTTATCTGTTCTCCACATTGGTGTCCTCTGGTTACTGTTTTGGAACTTTTGTCTCTTCATTGATATACCATACTAGATGACCTCTGGTCTTCGTTTTCATATGACACATTATTACTAGTATATCATCCCGTATACAAGAGGAAGCTTATTCCTAGACACCTGATCCCATCTCTGGAATTTAGGGATCTGTGCTTTTTACCCTTGTTACATGTAATAGCATTTTTTGAGATCCATCCCTGTTTGGTATCTAAACCTTTTTCATTGTTTAGCATATGTTTGTAGTTGAATATCAGTTATAAAAACTTTTTGAAAATAAATTCAAGATATTAAAAAGTCCAGCTGCGAACAATTTCTGAAACGAGGCGGAATATTGACAGGCAGGTTGTTGAAACGGGGATGACAAGAATCTAGTCTACGATCATCATTTTGCAGGTTCTATGGTCGATACAATGACCTTGTCGGCAAATACAATTTATCATTAAAACGAATGCTGGCTGACATTTTTCGTGCTGGTTGTTAGGCCATTATTTAAACGATGAATTGTCAACGAATTTTTCCATTTACTCGATCATGACAAGGAGCACAAGGTGGGTATGACCGGACGGCGAGGGTGTTTGCTCCTCCTTGTCTTCTAGTCCCGCCTTTGCTGATTTAAGGAGGTCCGTGTTTTCTCTACTCCTGATTTGTATTGTTTCAAAGGACTTTGAAATTGATTACTATTTGTTATCTTCATATTTCATTATTTGTTTATGATATAAAAGAATGAAAGTTGTAATCTTTGTTTATGTAAGGTAAGAAGACATCAGAGAATGAAATAAGTATTTTTTTTCTTCACATGATTAAATGTTCAGATGCTTATTTTCATACTTGTTGCCTTTTTTTGAAAAGTCTTTTAGTTTAGCAAGGTCCAGTTTCTTTGTTTTCTATAGTAAAGAATATACTGGCAAAAGTTTTTTTTTCGGGGAGGGGGTGAGGGGGGATTGGGGGCATTCGACACAGATTCTTATGGGCCTAACCAATTCACAACTTGTCGACTTGTGATTAAACGTTATAAACATTACTTTCCATTTGTGCTAATCTATTAGAAGGTATATAGATGTAAAGTTATTAATATGATTGTATATGAGTAAGATTTTTAAACTATGTTAAATAAAATAAAATTAAAATATAAGGTGACCTGCACTCACCGTATTGATATAGATGAATTTACATTTGTGCCTTTAATGCCTGAAAAGTTCATGTAATATTTTATTACTACGCAAAATGACGAACTATTTGCGGGTAAGCCGAGGTCCTAGTTGAGCGTACGTTTTATCCTCCTGCTTGGAGTACCGGAAAAACAATATGACGTCACACAAAAGCCTTTGGAAGCGATAAATTTTGAAGAGTTCCAATTTTCTGACTGGTTGTCTATAATCAACAAATTAGCATATTTTAAGACGATATTTCGGCGAGTTTGCCAACGGATGATGAGTAAAAGACGAGATCAGCCGTGGATATCCGACGCTGGGGCATATCTAAATAATATTAAAATTTAAATTGATAATATGATTTCTGAGATCTGATAGTTTTTAAAAAGTGCTTTTGCTTTACATAGAATTTGCATGTAATTAGATTTCGTGTAATGGTCCTCCAGTTGAGATATGTGTGATTATTAGCAAATATTAATGTGTTTATTAAGTAATGTTCTCGGTATCAATAAAACAGCACCATCTTTTAAAGTTAAATAGCATTTTCTTTATTTCATTAAAAATGGTCATTATCTATCTAAGTCTTTAACAATGCACCTAGATGTTAAATATGCCATTCCTGTACATAAACCATGATAAGAAAAATTCAATACACATTTCCCACAATAATAAGATAATGGCAAAAAACAAATGTTACTCATTGGTATAAATGGTCGAAAACATTTGTAGATAATATTCTATAAAATGCATAGTTCTCTGTGAAAAAAAATTAATTGATGCGCTTCTCAATGCACATAAAATGCATCAAATTATACCATGTTCACGTATTGTCGACAAGTTCATTTGTAATCAGTTATTTGTTTTGACTTTGTTATGTGGTATCTTACTAGAACAAAATTAAAAGCAGTAGTAGGTTTTGATGTAGTTAAATATTTTTTTGCAGTTTAAAATCGTATATTATTTTATTTTGTTGTATTCAGAGGAATTCTTATTTTTTTGCGTGATTTCAAAGTAAACATTTCCCATATTACCTCACCTTCTTATGCAGCCTTAACAGTGCTATGGATATAATGATCTTGTTTGCAAATACAATTTGTCGTTATAGGTCGAATGTAGACTGTCGTCTTTCATACTAACACGAGGCCATTATTTTTATTCTGCATTGACAAAGGAGCTTTCTGTTTACCCGATAATAAATTAGGGCGCACGGCAGGTATATCTGATCGACAGAGGATGCTTACTCCTCCATGGCACCTGTTCCGACCTTTGATGTTTTCAGAGGTCCGAGTTTGCTCGGCTCAAAATTTGTATGGTTTCTCTGGAATTTTTAGCATGATCAATAAACGACAAATATATTAATATACCTAAATCTATCAATTAGGGTTACCATGAAATAAATTCCACTGAATCAATATGACTTTTTTTAAAAAAAAATTTCATAATTCTATTTATATGATAATATATTGTATGATAAAGTTAATCTTGAACTTCCGCGGAATAACCCTGTTTCTACACAGACAATTTAAGAGAATGATATAAAATCACAAAATAATTTTTTTAGAAAGCGGATGTAAACCTTTAAAAATTTAGGGAACAAATGTGCGTGCATAATATAAGCCATCAGTATTTAAGTAGCACTGATATAGAATCGATGACTTTATAGATTTGATTTAAAATATTTATTGTCTCATATTTAGTCATATACACTCTTGATACTGAATTTGTATGGCTTCTATGTAAAAAAAATCCAAAAATGTAATTTTCAATTTAATATTTAAAAATAACATCATAACAATGTTGAATAATACAACTTTCATGGTAAAGCATTTTTTTTTTAAATCTTGACAGCTAGTTGAGGCTGTCCGAGACATCAATTTGCATTCAAAACGTATTGATTACTTTTCCAGCTCAGTTTTGAATTCAGTATGTTGACTATAAATGTAATACAAACAATTTGCACAAAGGGACCTTTCAAATACAAACAAGAACACATTGATGTTGCCATCAATTCTCTCTCGGGAAATAAATGAAGTAAAATCTTGATCATCAAACCGCTTCGATTTGTGTGATAAAGGCATGCGTCAGAATGATCGAGACTTAAGTCCAGAAGATTTACGGAAAGCTTCTAATCGGATGAATCCGAACAAAAACGATACCTTTTAAACGTTATCATATCCTCAAGCAACTGTTGGCTGCATGAATTATAAATTAGAATCAGACACATGTATCAACTATCATCAAAAATATAGTGTAACGCACGTTTTATGCGATAAGTAAAATTTAATGTTCTAAAAAAGGGACCCGTCGTTTTTTCAATAGTAAATGGTAAGCAACTTTGTACATATTACATATGAAAACATATATATTTTTAAAGATGTACTTCATGGAAGTAAATATAATGTGTATCTCGTAATTTATAAAAGGGAAAGAACATTCTGATGTACACTCTTTAATGAATAGTTACCCTTCGTCCTGAATAACTTATCCCACCTCAATTCCATATAACAAAACTTAAACATATGTATAGTGCAGCCCGGTCCCCCGGGCTGCACTTTATTAACATTTTATTGCGTAAATAAAACTATTGCATCCTAATGTAACCTGGAAAATTGCTTTGGACGAGCCATAGTATTATCAGTGTACGATAAATTTTATGAAAATTTCAATTTACCTTTCACATTGAAGGTTTATGTCACACTCTATCGTAATTTATATCAAAGCGAAGCGATTACACATCCATCCGAAGCAAGATTCCTGTGGAGAACATTATACTCTTATGAATTTTCACAAAATATTTAAATTTAATCTTTATTAATCACTTGCGCCAGACTGTTTACATACTTATAATTTCCATCTCAAACCACGGTCATATTAACGGGGCATTTCGAAGTCTAGCTTTTGCAATATCGTTTTGAATACTCTTAATTTCATTCTAGAGAAATTAAACAAAGTAATACTCTAGTAAGTGCACACCCTCAGGCTTAAAGCTACAATCAAGATCTGTGAATTTTATATTTTTACACTTTAGAAAAAGGGGGTTTCTTATAAGTTCATCTTATGATTTAGTCAATGTATTTAAAACGTAAATGTTAGCAGCGCCAGAAAAAGTCATATTAAATCATGTTACTTTATTTGTATATTTCACTTATAAACAATACATTGTACAAAAAGTTTATGCTGATAAATGTTTCCATTTGTGTTTTTATAGTTACATATTAGAAAGATTGTCACTTTATGACACCTATTGTTGTGATACACAGGGATTATCTTACCTTTTCCTTCGAAATAAGTTACTATCTTATTTTAAAATTATCTCATATCAATCATTATATCTATTTAGAATAGTTTCCATCCTGCGAAGGACGATCTTCCTCCACCGTCGCTATAAATAACACCTTTATTAAATGACGCATGTGTGCGCACAAAGATATCATCTCCTGCATTGACGTGTGCCACAACAGTCCCTGTTCCTCCAAGATTTCCTCCACCACCTGCATTAACGTGAATTACCCCCAGTACATCTGTATTTACCATCAACTGCGTTGAGTGATAATTATCACCAAGAACTCGTATTGTCCAAGTGAATACATAAATCCCAGTTTCTGGAACAATAAATACTCCCGTAGCGGAATGGTAACCGTTTCCAACGTTTGTTTTCACCACATCAAACCTCAAAGAATATTGAACAGATATTGTCGGTGTTTTCTGAGACATGTAGGAGTAGAAAGCTATGGAGTTAATTGTTGGAGGAGACAACAATCTTTCTGAAAGAGATGTGGGGAATATATAATGATTTTATTAAAAACAAATTAAAGATGGTATTTTAAAGCAAAAAAGGTATGTTATAGCTACCGAAGTAAGTTGCTTATAATTTTTGTGAACAAGAATGCTGTTATGAAAACTACATAAAATTATAGAACTGTTTTAAATAGAACATTTAGAAACAACGCAGTGTTAACTTATGATGGAAATGCAGCGCAAAGTCGAAAGGTCGAAATCCCAGTCCAGGTCATTTTTTTAACCCTGAATATGAGAACAATGACCACGGCAACTTAATATAGAGTAAATAGATTGTTATATATTGTTTTTATCTTGCTGTTTCATATAATTTTTAAGGTTATCGCCCCCTATGTTATAGGTTTACTTTAGTTTTAGACTGTGAAGTGGAAAGCTGCAAGCGCAATATCTAGTGCATACATTAATACTAGAGAGATTTCCTTGCATGGGTGATGATTTTTAAACAGTTATGTGAAATTTTCGTTTTCTTGTTGTTTCCAACTTGCATCTGTAGCCATGAATTAAGAAATTTTAATTGACACTACATACGATCTTTTCGTATTTTTAGGTTATGCATGACGTTGTGTAAAGCGTAAGTTAATTTATAATTTTCTTTATCCCTATGTAAAATTTAAAACTTTGAACGACGATAGTTCCAAATGTCATCTTGTATAAAACTTTGATCAGTGAAGCATTCTTGTGATGAGTTAATGATATAAGAAAACATCAAACGCCCTAGGAAATAAATGTGTAAGATCATGATGTCTTTTCTTTCAAGTCTACTGGGATACATCGAATCGACATATGGATGAAAATGACAACTCTAGTTTACTGAGAAAACGTCCTAAATGAATCTAAACATCAATGTGGAAGCAAAAAATTTATTTCTCTAAGTTGGATGTTTTAAAATACATTTGCCTTCACAAGAATAAAGTAAAAATCACGTTGGCTCAGAAAATCCCCGATTTTTTTTTTTTTTTTTTTTTTTTTTTTGTATAAACACACCCTATTTTTACTATCTATCAACAATCGCCTCTTTGAAGAAAGCAAGGTTCATTCTAACGGTCTTCAACACGCTTGATCCGTATATTGCTGTATATACTTTTATTGACATTGGCATTTTGCTTCTGAGGGAGACGAAAATTAGAAAAAGAAAGGTTTTCCCTGGATATACAGGAACAGAAATTCATACCGATATATGTAAGGGGATAAAAAAGATATAACATAAATTTTACTAAGAATTGTTCACGTCTTTTTCGGAGATGAAGTATAAAAAAAAACAAGATATAAATATGAAGATAATGAACAGTAATCAAGCTCAAAAGTCCATTGATACAATAAAATTGGGAGCAGATCAACCAAGGACCTCTAAAAACATCAGAGGTGGGATCAGGTGCCATGGAGGAGTAAGCATCCCTTGTCGACCGGTCACACACACCGTGTGCTTCTTGTCGTGATCGTTGAAATGGAAAATATCCATAGACAATTAAGTGTGAATATAATGGCCTAATAAATGGTATGACAAACATCAATCAACACTGGATGTAACGACATATTGTATTTCCTGAAAAGGGCATTGTATTGACAATAGAATTAGCGAAATTAGGTACATTCTTTACCAATACTAGGCTTTGAATAAGACTAAAAAATCATGAGCGATTCTTTCACTTTATTTATATCTTAATCTAAATTTGGCCTTCACAATGTTACAGTTGTAGAAAAAACGATAACGTCAATCAGGAATATATCTGTCATAATTTAGAGTTTCACTAATTCGATTTATTTGTGTTATCTTTAAATCATGCATGCTGAGCATTTATTGCGCTGTACTGATATTCTATGGGTAACGGGATATGTCTGTCAGCATCCATATCTGCCTGGTCGCTGATGTTCTCATGGGAATATGGGGGTTCATTGTTTAAGGTTGGTCACTATCGGTGCTTTATGATTTTGGCTGGGAACCTTGAAGTGAGGAGTGAGTTTTGCGTTAGAATTTAACGCAGACGGATGTCAGTTCTGCACTTTAACGATGTTTAAGGAGATGGACTGATGTATTGAGTCAACTGAGTATTTGATGTTATACAACATAAGTGTTGTCTGTAATATTGTGTAAATAATTATGTAAATAAACTGCAAATAAAACATCTGCCTTATTCTTGGACATTATTACGTTATTCTACAGCTTTAAATTACAATTGTAATATGTTCCTATTATGAAATTAATCTGATTTTTTGAGGTAAATAAAAATTCAATACATTTATTACTAAAGTTATCAAATTTTTCATAGCAAATGTTGACCCTGTGTAATAAAGAAAGTGTACGAGGGCTGTTCGGTAATTATTGAGACATTGTGTATATTCTTCTTTCTAATGAACGTTTTACGGTGAAAATTTGCATATACGTTTGACAAACTCTAAGAATTCAAAAAAGTAAGAAATATTTCAAAAATATTTTATTTCTTTTTTTTTTCAATGGTATATTCATGTGTCAGTGGTAGGGGTACCCGGTGCAGTCACGAAATCAGATATTGAAAATATGTAACACCAACGTAAAAACTCCCAGTGGACCCATAGTAAGAGCGAAAAAAATAAAAAATTTGTATATAATTTTTAAATTTAATTTTGACTTCATTTTGTGCTAGTTTGTTAGAAATTCGATCAAAAATACGGAGATCATTAAAAAATTTAAGCGCGGTATAGCGATCTGGTAACGACGACAAAACGGATTTTGACGTCAAAGCGGAGCAGCGAGAATACCCCAAATTTTGTGTAGCGGTATTGAGAACTCTTGTCCAGACTAACCGACCTACTAAAACAATAACAATGCAATAAAACATGTCTAAGGGTTTATTTTTTCATTGGTATATTTTTTCTTACAAATAATTCAACCAGAGTAAAAACAAAAGCTCCGGACGACCATCAATTATTTACGGTCTAAATACCGTTGACCCGCGTTGCATAACTCGGTAATGCATGACACTAAGTCAACCTGTATATGACACTTCGTGTATATTTTACATTGGGGTAGCAACGGCACACATTTTATTTTATTTTATTTTATTTTTGTAGAATCGTTTAAGAATTATAAGAGACAGTTTGAATTTGGGAATGTTATATGTAATGACAGAGAAAGTAGATTGAGCGCTTCCCGATCATTTCACAATGAGAAAATATCGGCTGACGTGACGTTAAAATGACGTAGCGATGCTGCTCCAGGTCAATAGACATATGCTTGTTTATAAATTCAGCGGGACTTGTCTAATTGTCCTATAAATTAGAAATTTTGCACATTTATTTTATTCGTTCTTTATAAAATGTTGACGATTTTTCATGAATTTATCTCTGTCCTTTGTGGAGTAAAAGTAATTGTCTCAATAATTTTCAAACAGCCCTCGTAAATACCTGACAATTGTGCAGAAATACTCATAAGTTTTTGAGTAGCGTTATTTTGATCCTGAAGAATACGTTCCATTGTTCGATTGACAAAAGCAGAAAAAGTCATCAGGTTTCCCTCTGCTGTCAGTATCCGTGCGTATAAGTCGTTTGCGTTTCTATCTTCGTTTATTGTTTTGTTCATTTGAAGTAATGTTTTCTGCATTCTTTCGTTTTCGTGTGACAGACCTTCATATATCTGTTTAAGAAACAAAGTTTGATTTTTCAAACTTTCTAAATCTACTTCTTTGATTTGTTCAGTTACGTATTTCCTGATAAAAACCTCCAGTTCTGCTTTTATTTCTGTATTTTCTTGAGTTAATTGGTGATTTTCCTTATGTAGAGAAGAAATTTGCTTCTTAAGAAATGGTATATCTGTCTCATTTAAGTGAAGCGCATTGTAACCTGTAAGATTTTTAGTGACACCTATTGTGGAACGTAAGATTTTTAATTCCTCATTAAGTCTTGAATTCTCCTCTTCACTTTTCCTCTGTCTTTTCTCCAAGACATGAAATTTTTCAGTCATATCGTCCAGCCTTTTCATCAAACTTTCAGAAATATTTCTGTTGCCTATGACATCCATCATTAATATCTGAATTTTCTGTATCATGGAGAGGCGCACCAAGCTTTCCTGATTCAGAACATCCCTAAGAACACTTGAAACTTTTTCAGACGTGTTACCCTGTAGGAACTGGGAATTGTCTGATAAATCATTCCCCGTAATAGAAGGAAGGCAATCAATTCCATTTACAGAAATCAAAATCCCAGCTAATAGCCACTTCACGTCTGTTAATGCCATCGCGCAATAGACTAAGTTTTCAAGTTCTTCATACTTATATAAGAGATTAATTTACATATTGAATGGCAAAATGATTGACCCCATTATGAGGAGTAAAAGCACTCATGTTTAATTATCTAAGACTACACGTTCAGCTTAAGAAATGAAAAGAAAAAGTGTCAAGAGGTATAAGTGGGGATTATAATAAACATATTATGTAACATTGTTTTAATTGTCACCGAGAAAGATTTTTTTTATTAAAGGGGAATACCCACATTTTCCTTGCCGTTTTGTTTTCAGTTTTGAGTTTCTTTGTTTATTAGAACTGTTTTAAAAATTCCTATAATATATTTTTTAGTATTCTATGTTCTTTATAAATTCATAATGATGGAGGATATGGAGACTTTCGTTAAAATACATTCTGTGCAAAACTATTGGTAAGAACTGTTTCATTTGATGTTTCGAACTATCGCAAACAATACAAATAAATAAACAGAAAACTCCCATTTAACTCTTTAAGAACTCGTTCTAAATGATAAAGGTGAAGATAACGAACAGTGATCGATCTCAATAAACATCTGTGAACAGTGCAAAAAACACGGACCCCCGGAAATTCCAGAGGTGGGATCAGGTGCCTAGGAGGAGTACGCATCCCCAGATGACCGGTCACAACCGCCGTGACTGTATCCTTGTTTCCACACATTGTATAAAGAGTTGGAAATACTTCTAGAAGAACAGGATATTTTATTTTATTATACTTTCATGTTAAATACTAAAATCTGATTGGTTTAGACGCATTTAACAATCCGTAATGTTACCCTCAACGTTAGCAACACACTTGACAACGGGTAACATTACGAAAATATCACATGCTTTCAAATCATGCGCGTACGGTTCACCGTAGAATTCGCAAAACGTCGGTTGTGCGTTTGAAAGAAGCCGAATAAACGACGTCAATAAAAGCTTGCGTCCGATATAGCTTACTTGAAAACAACAAACGACAGACGAAGCATCCTTGCGAGTGCAAACTTTAGATGATAAAGGACTTTTTAAGTAGCAAACAAACAATAAAGAGGTTGGTAAATCTTTTCCGAAGCTTTCTTATTGAGAAAAATAGAAGCGGGGAGTTTGAAAGCTTTTTAAGCGTGACACCCGAAATCAATAAGACATTCAGTATAATAAAATAAATAGTGCACGTTTTTGAGGGTAACAGTTGAAATTGACACCCCTCGGAAAACCATTGTCAACCTCCGCTCACGCGTCGGTTGACAATGGTTTTCCTTGGGGTGTCAATTTCAACTGTTACCCTCAAAAACGTGCACTATTTATATAAGAATGACATCGGGTAATTACATGCATAAGCATTTCATACATAGACAATTCAAAATATATGATGCATTGGATGTCTATAATTCGGGGTATCTTTAAATTGCCTCTTTGTATACCGTACTTTAGACAAATAGTAAAATTATAGCCTTTCTTTCTCTCATTGAAACCAGAAACACAACGTGAAAATAATTTAATGAACTCATAGGAAAAAATCCATGTGCTACAAAATGAAATGTTCATTATTCATCAACCTTTTCTAACAGAAGATAAAAATGAAAACAAAATTTAGGTCAAGTATATACACTATAACGGGGCAATATTTAGATGATTCTTTATTGATGAAAATTTATTAGGGAAAGAAGGTCAGTTATAATTAGAGGTTCATCTCTTAGACGCGGATATGAGTTTTACCTCTTTTTATTGAATCTTTATAATCCATTAAATGCAGAGGTCGTCTTTAAATTTAGGAGCGATAAAACATATGTCACTGTAGGTACTAACAAATGAGAAATGTGAAACAAAGGAGAACTGCAGGATAAATTTCAAAGTCTGTTCCACTATACTATTTGTATCGTATCTTAAAATACATAAATATCTTAGCACTTTACTACCTTAAACAAATAGAGAATATTTTCTGAAATTTTCTGCTTGGCAAGTAACCCTTTGTGTATAAACAAGGGACTCAAGATTCTTAAGGCTCACCTGGTTATATAATAGTTATATAATAAAAGAATATAAACTGATAGAGGAAAATTTGTTGTCTAGAGAAATAGGATGAACAGGATCAACAAAAATTGTTAGTATGGTAATCAGCAACAACTCAGAAAGTAGGTCTATTTACACTCTTTCGTTAGACTTAACGGCGCAATAGTGCTTAAGCATGCATCACTACTTTTATGATAAAGAAAAGAACTTCTTCAAATAACGTTGTATCTATTTTGCTCCTATTTTTACTCTGCTTCTATTTAGTAATGTTTAATGGACTTTTGAGCTCGAATTCTGTTCGTTATATCCACATACTTCATCTACGAGGACAAGTTAAAAAATCATATACGATCTCAAAATTATTTTTTGAAAACGGATGTAAAACTTAAAAGATAAGAGAACAAATGTAATCGCACAATCTAAACCATCTGCTTTAAATAGAATTGATATAGAAATCTATGACTTTATTAACTGAGAATATACAGTTTTATAACGTGTTATAGTTATTATTACTCAAATTTGTTTGAAACATTGAAATGATATTTATCGAGCTTTAAGTAGACCCACAACTTCACATAGGTTGTTAACAATATTGCTTACAAAGCAATCAAACAAAGATGATAATTACTCCCAGTAAAAGTACATGACTTTGCTATAAACCGAGATAACTGGTTTAAAAAATCGCCGATTTAACCTTTCAAAGATAAACACACTTTTAGTAGTTACAGCACTTACTAGTTTCTCATTTCAACAATGTTGGATTCTTAGAAAAATTATTTTATTTCATTTTAGATTTTTAAGAATTTTAAGGACTTATATCAGTATTATTTGAAAGTTGAAAGGGAAAATTAAACTGTCTGAGTGCCGTCTAATTACGTAAACTTTTCCGTTTCTGTCACAATTACCGGCTGTTGACCACTTAAAAATGCTCTTGTCTAATTCATGCTACAAAAACACTTCCTGAAATTCTTTCAGTCGACGTGTATTCATTTAGTATCAATTGGTAAAAATATGGCAGTTTCATTGCTCTATAAAAAGCTCTGTAGAATTTTCATTCAGCCGTTTTGTCCACTCTCACAGCGACCAGGATTCCATATTGGTGGGCAGATTATTAGTGTCTTATTGTTTGCATATCTTATTTCCGGTGCTTTTGTCATCATTGGAATAAATGCAGTTGAACAGGCTTATTCAGATAAAGCTAAAACAAGGGCTTGGGTTGCAATGATGATAGCTGTGACTCTTGCATTGATCTCTCTGATTATTCTCATTGTGTCTGGTTGCAGAAAAAGACTTACCACCGAAGGGAACCTCCAAAACAAACAAGCTGATCCATCCCTGAAACTCAGATTAATTTTTCTCTGGATCTTTGGACTAGCCGTTATGGTACATGTTTCCATTTATGCTGCTATTTATATGGAATGCATCGTTTTGTTTTCCTTACGAACAGCTGAAATGATTTTTTCAATGATGAGTAATGCAATTCTATTACTTTTCCTTCTAATTGAGTTGAGTTTTATATCGTATTACCGAAACAAAACGTTTGTAAGAAACTCCCTAGTGAGCTTTTCAAGTATTTTTATTCTTGTGGCAAATTTCGTAATATGGTTTAATATTGTAATTAGTAATATTTATGTATTTCAACTTGGAAACAAAACCTTCCCTAGATATAGCAATGAGTCCTATTGTTTTCGAACATCCAAAATACAACAGGGATTAGCAGAGCAATTATCACCTATCTTATAACCAATGCGAATGGAATTTTGTATTCTTGGCTCAAGTTTCATTACTTCATTTTTGGGTTTGCCATTTGACAATGCAATCACTGGCTCTAATAGTCAGAGAAATCAAACTTTAAAGGAGACTCTTAATTGTAGATCGAATCTTCAAGAAGAAAAACGTCGTCTTATTGGAGGAAATATTTGTGTAGCAATATGTGTGGAGTTTTCATCAATATACCACTAAAAATTTCGACTGTATTGCTTGTATTTGCGTACGAATGGAATAATGATGGTGTCATTCTTCTCCTTCAAATTGGCGAGTGTGTGAGCACGTTCAGCAGTATTCTAACATATATATCCGTAGTTATCATCTGAACAAACACTACAGCAACTCTTCTAGACAAGCAAAGTTGACCATCAATGAATACATGTATATCCTAATTCTGACTTCCACTGGTATGGTGACTTACTACATGTTTGGATTAGTGACCGCTTTCTCGAATCCCTCCACTCCGTTAAAAATGTTTCTCTGTAGTCGTGTATTTTTCCTAATGGAGACTTTTCTGCAAACACATTTTTTAATCAAAGTCAGGCGCTATCCTACGAAAGGAAAATCTTAAAATCTTATTTCCTCTGGAGGAATTATTTTGATGTCGACCAATCTTATTCACTGGTGTCTAAATTCTTATAACCAGCAAAAATTTCATAAAGAATTAGAGCCTGGGCTAGTTGGACGCGAAAGTTGGCTGTATATCCGAAATATACTTGTTCCACTAATGCTATTCTATAGGTTTTATTCTGGCATAAGTGCTTATTCTTTGTATATCACATTCAAGCCAAAATGTTGAAAGGATTATGAAATTCAACACACAAAGTGCAAGGTCTACATACTGAGTATGTTTCTAGATTATTTTATTATTATTTTGGTTTTGTTTGCTTGTTTGCTTTGGTAGGCTACTAACAAATAAGTTAATGCTACGAAGCTTTTTTCTCATTATAGTGATCATTTCGCCAGTTCTATGGTTATTATAACGACCTTGTTTGCAAATAAACAATGTCTTTGAGTCGAATTTTGACTGACACTTTTCCAAACAATGTAATTGTTTCTACATCAATCTGTCAACTGGTCAAAAGAGGATGCTTACCTCTCTTGGGCACTGGTGCCATATTTTGTATTTTCAAAGGGTCGTTGTTTTGCCAGGTTCACAAAAACATTTTAAAAATTTAAGAATTAAAAAAAAATCGTTCCTGTAATTACGAATCTGATCACTGCTCGTTTTCTTTATCTTATTGACTACACATCCTTTCGAAAAAATAAATCACTCATGTAGAAAAGCTACCAAGTCGAATGCTTCAGATTTCGACCTGTACTCGGCATTAATGGCTATTGGTCCTTTTCGTGTCAGTACCTTCTGCGACAGGGGACTTCAATTTACAGGTAAACTTCGGTACATGTACCTCGAACACAGATATGTTTAATACCCCGGATATGTCTAAGTAAGACCTCGGTCTCGGCCTTATTTACCATATACATATGTATTATAAATCATTTAAAAAGCCTTGGACACAGAAATCTCGAATACTCCAGTTATCTCGAAGTAAACTTCAGGCCCGAAGCGCTATTTTGACTTGGTTTTTGTCAAAGTTGGTCAATTTTCAGCTCTGTTAAACGTAACTGTTCGCCAGGTGCATGACCGTCCTTAAAAGCTCTAATTAATCTCTCCGAGGTCGGCTGAATTCACAATTCACACCTTTTAAAGCAGGTAATAGATAAACCAGGTTTATAGATCGATAATATCAGATGAATAAAACATCAAGTTTAATTATGAATTTATTTTTTTTAATTGACTCAAATAATTTCGTTTATAAATGAAATGATAAATGTGTGTGCAGTCTGCTGACTTTTATAAAACAAAATCACAGTCATCACTTTACAACTTGATTAATTTTTTTTTTTTTTTTAAAAAATAAAAAGCACAAAAATTCTAAGTTAAAGATTATGGCTTATATGAAGTTCGTCGTAAAAAAAATGATAAATTTTATCGTCAAATTACACCACGTCACGACACTTAAGTAGTCGTTGAGAGCAATCCACTGAAGGACCAGGTCTAAATTCCGGGGAATAGATGGATTATCTATGGGTTGTAAATAAAATAAACGATACACAAAACTGGAACAAAGTTTCAAGCTCTCTCGGAAGTAAAAAAGAATATGCTGCCTATGGACACCATTGCCAAGAATTACGGCATTCCAATCAACGCATTATCAACATGTTAAAAAATGTATACCTTTATTTATTATCTCCTGTTAATATATACTAATTCTAATGGTTTGCAATGTTACGCTTAAAGATTCATTTCTTGATAAAATAATTTGCATGAAATATTTTTTTTTTAAATTTAATCCGGCATTTAATCGTTTTTAACGAAGGGTATCGTTTCACGTGTAACGACGAAAAGTGACCCCCGTAGAATATTGACCGGGGGGTCAAATTTCTCCGTAGAAAAATGACCCCCCGGTCAATTATCTACGGCAAGTAGAGTCATTTTTCGACCGTAGAAAACCCTTCCAGGCCGGTAAATCTACGACTCCACACACGTTGAAAAATGACCCCCATAGAAATCTGACCCCCTACTTTTTCACTATATTTCATAATTAAACCTTTAGATATGAGGTGTGAAATGAGTTAATCCGATGTTGGGGATGGTCGGTGAAGGCCTAGAGTCTCCTGATTTTTTTCTTTCAAATGTATATTGGAGGAGGAGCAAAGTACCTTCCCCGCCTTAACGCCACTTCTCAATACTAGCATGATATACAATGTATATAGTATGGTTATTTTTGCTTGTATCCCATATATATAATCCGTTTTGTTTTTTTCTTGTTTTTTTTTTCTCACAGGTTTTGTTCCAAAAATGACATGATATGTTTCTGACAACGATATACCTGTATGGAATGGATGTTATCGGAAACTATTTAAAGGACAAGTTTGTGACCCCATACTTCTAGCTTAAAATTTGTGCCCGCTTTCAACCTGCCTCCACCCCAGCTTTTACATGTATCAGTTTCTGGATACACCAATTGCATTGAAACAAAAAACGTATTGTATTATTATTTTTAGACAAGGAAAAAATTAGAGAAAGCACGGCATATGAAGCATCCAATATGGAAATGCTATCATTAACTGTAATTGCTGTTTCATATTTAATCATATAATATCTTTTTCCCTCTTTTAGGTTCATTTATCCTTATTTATTACATGAATATTAATACCTCCGCTTCGAAGGAAATGGGGGTATATACCTTGTACCCTGCGAATCTCTCTGTTGTGTGTGCGGGGTAAGTGTTTGTGTATGTCTGTCCGAAACATTTTTTTCGTTGCAGTTTTCTCTGCAACAACTCATCGCAGATGCTTGAAATTTTAATACACTCTTTGGTTCGGCATGCTATACAGTGATATTCATTTTGGTACAAATCTTCTCCGTCTGTCTGTGCGGGTGGGGTATCACTAGAAAGCACTGGCTCATAGATTTGTTGTTTCCCCTGTAATTTGTGTACTTACAGTTATTGTCTGTAGAATTATATTATCTCTATTGTAGGGAAAAACGAATGTATCTAAATAACGTTAACTATGAAACACTATATATATATATTGTTTGTATCAGGATCGCTATATGAAAAACACTGATAGTCTCTAACAAAAAACAAAAAAAAAACCCTATAGTTTACAAAGTTAACTGTAGTTTAATGCAGTATCAAAGGTTTTACTATAGTAAATCAAAGTATTTTTTTGAAAATATGATTGTGGTATTTTATGTTCTTAAATTTATATGTGCACATTTTTTCTATATTTTAGGGAACTAAGAGGGGGTAATCAAAAAGTTCGTGAACTATCTCGTTATTTACAAAACCACAGTTCAGATCAAAATGAAATATGGCACACATTTAGTCATAAACATGTTCTATAAATAGCAGATATGTGCTACACGTTTGGACGTCACAATATAAATATGACTCAATATGTAGATGACGTAACAAAAAATGGTTTACTCAGTCGTACTTGATCAACGAACGGCTTAACATTTATCTTAGAAATTCCTTTTCAGTATCATATAATAATTTGTACACGATTTATGAAGACAAAAAGACATGGCAGAAGTTCAATCATTAATTGGATTGATTGTTTTAGTGAAGGAAGGGAGGTGGTAAAAATTATTTTGTTCTGGTGCCCAGTGAAAGCAAGCTTGGGCAGAGATGTGTCTTTAGTTGAGCAATCTGTAACGAAAGATCGCCAAATTACATTAAGAAAAATAGTTGAATATCTTAACAATAATAAAATTATTGAATCCCTAAAATATCGTTTACCTTAGATTTTAAACATATCATATATGATTAAAAGAAGGCGCCCATACTTTATCCATAATGGATAAACGACGCACCCCAATATAAAAGAGTCGGGTTGTGATGGTCACTATGCTCATTCTGGGAAAAGATATCCTAATCCACCAATCTTATTTGTGACTAATGGGCTATTCTTGTTATAAAGAATAACTTGCATGGTAAGAAATATAAAACTCGGAAAAATCTATTAATTTCTGTGAACAGAACGCTACGGAGCATGTCACGTGAACGCCTGGATCACATGATTCGCGCATGGGCAGATCCATTATAATAAGAAAACGTGAAATAAGATTTCTAAGTTAAAAAATAAGCCGATTATCCAATAAATAGATACAACAGAAAGATTACTGAAAGGCCACTGAAATGTATATGCCATTCAGTCGACTGAATGATAACTGACAGACCACGGAAAAGTCACTGGAAAGGAACTTTTCAGTGACCCCTCAGTGGCCATTCAGTGGGCATTCAGTTACCATTTCGTCGACTGAATGGTGTAATTTCATCCTGTGAGAACGATAGCAGATGTGCATTCAAATCGGAGAGGACCACTTTAAAAAATAATAAACATCGAAATGTGATTTTATTTCTTTTATGGAAGTTTTTAAATTAGTTCGCGAACTTTTTGATTACCCCTCGTATTTCTTGTTCCTTAACATATCATCCCAAAATTTTACATTACTGATATCAATTTCAGAAAGTTTCAGCTTTGAAATCTCAAAAAAGTTCCAAACAAAGTTTCATAGTTAATCAAAGTATTTACTATAGTTAATAATAGTAAACTATAGTTAACTACGAGGGTTGATCGGTAAAATGTGGACAAGTTGTCTAGAGTAAAAAATAATCATCACTGCGTTCTAAAATTTTCACTATTTTCTAGTACACTTTTCATCAATATACATGGCAAATTTCCATTAGATATGTGCTCAAATAAACTTTATGTTATGTGTGGTATCGCCTTACGGCGCACGTATGATAACGTCAAAGTGTATAAAGCAGCGTAACGTTTCCTCTTTGCTAAAAAAAAGTTAGGTAAGTCTCACTTAAATTCGGAAATTTCATTGGTGCACATACTTGAGTTCCCCTTTATTCCTCCATAAACGGTCAAGGAACCAATCTCTTACTCACATGGAACTTTCTGAAGATTTATAAATAAGTTATGGACAGTACTCTCACTATTATTCAACTAAATAGGCTGTATTATATCGATGGTCTACAGTGACAGCGTCTAGTTCTCTTGCTATTGCCACCGTTCACGGTAGCTCAGTCGGTAGAGCGCTCGCTCCGTGATCGGGAGGTCGTGAGTTCGAATCTCGGCCGCGACAGACCTAAGTCGATAAAAAATAGGTAGCAACTGTTCCTTCGCCATGCGCTCGGCACTTTGAAGTGAAAGTTGTATCAGACTTTATTGTAGATATACATGTAATTGATGCAATTTTATTTTAAAGTTATTATTCATTGACAGCATTTTCAATCAAATTGATCTTTTGCAAATGCATCGACTGACACCTTTGATTGCGATATTTCCGGTGGGCAGTTTAGATGGGATGCTCCCTCGTATAGCTTTCGAGCTCTACTCGACGCCATAAAATACATTGGCCTCACACATAGAAACTCTCAGTTACTTAACAAATATTAACCAAAATTCACATTGAATGATATCGATTTACTAATTTTGCTACAGTTGATTGGTTTTGATTTTTAGGTCACCTGAGTCACTCAGGTGACCTAATGCTATCTGTTTTCGTCCGTCGTGCGTCGTGCGTCGTCCGTCGTGCGTTAACTTTTGAACATTTTTAACTTCTTCTCTAGAACCGCTCAACCAATTTCAACCAAATTTGGTATATAGCATCTATGGGTGAAGGGGAACAAAAATTGTGAATTTCATGGTCCCTGCCCCCCCCCCCCCCCGGGGGCCTGAGGGGTGGGGCTAAAACCACCAAAAATAATGCAATCTTTAAAAATCTTCTCCTTTGCTCCTGGACATCAAGCAGTCAAACTGTTGGCATCATTGTAATAAGCATTGAGCTCTCTACCAAAATTGTGAAATTCATGGCCCCAGGGTCAGGGGTTCTGGCCCCAGGGTGGGGTTATATAGATCATATAGTAAAAGTGCATTATTTCTTTGAAAATCTTCTTCTCTGCTCCTGGGTATTAAATAAAGTTACTAAGTACATAGTTATGATGAGCAAGAGTGCCTCTTCCTAAATTGTGAAATTCATGGCCCCAGGGTCAGGGGTTCTGGTGTTAGGGCAGGGCTCTATCAACTATATAATGAAAATGTATTAATTCTTTGAAAATCTTCTCCTCTGCTCCTGGGCATTAAGGTGATAAACTAAGTACATTGTTATGATGACGAGGTGGGCCTCTTCCAGAATTGTGAAAGCCATGGCCCCTGGGTCAGGGGTTCTGGTGTTAGGGCGAGGCTCTATTGATTATATAGTGAAAATGCATTGATTCTTTGAAAATCTTCTTCTCTGCTACTGGAGACTATTTAAACAAACTAAGTGCATGGTTATGATGCATAAGGATGCCTTTTCAAAAATTGTGAATTTCATGGCCCCAGGGTCAGGGGTTCTGGTGTAAGGGCGGGGCTCTATTGATTATATAGTGAAAATGCATTGATTCTTTGAAAATCTTCTTCTCTGCTACTGGAGATTATTTAAACAAATTAAGTGCATGATTATGATAGACAAGGATGCCTCTTCCAAAATTTTTAAATATATGGCCTCAGTTTTGGGGGTTCTTGAGGAGGGGGGGGGGCTCTATTAATTATATAGTGAAAAAGCCTTAATTCTATTAATTAATCATTAATTAATCCTGTCAGCTCCTTAGTGTTGAGCTGATAAATAAATTGCTTAGCTATGATGAAAATGGGAGCTTCAAACAGAATTTTAAATCTTGTGGTCCTAGGGTCAGGGGTTCTGGCATGACGGGGGGGGGGGGGGGGGGGGGCTTTTGATAATATAGTGGAAAAGTGTTAATTCTTTGAAGTCCATAGTTATGATGATGAGGGTAACTCTTCCAAATTTGTAAATTTCTTGACCCTTGGTCTTGGGTTCTGGTGTTAGGGTAAGGCTTTGTTGAATCTGTAGTGAAAATGCATTGTACCTGTGAAATTTTTCTCTGCTTCTGGGCATATCGGAAGCAAACTGAGTAAAAGTTTAAATGATATGAGTAAGCGTATTTCTACCAGATTTTTAAACATCTGGACGATTCGTCTAAGCATTCTGGTCCTGGGCAGGGCTCTATTAATTTGTATTCTACAGAGAGAAGTTATTCCCCTTTTCCATTCATCTTTGATAATTAATCACTGTAAATAATGTATTTGAAAGGTTAATAGAATAAGATAATTATGCAAGAATGTTTATCGTATAATTAAAAAAGTACTTTCTTAGTTTTAATAATCAGGTAGACCTGTAAGTAATAGATAAATAAAAATGAGACAAAAAAAAACTTATCTTATTAAAATATCTTCAAAGACCATAAGAGAGGTCAATGCTAGAGGTTTTAATATGGGTTTAAAAATAGTACAGAAGCGCTTATAGTTTGTAAATAGTCTGAATGGTCATAGTGTTAAGTGGGGGACAGATTAGAACCTAATTTATGAGTTGATACTAATTATTTTGTTGATCCTGATCTTCCTACTTCTCTTGCTTTAGGGCAACAATGCTTCATCTATCAGTGTATTTAACTTCTAAATTGTTGTATTATATTCAGGTGACCGTTAAGGCCCTTGGGCCTCTTGTTAAAAATATATTTAAAGATATTTAAATTAATTTCCATCCTGCAAATAAGGATCTCCACCCAAAGTCACTAGAAATCCCATTATTCCTGGAACCATGTACCCTCACAAAGATGTCATCTCACACTTTGACGTGGGCCACGACGATCCCCATTCCACCAACGTCTAATCCAGAGGCGACACCTCACGGAAAATTATTTCCAGTTATCCAGTTCACCATGGAGAGATTTTGTTACCAACTCATGGAATTTTATAGTTAAAACAATTGATTGTTTATTTCACAATTATCAAAAGCTGGATAAATCATTACAATGTAATATTCAATTTTGTGTCACATCAAGCTTAAATCTATTTAGACAGAGGCTATCAATAAAGGATCCCTTTAGCTTTTCTGTTGAGTTTTGAAATTTTCAACATTAATTTAATCTGTAGAAATAAACATAGGAGTAGACTTGCAGATTTGTGATTCTTCGGTTCTTTATATTCTTAGACAAGAACAGTTTTACAGTTTACAACACGAGCGAGAATGACAATATTTATTTCTATTTCATCTTTCTCGATGTCACCTTATAATGATTCAATAAAATTCTATACACCTGGAACCACGTAATTTTGGTTCTAAAATAAACTTATGCTGAATGGGAATGTTCGCATTGAAATGAGTGACGCTTTCGGCTGAAATATTAAAGCCCCCTTCCTCAAGCTTTTCCCAGAAATACATATAAGTCCAAAGTAGCGAGGGATATGCCTTCTGATTTTTTAAAAGTTTTAAACAATGGACAACAAGCTTAACTTAAAAAGAAAGGAATGAAGAGACACAGACGAAAGAGGCCGGAAATGCTTCTGGCCTCCAAACTTCCATGTACAAATAAGGGATGTATTTAAAAGAGTTCAAACACAACAATAAAGCAAATTGAGTGATAAATGCACAGTTCCTGAGTAAACTGCATAGTCTGTGAAAAACTTTTATAAGATGGACATGGTAGGAAGATGAAATGTATTATTTCTTAATAATATTTGAGAAGAATATTTATTTTTCATGTGTATTCTCTGCCCCTTTGCAGTTATCAGCAATTGTCAAGAAAGTCTCACAATGCAAATAAGTACATAAATCATTAGGAATAAAGATTTGGAATTCATGCTAAGAAAAACAATTGATCTAAAATAAAAATGAAACTCGAAATAAGATTTGTGAAATCAGTCAATTTTGAGCAGTGAAAGAACAAAGAGAGTAATAGACTATCGTACTTTGTCGAACAAGGTCTCTTCGCACAAAGAAATGAAAACGTGATTATAGGGAAATAATTAGAGGTCCAACCATCGGTTTTTATGATTATGATTGGAATTGCCTTAAACCTGGTTAATATTTATGAATATTAATTACATTTTTTGTCTAAAGAACACATTTTAACTTTTATTTTGTGTAAGAAAGTAGGTTGAAAATTAATAATACAGATTTTCAAATTCCGTTCAGTCGGAATTTTTGCTAATGTTTAATAATATGAATTTTTTTTTTTATCATTTTTACATCTTGAATTGCAAGTTTATTCGCTAAAAAAAAATCACGTAGACCGGGAACAAAATATTAATATTCTTTTCAATTAGGGCCGTTCTTACATTTTTCTTAATTCATACACATCGTCTATGATGTCAAAATTAGAAGGGAAAGAGAATAGAAATCTCTAAAATGTAGTAAAGCTCATAAAATGAGGCATAAATTAATCCATTTGTGATCATTTTTGTCTTTCTAATAAAAGAATTTACTAAATGATATAGAAATATCGCAAAGTGTTTTTTCCAGAGAAAAAAGCTTTTTTCTAGTGTTGATCATAGACTGTTCCTTAGAGGGAATTCGGAGTCAGAGGTTTCCTTTTCAAACTCTTGTATGTAGCTGGTATTTTTACATCAGATGTTAATGGTTCCCATGGAACATGTAAACACCGGATGTAGGGATTCAAAGCAAGGACTTAAACAACATCACTCTACGTTTCTTTAAATTGCTCATGTATTATGGATCTACGGATTCTTGTTTTTATCACTGGATTGATTGATTGATTGTTTGTTGTTTTACGTCCCATTCGAGAATTTTTCACTCATATAGAGACTTCATCATAAAGCGGTGAAGGGCTTCAAATTTTGACCTTTACTCGGCACTCAGGGCCATTGAGCAGTGAGGGATCTTTATCGTGCCAACGCCTGCCGTGACACGGGGCCTCGGTTTTTTAGGTCTCATCCGAAGGACCCGCAACTTTCACTTCAAAGTGCCGAGCGCATGGCGAAGGAACAGTTGCTACCTATTTTTTATCGACTTAGGTCTGTCGCGGCCGAGATTCGAACTCACGACCTCTCGATCAGGAATTTTATCACTGGAACTTTAAGTTATATTTCGTGCACAAATGAGGGTAATTTCCGTTTTCAAAAATATATGATTTTAAAGAAGAATAAGGTTATTAGAGTTCTGATATTTTTGAATTACATACAAAAATAAGTATATTTACTTCAGGAATAATTATATTATCGAGTAGAGGGTACCATGTCTTAACAGTTTGAAGTTCTTGATTTCAAACCAAGTTTAAATTATTAATAGTACTCCAGATAGTTATGAGTCTTTCCATTTACAGAATGTTTTGAGTTTGGTATCCCATACACAGGATCAGTGAATACAACAATCTCACAATGTCAGAGATGGGACAAGCAATATCCGCATCCACATTACTTTATTTACAGGCCTGGCACAGATGAAAATTTCTTCAGGACGTTCGACGCAGATCTGCCTTGGTGTTACACGACAAATTCAAAAATAAGATACGAATTCTGCTACGTTCATATTAGTGGTGAGTCAGTCAACATGAGGATGTTACATCCTTATGGGAAACACCTATCTTTTTAAAAATGTAATTTCATTTTGGCCTTACATTCAAATTTCCCTATAACGATCGTTATATTGAGGTAAAGAAATATGACTTTGTCAATAAAAAAAGTTGGTTATACAAACAATGATATTTGTTAAAATAAATGTTTCAATGCTCTTATGTCATTACAATATGTTGGTTTAATCCCTCACAGCAATATATTAACAATTCACTGATCGCAATGCACTTGTCAATGTGACGTCATATCGGAAAATTTGACGCAGTTTGTATGCCGTGAGGAGCGGATCAAGTTATATTTTATACAATTAAAAATGTATTTGTAAATAAATAAAATATTATTTGCAGATATAAAAAAAGGCCATTAACTTGGATGCGATGTCTATTTTACGATTTTAATCATATACTTCCTGTAATTCCATAGAAAAGCGATACTGCTGTATATTTTTATGCAGATTCATTGAAGGGTAATAGAAGGGTCGTAATAAATTGATATATTGCAAGGGCATGCCCTCAATGAATTATGACAAGCTTTAAATATATACTCAAGAAGTATGAAGATATATGAAAAATGCTGCGAATCTGATGAAATCTTGCAAATGAATTAATTATGTCTATATTTAATGTACTTGACCTGCAAAATATCCAACATACGGTCTAACAAATGTAATTTTAGCAGTTAGATAGTAGAATCTATATAGGTTCGCAGCACTTTTTACAAACTACAAAGGGTGTTGAAAATAATTATGAATTAAACTTAGATTTTTAACTTGGTTATGCCCTTGCAATATTGGAATTTATAGGTGACCTCAATACTGCAGAAATATTTGCTAAAATCACGTGACTGACACATCACGTGATAAGTCTAAATAAGAAATCTAATCGTCCTCAACATTAAGTTTTCAACCATATTATATTTGTCCGATAATAGTTAAGTCCTAAAAACAATCGCCCATCCTTGTAAAGTATGCATTTTATATAAAAAAAAATCGCCGAAATATCCATTTGGCACCTTAACTGTACTGCGTGTTCAATCAGTATATATTTCATAAAAGAACAGAGACGACGTATTATAATACATCTATCATTTCCTTAAAAATATGTGGTTTTTGGAGGTACTCCAGAATTTCTTAAATCTCTTAATCACTAATGATTAATAAAACCTCTTTATATACTATCGATTTATTTAATTTTCTCTATGTACATGTATGGATCCTTTGTCAATTTATCTTTCCTTGAAAACAAAGCTTCTGATAAAAATGGTTTCTTGTCTAGTACTTTAACATATAGAGCGTCCAATGTCCTACGGGACATTCTGAATCAGGAAAGTTTGGTGCGCTTCTCTATGGTACAAAACATGCAAGATTTAGTGATGGATGCAATCGACAATAAAACAATAGGCATGTTATAAAGACCAGGCTTAGCGAATTGGCGAAGGAGTTACAGGATCTGGGGGCTACAAACGAAAAAGTGAATGAAGAAAATGTTAAACTGAAAGAGAAATTAAGTGTGGTTTTCGGGATAAGGGATGGAAATAGAAACTTAACAGAAGAAGAAATTCCAAAGTTTAATCAAGCGGAAATATCTTTTCTAAGAACCCAAACTTTGGATATCAAAGAGGAATATCATTAGTTAGCTATAACCTACGCAGACATTCAAAAACTATTTGTTGTTCTGAATAAAACTATAGGTCTGTTAGATGTTAATCATACAGAACTGAAAAACTAATTTCATGAAGAAGTGCAGGTGTAAAGACGAATAATGACCCCCGTAGAATAATGACTGGGGGTCATATTTCAACGACAAGAAATGACCCCCAGCCGTAAAAAAAATTAATTTTTTGCAGAAAAAGAGACCTAGGGGTCATTTTTTATGTGTGCGTCCTATGAAAAATTGACCCCCGTTCAAAAATGACCCCCTTTCCAACAGAGTGCATGATACAAAATTTATAACGGGTGATTGATGCCAAGGTTTGAACCTCAATGTTTGATATTCTTCTTTAAGCCCTTTTTGACCAACACTGGACGAACACGCAATTAAAATGCAATAAATCCGCATTACATTTACCTGCATATTGTTATCTTTTAAGCCTATTGTGTTCTCAGCACATATTGAAAATCGCAAAATGGCTACTATTGGTTATAACTGTTAACGTAATTTCCCTTTATGGCTGTCTTCCATTTGTTTCATATATGGATATTTGACTGATTATAGACATCCATAGCTAAATAACAAACAAGCGGGATGTTCAGGCTTTTCATTGGTAAACATGTCTCCCAAAGTAATCAGCATGCTTTGAGTAGAATCAACTTTTTTTTTTAAAAAAAAATGAAGGAAAAAAAAGAATGAGATAGGTTTTCAGAAATAAATACGGAAAATTATGCAATGTAATATATATAGGTATATTTTGAATGGCATAAAAAGTGGTGCAAATGAGGTAGAATGTATCGAAAATGACGTAATAACTCGTGCGAACGACATAGTGTGGATATATATATTTCTTTAATGAAAAAATTCGAATTTACTGTTAAAACACATCTACAATTTTTAATATAATATGGCGATTAGTAAAGAAATTATGACAGAAGTCGGCGTACTTTTCGAACAAGCCTCTTACATGTAGTTGATTAATTCAGACCGAAAATAAAGACCAAAAATGAAAGAAAACCGGATGAATGATCTTACAAGTCCAAGAACGAATTTAATGTCCATATCGACGATCTATATACTATTATGTCGATGTCATATTGATATCGATCCTGATCAATGCAATAAAATTGAAAATACTGGATATCATATATGCCTCGAGCTCAGTGATCTGTCGATATCGTCGATATAGACAATATTATGAATATACTGCATCGATATCGATCCTGATTTGTATTTTATTTTCAAGTTGAGGTATAACAATTATACAAGGCGACAAGCGATGTCGATATTGATTCATTTTGGCATGAATCTGTATATAAATAAGGTTGACAAACAAATCTAAGGTTATGGATTGTAAATGTCAGGGGTAAGGGTTAGGGTAATATGTTAGTAATATGTAATATGTTAGCATTTTGGGTTTTACCAATTTACTCCAACATAAAGAAAATACATTACAAATATATAGGTCCTTCTATGTTAGAAGTAGGGTATGTAAAACGTGAGGATAATGAACGATGGTCAATGTCATACATGAAGTACAAACAAAACGAATAGTGAACAGGGCAAAAACATACATAAAGTACAAACAAAACGAATAGTGAACAGGGCAAAAACATACATAAAGTACAAACAAAACGAATAGTGAACAGGGCAAAACATACATGAAGTACAAACAAAACGAATAGTGAACAGGGCAAAACATACATAAAGTACAAACAAAACGAATAGTGAACAGGGCAAAAACATACATAAAGTACAAATAAAACGAATAGTGAATAGGGCAAAACATACATAAAGTACAAACAAAACGAATAGTGAACAGGGCAAAAACATACATAAAGTACAAACAAAACGAATAGTGAACAGGGCAAAAACATACATAAAGTACAAACAAAACGAATAGTGAACAGGGCAAAAACATACATAAAGTACAAACAAAACGAATAGTGAACAGGGCAAAACATACATAAAGTACAAACAAAACGAATAGTGAACAGGGCAAAACATACATAAAGTACAAACAAAACGAATAGTGAACAGGGCAAAACATACATAAAGTACAAACAAAACGAATAGTGAACAGGGCAAAACATACATAAAGTACAAACAAAACGAATAGTGAACAGAGCAAAACATACATAAAGTACAAACAAAACGAATAATGAACAGGGCAAAACATACATAAAGTACAAACAAAACGAATAGTGAACAGAGCAAAACATACATAAAGTACAAACAAAACGAATAGTGAACAGGGCAAAAACATTGACCCCTGGAAATTACAGAGTTGGGATAAGGTAGATAGGAGATGTATGCATCCCCTATTGACCGCTTGCACCCGCCATGAGCCCTATGTATTAATCAGAGTTCGTAATCAAATCTATGTGCTGCTCAATTACTAGTAATTTATTACAATTATTTTAGTATATAATCAGGACTAAATTATTCAGTGGGTTTAGGTGTAATTTCCAGAGAATAGTCAGATGAATAAAATCCACCTGCAGTAAGCTCTGAACTTATTTCAGAACTTTTTTTGTTCATTTCTTATATTCAACTAAGACATTTTTTTTGTAATATGCATATGAATAGAGCAGGCCTCATGAGAGCTTCAGCTTTAGCCAGAAACTAAACACTGTTGATATGATGTACAAGTCAAATTGTTCAAAAATTAAAAAAAATTAACATTGCATCAACTAATGACACACTTGTATATCTGATTAAATATTGTTTATTTAATTCAATGCTCTAAAACAGCACTTTCAAAGGATGACCATAGTTGCTTCGACATTTTACGGAAATTACCGAGTTTAAAGGGAAGAGATGGAGTATACAGAATATCCGTAGCCTCTGCATTTAAGTCAGTTTACTCTGACATGAGTACTGACGGTGGAGGCTGGACGGTGAGTACAACTGGGCAAAAATGGGGGAAAACCAAACGAGGTTTTACAAAAGGGGACAAAGTCAACAATTCTTTAAAAGTAATTTTCTTTCAAAAGAAAATATTGAATTCATGATTTGAAGTTGTCACTATTCGTTTAAAAGATACATAAGTATGTTTTTATTAACTCTAGTTGAGTAAATTTTCAGCTTTAAAAATGGATTAATTTGTTAAAGGCGATACAAAGAAGACAGGACGGGTCTACAGATTTTTACAGAACATGGTCAGAATATAAACAAGGGTTTGGGGATCCCTCTAGAAACTACTGGATTGGTAGGATTTCTATTCTCATTGTAGAATTTAACATTATTTCCCTCTTATACCCCTTAACATCATTTATATAATATCCAAGATGTGTATTCGAGTAGTTCTCTTTTTTTTTTGAGGAAGAACTCCAGTGTCGTCTATTTATTCATTGTAAAATACCATATTCCTATAGAATAGTACATGATGAATGGAATCGAAGTACAAAAAAGATATCCGACCATTATTTTTTTTTATTCCTTCTTTTATTTTCATTTAGTAATAACGCTCTAAGTTAAACGATCAGTATGAGTGAAAGGGGACATTTTTAATTTTTTTTTTTTTATTATTTTTAGGGCAAAAGATTGGTTTTACAAGACTTGTCATAAATATCTGCTTTTAGGTATTCCATTTTAAATTGAACAACCTATTAACATTTTCTTGACCTTTTAAGATAATGAAATCATGAAGCTTTAAGAAGATTAAGTTTGCATTTATTTCTAAAACAATATCACATCCAAATTGAGCTCACCAAACCAGGGCCTCTTGAAAACTTATTTGGTGCAACATTGTCTGCTTTTCTTCAATGCCAATTCCAGAGAGGAATAAATTTATATTTTTTGTTGAAGAGCTACCCTTTACCACAGAATTGCAGAAAAAAGTAAAATTAATAGGATCCAACGTGTGCTAATTTTGCGTTAATTTTTACTTAGGAATGAATAATTCCATCTAATTACATGTTATTCTTTCCTTTTTTTTTTTCTTCAAACAAACAGCTTAATATCACCTAAAATCCTGTTGATATAGAATGTTTAACAACAGAATTTGTCAGAAATAGCAATAATCAAAGAAATAATCTAAACAAATGTTTTGAAAAAAAATGTACATATTAAAAAGTATGAATAATAAACATAGTGATAAATTATGACCTACGTTTATCGCATTCTCTTAAAAGGAAATGACGCAATGTACAAGATGACAAAGAACAAGAACCAAGAACTCCGGGTTGAGCTACAAAGTTTTTGTAGGATTGAAACATACGCTCAGTACTCCACATTTTATGTCGGTGATGAAGGCAGTAAATACAGACTCGCTGTGTCGGGGTATTCAGGAACCGCGGGTAATTTTTTTTTTTTTTGGTAATTTGTTGCTTTACAAACTTCACACATAACAAGCATGCTTTATACGTTTTTACACATAATTTTAACGTTAAGAAATAAACTATACATCAGAATGAATTTCATTCTTTCTTATTCAAAACGCAACGCATTATGAATAAATAATCATTAATTGTGGTGTACATGTTAACGCTTACAGTTTTCTTTCAAATATTTAAAATAAACCTTAGGGCTTTTGATATCACCAATCATTAAATACTGTAATCAAATATACCTACACACGTCCTTTCGTACATACATACAATAAATTATAATCCAGAATTTTTTTTAAACAAGCCTTTTTTCTAGAATGTATTATATATTATTAAATGTATAAAGTTCACATTTGATTGTTACCAATGAAAGCTATTAAGATATTTTACACAAAAATCCAGATAAATCACAACTACATTGGAGGATATTGGGTTAAGATAATTCATTGTTTCCATAAGTAATAAATTCTAACATTATCAATATTTTAATCCAGGTGACAGTTTGATATATCCTCATAATGGTATAAAATTTACAACTAGAGATGATGATAATGTCAACTGGTCCGGTGGTAACTGTGCTGTATTAAATCACGGAGCCTGGTGGTAAACCGGCTGTCACCAATCCAACCTTAATGGAGAATACACCAAGTCAGCCGTGACGGGTAGTAGATTCCCGATATGGTATGATTCGAAAGGATATGAAGCACTACGAAAGACTTTGCTGATGATTAGACTCATAAAATAAATTCACTGTATGATCAGTCCTTGGAAGTAATGCTTTTAGGATTTTCTTTTATCGTGCAAACGACATTTGCAACTTTCTGCCATTTATTTTTCTAAACATACACTTCATCTCGTTAAAGACAGACAACTGCTTCATCAAGAAAAATGGAATTGGTTAATTTGCATACCTTGGCAGTGGACATATACAAACTGATTTTAATATTTCTTTAAAAAAGAATTCTGATTCTACTGACTACTTCAAGGTTGATATTAAAAACCATTTTTTTTATTTCTTTTTTTTTATTGACAACTTCCATGTGATCTTTTGACATGTCCACAACTAATCTGTTGGATTTCTCATGGGTGCTAATTGTGCTCCATTATTAGAAGACTTGTATGTGTTTTCTTAAAAAGCAGTAGTTATTTAGAAACTTGAACATGTAAAGAGGAACAAAATGTAACGATAACAAAGTGATCATTCTCATAAGTCCATTTAAACAATACAAATTATGAACAATGCCAACATGGACCTCAGAACACAGAGATTGGGCCAGGTACCATATGCATGGAGGCGTAACCCTTCAGGTTACATCCGATGTGTGCTCTGTGTTTTCATGAAGTAAAAAAACCCGTAGATCATTCAGTGTGGAAAAAATGACCTTAAAATTTGCATGAAAGAGTCACAGACATATTGTATTTACAAACTGAATCATTGTATCGACCATAGATTTTGCGAAATGTTGACTTTAAACGAGAAACCACTGTATTGTCAACTTATTTGTCAATAGTGTGCCTTTTAGAAATGGTTTTACGTAGAACATGCAACTGTGTTTCGAATCAATTGGGGGACATACACTCTATATGCAGGTTAAAAATCTGATCTGCTCTGGAATATCGAATAAGTTTGGAGACAAAAAATACCATATGTAGTGTTATGAGGTGTTGTGTTGTTGAGATTTGTTTGTATTGCTTCATCATATATATATATATATATATATATATATATATATATATATATATATATATATATATATATATATATATATATATATATATATATATATATATATATATATATTGCGTAACATAAAAAGAAAAAAAAATCTGGAACATTCCGGAGTGGTCAACATGGTCAACAACGCAAGCACCCTCAGGTGACAACCCTACTCAGATCTGATAATTGGTAATGTCTTCCTTCATTGTGAAAAAATTACTTGATGCGCCTTTCAATACAAGTAAAATGCATGAAATTATCCAACGTTTACGTCATAGCGACAAGTGAATTGCAATCAGGTACTTGTTTATACTTTTTTTTGTAGCAACATACCGTTATCAAATGCATATGAATTTTATATCTCCCAGTAATTCGATATGCAAGATGGTGGATGTGCTTCACGTCTGACTAATTTCTAAATTGAGCCATGCAATTGACAACAAGATGATGAAACAAGGATATCAACAGCCTCGTTGAAGTCATCATTTCGTAAGTTCTATGGTCTATACAATGGCCTTGTCAGCAAATACAATCTATCATTAAGTCGAATGCTAACGTACGCTTATCATACTAATTGTTAGGCCATTATATATACACTGAATTATCTAAAGATTTTTACTTACGTTTTTCCGATCATGACAATGAGCACAACGCGGGTGTGACAGGTTGACAGGGGATGCTTACTCCGCCATGACACCTGATCACACCTCTGATGTTTTTAGAGGCCAGTCTTTGTTCTGGTCCCAATTTGTATTGTTTCAATGGACTTTTAAGCTGAATTACTGTCGTTATCTCGATACTTAAATCTATTTTGGGTATCATTAAAAATTGCTTTGAAACAATGGTATATTTCTTAAAATGTCATTATTCTAGCTTCATGATAACGTTAAGAACGTCCTCGGAATAACTACGTGTTTATAAACACATAAAATGATACAGGATCACTAAATGATTTTTAGAAAGCGGGTATAAAACTTAAAAAAGAATAGGGAACAAATGTGTATTCATAATGTAAGCTATCAACTTTGAGAAGATGTGATATGGAAAAAGATGAGTTTAAATTTATTAGTTTAAATGAAGTTATTAATTGTCTCATATTTATCCATGTAATTTTTTAAAAATATTTATTTGATATAGGTTTCTCTCAAATTAAAATTGAAAATGTAATTTATAAATTAAATATTAGTAAAACAAATCAAAACTATATAGAACAATACGACAATTATGGTTAAGCATTATTATGATATAAATTCACATTCTTTGGTTTAACAGAGAATATAGTTAATTGAGTATTTACCTGTATTATTATACCATAAACAATATGTATATTTAGTATGTCTCTTGTGGATGCATTTATCAATGATTATACAATGAAACACTGCTTTCATCATATTTAAGAAAGGTTTCTCCTATCATTTGGATCCTCCTCCTTCTTTTGTTTTATGTTTCTAAATCTGTTTTGAACATCCGGGGGACCAAACTGGACTAATAAAATCTTGTATCTTGTACATGATTTTGCTATAAACCCATATTACTTGTTTAAAATCTCGCTCACTAACTCTTTCAATTATAAATTTGTATTTCAACATTGTCACCGAAATCACACTTTAAAGGCGAGCCTGAATTACAGAAGCTATCTTCAAAAAAAAACTTCATCTAATTGGACGACATATATGTGTAGCGACGACTGGAGTTTTCGGAGTTTTCAACGATATACCAATATGTATTTCGTCTGTATTGCTCGTCTTTGCTTACGACTGGAATTTTGATGGCCTTATTCTTCTACGTGAATTTGGCGAGTGTGTGAGCATATTTAACACTATTCTGACTGTTTACATGCATTTATCATTTGAACAAAAATTGTTCAAAACAAGCAAAGCCGACCACCAATGGAGGTGTCCTAATTCTGACTTCCATTGGTGTGGTGATTTACTACATGTTTGGATTAGTGATCGCTTTTTCGAATCCCATCACTCTGCTCATGTTTCTCTGTAATCGTGTATTTTTTCTATAGGAGACTTTTCTGCAAAACATATTTAAATTAAGGTCAGACGCTATTCTATTAAAGAAAAATCTTCAACTCTAATTTCCTCTGGAAGAAGTATTCTCAAAACCACAAATCTTATTCACTGATTTCTAAATTCTAATAACCAGCCAAGAATTCATAAAGAATTAGAGGCTGAGCTAGTTGGACGCAAAAATTGGCTGCATATACGTAATATACTTGTTCCACTAAAGTAATTCTATAGGTTTTATTCTGGCATAAGTGCTTACTCTTTGCATTGTCTATACAGTGCAGGGAACTAATTTTATTACATAAACCAGCATCAGCATAAGCATTAGTAGCATCAGGATCGAGCTAGCATCAGCATCAGCATTTAAAAAACAGCATTACCAGGATCAGCATCAGCAAGCAAAGGATAAAACCAGCATTGACCTACATAAAATCAGCATTATCCTATTAGCATCAGAAAATCAATGAGTTTTAATTCGGTAAAAAATTAAAAAAGAAAGAAAGAATATTGGTTAAAGTATTCACATTATTGATATATAGTGAGATATTATGATCAAATAATTGTAAAAGACACTTTTATTGCTTTAGACGGCAATGCTGAAATTCATTATCTACTTCCGGTAGCATGATGCTACTTCCGGTAGCATTGACCTAATTATAAAACAGCATCAGGATAAGGATTACTAGCATTAAATCAGCAAGCAAAGGAAGCATTCAAATCAGCAAGGAAAGGAAGCATTCAAATCAGCATCGATGCTGTAACAAAATTAGTTTCCTGCACTGTATATCGTGTTTCAACCACATGTTTTAAGATTATTCCTTTTTTGGTTTTATTTGGTTGTTTGCTTTGGCAAATTACTAACAATTGTTGATGCTACAAAACTAATTTGATTTAAAAAAAAAAAAAAGGTAGCAACGGTTCCTTTATCAAGCGTGCGGTACTTTGAAGTATAAGTTGCGGGGTTTTCGGACGAGACTTTAAAACCGAGGCTTCATGTTACTGTAGGCGTTGGAACAATAAAAATCCCTCACAGTTCCATTGCCTTGAGTGCTAAGTAAAGGTCTAAATTTGAAGGTCTTCTCCGGTTAAATAGATATGGCGGCGTCTCTATACGGGTGAAAAGTTCTCGAATGAGATGTAAAACAACATACAATCATTCAATTATTAATATTACCAAACATATATGTATGACTCAAAAATTTAATTTATTTCAAATTCATGGTGTAGGGAAAGCTGCTCCTTTTTATGTTCCAGTCAGAATTAAACTACTACTAAACTTTATATAGGGAGTTTTCTTATTTTTTGTGTGTTTGTTTGTTGTTTTACGTCCCTCTCGAGAAATTTTCATTCATATGGAGACGCTACTACTTGCCGGTGGAGAAATTCAATTTTTGATCTATGCTCGGCACTCAGCGCCATTGAGCAGTGAGGGATCATTTTCGTGCCAGCATCACCAGACAGGGAGCTTCGGTTTTTAGGACCTGTCTCCACGTCCCATAGTGGGATTCGAACCTGCGACGAAAAGATCAACTCATTACTCCGCGACTCTAGAGCAGACACTCTACCACCGCGCCACGCGGGGAATTTTATAATACTTATAAGTAATATAAAATTATTATTTTATAAAAAAAAAAACCAATAATAGCAATATTATACTAGAGAAAGACATAGATGGCAAACTTACAACAATACTTTATGATAAACGGGATGATTTTAGCTTTTCTATCGTCAACTTCCCTTATTTTTGTAGCAATATACCATAATCTCCTGCACGTGGAGTTAATGTCTCCCAGTTGATTCGATATGCAGGTATATAAAGGAAGTACCCGTATCATTTTTAGGCGAATTTAGACTTTTTTCGTAAAATGTAACATTGATAAATCGGAAAAACCATAGATAAAACATTTAGTATTATTATTCATTGAATAGACGTCATTGAGTCTTAGGCTAAAAGAAGCACTCCAATACGACGTCATCAAATGACGTCTATAAATAGAAAACTTCCCTTAACGAAAACTGAAAAGTTCAACACTACCCCGGGGATAATTTATTTCTTTTTGTGAAAATGATTGTGTAAAAACATCACTGAGTCATTCAAAGTGCTGCTAGAATACTACTCTCCCGAGACAGAAAAAATATTCCAAAGTTTCGCATGAAACCTTACAAAAATATTTTCACATTTTGTACATACGATCAAGGAATTGTGATCAATTCATGTTAACCAAAACGATTCTAGCAGCACTTTCCGAGAACTATAGAATGCAAGCTTTCGATACAAACAAAAATTATGTTTCAAAGTATGTGGCGTAGTATTGAACTTTTGCATCTTTATTGTTAGAACGACAGAGGAAAGACTGATCGGGATTTAAAAACACTGTCTGTGTTCATCATAAGAAAACATGATAAGTGCAAATCAGCATACCTGATTCTTAATCTCTAATCACACACGACATTCATGGTATATGCCTTAAAACTGCCATTTCATGTATTTGTTTACACGAATTCTCGTCACGTTTAATTTTCACTCAGCAAATATTTGATCCATAGTTATGACGTCATGGGTTTGGTTTTTAACCTCCGTGATGAATACTAAGCTATTACATGCAATAACACCCCAAAACGACAAGATTTAGTTTATATTACGTTTTTGAATGATTCCATCTTTAAATATAGATATTAAGAAATCATTATCTCTAAAGTTCACGTCATACAGTTTACAATATACTGTATAGGCAAGTAGGCAAGTAGGATATCTGAGTGCAGCCTTAACATAAATGTGCCCTTGTACGCAGGCGCTTGCTATAGTTTCTAAAACGAGACAAACTATTGACGAATAAATTGAGGACACAAGGATACCAACAGTCCCGTTAAAATCAACATTTCGCAAATTCTATGGTTGATGCAATGACTTTGTAAGCAAATACAATCTACAGTTAATTCAAATGTTGGCTGTCTTTTTTCATACATATTGTCAGGACTTTTTTCACACTGAATTGTCTCCGGATTTTTGCGTTTACCCTATCATGACAAGAAACACACTTCGGGTGTGTCCGGTCGACGGGGGTGCTTACATCTCCAATGCACCTGATCCAACGTCTGATGTCTTTAGATGTTCGTGTGTTTGCTCTTCTCCAAAATTTTCCGATAGACTTTTGAGTTTGATTACTGTTCGTTATCTTCAAATTTCATCAATATTAATAAATTAATGTTTGTGAGGAATTACTGAAAAAAGGATCTCCCTTAAATGATAACAAATTCCCTGTGTAAAAAAAGTTTCAAATTTATCAGGATTTATATTCTATAAATACCTGTAAACATGCCTTAAAAACTCGAAAAGGGCGACTTTATATTGGAATCCGTATCTTTACATTTTGACATGAAATATGACTGATTGTATGTTGTTCTTAGTCCCATTCGAGAATTTTCACACATATAGAGACGTTACCATTTATCGGTGATGGGATTCAAATTTAAACATATGCTCGGCACTCAAGGCCATTGAGCAATGAGGGTTCTTATCATACCAAAACCTGCCCTGACACTGGACCTCGGTTTTTAAGACCTCATCCGAAGGACCCGCAACTTTCTCTTTTAATACCGGGCACATGGCGAAGGAACAGTCACTACCTATGATTAAGTGTTAGATTTGACTTGGCGCGTCAAACGAGGATCGAACAAAGGGCCTATAAATCACGACACGAACGTCCTACTGCTAGGCTATCGTGACCGGTACATGAACTATGAAGATAACGAGCAGTTATCATGCTCTAAAGTCCATTGGAATAATACAGATTGGGAGCAGAGCAAACACATGCATGGACATATAATAGAACCCAAGGTGATTGCGTGTTTTTCTTGATATTAATTTTACCAAGTGTTGTATGTTTGATATGTTTGATAGTAAAACTAAAGATTCTGTACGATTGAGGACGGACTCGAATTAAAATAAAGCTGATAAGGTAACATTCTGTCCATCATCTCGTACATGTATAGTGTTCAGTCCCTTTCACAGCGCCAATGTATTGTAGATTGTAGGTTTGTCCGGTTGACAGAAGATGTTTACGTTCCATGGCATTCAGTTGACAGGATGCTTACTCGTACTAGGCCCCTGATCCCATCTCCGGAATTTCCAGGTGTGCGTGTTTTATTCCCTGTATCGTCTAGATTATCGATATTTATCATTGTTCGTTATATTCACCTTTTTGTTATCTTTGTTATCGTTGTTAAAAATCTCTCAGAATAAAAGATGTATTAATGAATTTTCGATATTCTTTAAAAAAAATATTTTTATGTTTTGCTAATAATGTCACATCTACACAAAGAACAATTTTATTAATGTATACAATGCTTGCTGAATTGGGCATTACATGTACTATCCATATTTGTTTCAAAATCATATTTAACTAGAGGCCCAAGGCCTTAACAGTCAAATGAGTATAATACAACCTGTATAGGATCCATAGAAGTACAACATCAAGGAAAACTGATAGAATGAAAATATGTTGACCAAACGCAAGAGAAATAGGATGATCAGGGATCAACAAAATAGTAAGTCTAGTATACAGTAACATGTCATAAAAGTAGATCGTAGATCTATTTATTTGCTTGTACTTGCAAGTGCTAATACACTCCCATTTGTCACTATCACCTCGCAAACTAAACTTTGGTGCTTGTGCACTTGTAGTATATCCATTCCCTCTCACATTGACTGTTTGAAGAATATTTATTGTAAAAAAGATAACGTATTTTGTCTCATTTTTATTCATCAATTATTTACAAGTCTACCTGAATATTGAAACCTATGAAAATAATTTTTGTATTATATATTTTTGAATTCATGTTTAATTCATTTTATTCAATTGACTTATCAATTACTTTATCTTCACTGATTAATTATCATAGGTGAAATATATGGAGAATAGCAAATGGGAATAACTTCTTAGTTGAATGCAAATTAATTTAACAACAAGATATATAGAATTCATTACAACGTTGTACTCCTTTTGCCTTCTAGACGCCAAGGAGCAAAGAAGAGGATATTAAAATCATTGATGCATTTTCACTTAATAATGAGCACCACTATAACAACAGTTTGCCTGAATTTCATAATTTTGGAAGCAACACTATTGCTCAACATTACTATATATTAGATAAAAAAAAAACCAAATAGGGCGTTAAATCCACACATTTCTTATTAGCCTTATACATAAAAAGGTCAGTTTATAAATAAAGTCTGAAAATCAAATTGAATGATTTTGATTTTCTAAAGATATTGAATCCAATCCTTAAAATAGTTTCCATCCTGCAAATGACGATCTTCCTGCATTGTCACTAATAATATTTCCATTATTCCACGAAGCATGTGTCCTGACGTAGATGTCATCTCCCTTATTGACATGCGCCACAACAATCCCTGTAACTCCAACGTCTGAACCAGAGGCGACACTTAGGTAAACTACTCCCAGTTCATCAGTATTAACCATCAGTTGTGTTGAGTGATAACTACTATAACGAACTCTGATTGTCCAAGTAAATACATAAACCCCGCTTTCCGGCACCATGAATACCCCTGTTGTAGAATGGTACCCATTTCCAAGATTGGTTTTCACGACATCGAACGACAAGGGATGCTGAATAGTTATTATTGGTGTGTTCTTCGACATATAGGCGTAAAATGCAATAGGTTTAACCATGTTAGAAGGATAAGGTGTTGTTGTCACAGGGGAAAGCATTCTCTCTGAAAGAATTACAACTTGATTATGAATTTAAAAAAACCCTTCAAAAATGAACTTCTGAAGTAAAGTAAATACCATTAAGGAGGCATGAATTATAAATTTATTGATTATAATTTTAAAATTTATTCCAGGGGGTGATACTGTATGTTGTATGAATGATTTTGTCGCCACTCGACATAGACACAGATTACAGTTAGCTAATTTGGATGAGTTTGAGTACTTTGTTCATGAAAATAAGAAGATAATTTACAGTTTCAAAATGAAATTAAGAGAATGTAAGGGAATGTCTTGAATATTATTGCTAAGAATATGGCGAGATTTTGATATCAACTTAGAATATTATCTTAGTTGAAACAGTTCATTTTTATTTTTGGAACAATAATTAAAAGCTGGTTAAATCATTACACTATAATATTCAATCTTGTGTCATGTCTAACTATTCTATTTAGACAGAGGCTATAGATAAAGGATCTCTTGATCTTCTCTGTTGAGTTTCGAAATTCTCAGTATTTAATCTGTTGAAAAAAAATATGTGGCATAAGAGAAGGTGGAGATAAATACAAGTTTCAATATATATGGAAAAATCACCTTATTTTGTTTGTTCGCTGGCATCGTTAGAGAACAGGATGATCTGAATTTTCTCATGGTTTGAAGAAATTTTCAAAGAAATAAAATTAAAGAATATAAAAAGAACAATTACACGAATATTGTTCAGATTTCGATATATTTTTATGATTTTAGTTCTATGAAGCGAAGTTAGTCTGCTATAATCTTATAATCATTAACTAATCAGAAGTGATTATCCTATCTTATCAGAGATAAGAAGAGCAATGTTTCATGTTTTTATAGAAACAAAGTGTTCTTACAGGCTCTAGGAATGCCTTCAGAAATTTCTCTTTTAGAAAGTTTTATTTATTATCAACTTTAATAATAAAGACTCATTACCTTGATAACACCACTTTATACCTTTTCTACTGTTAATTCATCAGAATATCATGGAACGCTATGATAATATTTGTGAACACGCAGTTATATAAATTCTACTGTTAATTCATTAAAATAAAATTGAAAGTTATGATGATATTGTCTTACTTTTGTTGATATTTCCTTTGAAATGGCTGTTTTTCTCATTGGTATCTCCAGTTCTGATTTCGGATATTCCAGATTCATCAGGTTGAGATGTGTTAGATTCTTGAATTTCTTTGCCCTTAGATGTCATTTCTTCATTTTCAAATTTTTGAACGTGAATTTCATTTTTTGAAATGATTTTTCTTAGTTCGGAAATGACTCTTTCTTGCTCATCAACTCTCGCTTCAAGTCTTTGAATATGTTGGATATTATTTGCCTGACCTTTGACAAGCTTTGAAAATTCACGAACAGTTCTCTCTAAAGTCAGAATTCGATCATCACAAGTTTTAAGTTTTGAATCGTTTGTGTCCTTGCCTAGTACGTGTAATTTATTTTCCTGAATACGTAGATTATTTTCCGCTTTGCTAAAATTTGGATATGGAATATGTTTTTTTACCTCCAAATTCATTGACTGAAATTCTCTTTGTACTGAATTCAGCTGTTCTTTTCCAATAGTTTTTTCCAACAGGGCCACTCTAAGCGTTAACATGCGGAGTTCATCAGTATATTAAAAAGCAAAGCAGATTTGATGGTATAGCAGAAGACTCAGTAAAATCAACATTTCCAGTTCTTCAATAGGACTGATAAGAACTATAAATTGCCCAATATTTTATAGGTAGCTCTTATCTTGTTTGTCTTAACTTTCGCACTTTGAAGCATACACAAGAAAAAAAAAGTTTGCTGGAAAGAAGGGATTTTTGCACATAAATAACAATGTATTTGTCCGTGCTCCCATCAGTCTGTACAATGTTAATTGTACAGTAGTAATTAAGATCGGAGCAAACATGAAGCCCTATAAACATTATGGTAAGCCTAGGGGCCTAATCTATGTAAAAAAAAAATACTGCTTTCTCCTTTCAATATATTTATTTTATCAAAATACACTATAAAGCCAAAACGTATTGACATTCCCATTTTTTATTGACAAACGTAGACAATTATAATTACTGACAATATACTGTCTTTGCTGTAGAACAATTACTAACGTTTTTATTACTAGTGCTGATAAACTTTTAAAAAAGTGTTGATTATCTTAGTCGGTGCTGATAAACAATTAGTGACCCGTTTACTGTCTCTTCTGAAAAAAAAAAACATAGACAAGTACTGACATTTACTGATAAGTACTATCCCTATAAAACTAGTATTGTTCTTGTTCTAATGGAAACTGCAGAGGTATGAATTTGAATTTCTTATATCCAAAAAAGTTTTTATTTTCTTTCTTGTTTTAATTTCTACGGAAGCCGGTAGGTGCCAGGTAGAAAAATATTTTATCTGGCGGCCGCCAGATAACTTTCTGGCGGCCGCCAGATCTTTTTATCTGGCGGCCGCCAGTTATTTATGTGGCGGCCGCCAGATAATTATTTGGCGGCCGCCAGATAAAATATTTTTTCTACCTGGCACCAACCGGCTTCCGTAAATTTCAAAAATGAAACATTTTATGACAAATATACAGTAGAACTGTTTTTTTTTTTTTAAATATATTTCATAAGGGATACATATGAATTATCAAAACCTTTAAACAGATAAGCACTTTGTCAGATATTTGAGTGACATTCTGTTTCATACTTTTCTCATACCAGTTATCCGAGGTGAGTTCGATCTACACGTACACTACCTGTATTGGATTCCTAAATTTCATAAAAATCATTACAAACAAATATACATTCATGGGCCAATGGTCTCCCAAGTTCTTATCTTTACTTCTTACAAAAATAGTTACTGCTGTAAGGGAAAAACTTCAAAAGTAATGTGCTATAGCGTATTATAGAAGTTGTGTAAATCAAACTTGGATCCTCAAAAACTCTAAAGAAATTTTAATAACTTCAAAATCACCAAATATTTCAAAAGTCTATAAAATCAAAACATAAGACTTTTTAACACTTTTTACAAACAGTTCCCACAATAAATTAAAAACTAGATGCTGTCATGAGACAGTAATACCCGCACTAATGTGTTTGCCTCTAAATGCAGGCACGTAGCATCGGGGGGGGGGGGGGGGCAGAGGGACCCCCCCCCCACTTTTTTTCGAAACATAACTTTTTACTATTGAAAATGTTCATGAACGGGTGGTCCCCCCCCCACTTGTTGTTGCATTATAGTCAAATAAAGGTAATGTAGTAGTGTATATATAAAATTGGGGTACTGAAAGAAGTTGGAATCCACCCCCCCTCCCCACCCCGAGAAGGATTTCTGCGTTTTGAAAAAAAAAATTTTGGCCTGTCAAATTTTTTCGGGTAAGTTGAAATTTTTTTCTCTGGCTACCCCCCTCCCCTCCACTTTCAAAAACGTTGCTACGTCCCTGAAATGTGCTCTGACTGCTCTCCTTCAAATTCTGGTAACCAGGGAAGAAGCAACATTTAAATCAAGCATAAAATACTCAGGTGAACATGCAGCCTATATGGGCCTCTTATGTAAAAAAAAAAGAAAAAAAAGAAAAAAAAATCACTTAAACTCCTTTCCCAAATGTGAAAACCTATTTCATGGTGGTGGTGGTTGGGGGGGTGGGGTGAAGAGGAGGGTTGGCCGCTCAGTTTTTAAGCTTCATATGAATAACTTTTCATACCAACTGAACAGGGGTCGGTGTTTTCTGGGGGGGGGGGGGGTCCAAGGTAATTTTTCGTTTTAGTTGCTTTCGTATATAGATTCCGTGTATAGGTTCCGGATCCCCCCCTCTAGATCCGTGCATGTACGAGGGGTTATCAAAAAGTTCGTGGACTGACGCGATAAAATTAATAATATTTAGTCTCTGCTTACAAAATTTATGCGGAACATAAAACAACAAAAGTTTAAGAAATGTTGAAAATTTTAGCTTGATACGTTGAAAATTTGCCAAATTATTCTGAAATTAAAAAGACTTTATGTGATCACCCGGCGCTGTCGCCGTTTAGTGTCATGACGTCCGCTTAACGTCATTGTTTCTTAATGTCCGCTCTCTCTACCTCATACACTTATCTTGATGAGATTACCTGGAGTTAAGTAAGGACTTAAACCCGTCTTATTTATATGAATTTAAAATGTCATGAGCAGCTTTTTTCAATGCATATAATATTGTAAATGGATCTTTATATGGGGAAAGATCCTCACTTGATTATGCCAGAATACTTAGCTTGTTGGAGTTCAATTTCTACCACACATGATCAACGTCACTTTTCGACGTGACTGACTTTTGACACCCTGACTACAAATCGACACTAACTGTGCATATTTCATCTCTCTGAATCTTTTTGGGCATTAAAAAACAAGTACTCTGGATGCATTTTATTTTTCTGTAGCCAGTTTAACATTCCTTAGGTCAATACCAGTTTTTCCAGGAGCGAAACTCTATAGAGTGTTTGAAAAAGAAACCCCTCCCCCCTTTTGACGTTATTTTCAAGCCCATAATTGTTTGGACACTCCATATAAAATTTACGATAAAATTTCATAGAAATTACAGAATGGGGTAAAAATTGCAAATTTTACTGAACAAATGTGTCGTACCACATGCCTGAATTAACGAGATTTTTTGATGACAAATACCCATATCTAAAGAGTTTTTCTCAGTTACAATCAGGTAGAAAAAAACGTCATATTAGAGGTTGCGCCGCCTGGACATACCTTTGCTTACAAAAACACTAACAATTTATTAAAAAATAAAAATTATGATTTATGGTTTATTCTATAGATAGAGAAGATGATGCTAACTTAATGTGTAAAAATTCATTGATGTACCTAAAGCGGTTTTAATTTTATGACGCTAGTCCACGAACTTTTTGATAACCCCTCGTAAATAATTCATTACCAGTCTGATATTACCTAATAATGTAAATTCTTATAAAGAGAGAATTTTTGAAAGATTTGTTTAAAAAAAAGTGCTTAATTTTCTACCCATAATTGGAACTTGTTGAATTTATTATCAAAACAACTGAACAAATATCATAATTTTAGTGCATAGCTTTTTTGATGAACTTAAAAAAAAATAGATGCCAAAATGACAACTTCTGCAAATTTTTTATCAGTATTTGGGTAGGACTCGGAGAACCTCTTTCCAAATCCCAATCAACTTTGTCAAAAATCAACCCCCACCCATGATTCACCCGTTTTCCTGTCATATTTAGAATAGATAACACAAACTTATGAAAAAAAAATTGTATGTAATTATAATATAAATTTTACAAATGTACACCTTTCTGGAAAATTTCTAGACTATGCGTGGAATTACGTCACACTGCGAGCACTACTTTTACCGTTATCCTTATTGTTTTGCACATGGTGTATGTACATCATTATTACCACTGGGATTATAATATTTAGTGTGTGTTTTAAATGAATTTATTATTCTATCAAGTTAACAGTACCTATAACTGGCGGTAAGTACATTATGAATATATTATTTTAAACTTTTAGTATAGAACGGGGTTTGTTTGTTGTTTAACGTCCTTCTCGAGAATTTTACACTCATATGGAGACGCCACCACTTGCCGGTGGAGGGCTGCAAATTTTAACCTATGGTCATCACTTAGGGCCATTGAGCAGTGAGGGATCTTTTTTCGTGCCAACAACTACTGCAACACGGGACCTCGGTTTAAATACAGTCTCATCCAAAGAACTAGTCTCCACGTCCCGCAGTGGATTCGAACCCGCGACTTAAGGATCAACTCCTTACTCCACGACTCTTAGAGCAGACGTTCTAACCACTGCGCCACTCGGGCGTTTAGAACGGGGTAAAATAATCAGAAATGAAAATGGTTAGGGACCTATAGTTGGAAAAGGGTCAAAGATCATTGGAATGCCACAATTATACAAAGTATACAATGAGGCAAGTCCCTGGGGTCATTCCGGAAACTCAAATTTTTGGAACCGGAAACAATAAAATAGCTTTCATTAAAGCAAAAGCCCCTAAGTCATCTTTGTATTATAACACACTAAATAGGATATATGGGGTCATGACCCCCATAGGTCATTCCCAACCCCTAAAACTTCAATTGATCATATACATTGTATCTTGAAAATGGTTGAAAATCTCCCCTTCAACATATATAATATTGTCCTTCGATTCATTATGCATTAAATGGTATAAAGGTTATGACCCCTTGAAGTCATCCTTATCCTGCAACTAGAAATGAACACAATATGACCTGCGTCAAAAGTGTGTTAGTGATAATCTGCTTGACATTTTATTCAGGACCCCCTAGGGTCAGTCCACCCTACTAGAATTAGAAAATGAAAATCATTCAGAGACCCGCCATTATACTTTGTGTACATGTACATTTCTGTATTATTCACAATTTATTTTATACCAAAACAAGTTATAAATAATTTGTATAAATAAATGAGCCTGGGGCTGGGAAGGGGGAAAAGGGGAAGGAGTTATGTGTGCATGGTCTTAAATGTTGAAAACTTCAAAATTTGTGAATATTAAGCCGGCTGTTTCCCACTTGTCATCATTATTTACTGATCTTCCCACAACATACATGTGTCTTTATTAAATCAATGGATCATGGACTTTTTTGGTCATATGCCTAGCTCTCCCTTGAATCAGGAATGGTGACGTTTTTCATATTAATTGTTAGGCCATTATTTACACACTGAATTGTCGACGGATTTTTCCGTTATTTCCCGATCATGACAAGGAGCACACGGCGGGTGTGACCGGTCGGCAGGGCATGCTCACTCCTCCATGGCACCTGATCCCACCTCTGATGTTTGGAGGTCCGTGTTTGCTCTGCTCCTATTTTGTATTGTATAATGGACTTTTGAGCTTGAGTACTGTTCGTTATCTCCATATATTTCATCATAAATATTTTAAGAATGATTAAGAATTAAAACAGGTCTTGAACAATCTCTTAAAATTGATTATATTAACGCTCTGTAGTTGAATTAATTAGTATACTGGTATAACTTGGTTTTGCTATTCAAAACACTTTCATTTAGCTATTTAATCATACTTTTTTTATGTACATTTTTATCAATATAGATAAAAGTTGCACTATTTTGACATGGGTATAAATTTTAAATTTTCAGCTTTGAGTTTTCTGAAAACAATGCATGAAGGAAAATTGCTTTTTAAAAAAATTGTGTCCTGAGAATTTGCTATCACAGATATATATATCTATATATATATATATATATATATATATATATATATATATATATATATATATATATATATATATATATATATATATATATATATATATATATATATATATATATATATATATATATATATATATATATATATATATATATATATATATATATATATATTGCATGGGGCTATATACCTGGAGCAATCTCTCTCTCTCTCTCTCTCTCTCTCTCTCTCTCTCTCTCTCTCTCTAACATCTACCTGAATCAGAATTAAAGTGGAATTAAAAGACATTTTTTTTTAAATTGATGACTTTTTAGGATTTTACTCTTATTCATACTGCAGCAAGAATGTTATTCCTCCCAGAAAAAAATAAGTTTACTCACTATTTTGTCTTTGATCTATATCTATAATTACAAAAGGACACAGCCAGAAGTCTTTTAACATGGTTTGTTACAAATTTCACTTGGAACTCCTATTAATTTGCTCAAGATCAGTATTTTCAGTAGGCAGAAATGAACTTGATCAATTATGCTTGAAAAGTACTCACTGTGAACAATCACCTGATTTGTTGAAGATAGGTATACATACCCCTCAGGGTATAATTATCATAGAAAGGCCTGTACAAAATTGAAGTCATAATTAAATCATCATTATCTTAGTTAAAATAAGAAGAAACACACTAGAGGTGTTATGAAATATTTAGAAACACAAAGAGTTTTATTTCTCCTGCAAAATATTCTTTCTTGTGTAAAACATAACAATTGTTCAAATGAAGGGCCAAACCATCTTTTAAGGAGAAATAAGAATGAGTGAAAATTTAATGTTACTTCAAAAATCTTCTGAAGAACCACTGGGCCAGAAAAGTTTAAAATTATGTGAAACTTCATTACTTGTGTAGATTCAACTTTGTCCAAATCATGACCTTCAGGGGTAGGGTGCAGCCACAATAGGGGATCAAAGTTTTGTAAACATTAGAATGTACAGTAAAACACGCTTATAACAAAGCTTTGTTATAAGTGAATTGCTTATATCCATTAAGTTTACAATATATTTTAAAGTCATGGGGAATGAAAATCGCTTTGCTGTAAGTGTCAATTCATTACAGGCTTGTTTCGCTTTAGTGTATAAGAAAAAAAATTCCTTCTTAAGAACCACTAGGCCAGAAAAATTGAATCTTATGTGAAAGTTTTATTACATAATGTAGAAACAAAATTAATTTGTTCTTTCAAGACTACTCCTCCTACAGGTTTGATGCAACAAGTAGACTATACTAGTCTACATATTGTTTTTGTCAGTTTTCTTCTTCAATCAAATTTTGTCCGAGCCTTAATTTGACAACCCTTTGACATTCATTTTAACTTCAAACTTGAAACATGGAGAGGTGGTATGGAATTGGGGTTGAGGCCACCAAACTTTTTTTACCTTGACCTTTCAATAAGTTCAAGGTCAATCTTTACATAAAAATATAGTCCAGGCTATAACCTGAGAACCCTTTGACATTAGGATTTCAAATTTGTAACATAGAAAAAAGACATTTACAAAAGATGCACTGCACTAAATTGTTGACCTTGACTCCTTATTTCATTCAAGGTCAAATTAAGAAAAACGCCTCCAAACCATAACTTAAGAACCTTTTGACATTAAAACTTCAATCTTGGAACATGGAGAAAGGGTGCATGCAAACAAAATTTTTTACCCTTGTTTTTATGCCCCGCCATGAATATGGTCGGTGCATATAGTGTTTTTCATGTCCGTTCTCTGTCCTTTCATCCTTCCGTCCTTCCGTATGTCTTTCCGTCACACTTTGCATTTAGCTCTGTTCAAAGCTCAGTTTCAAAGAAACTATCGAAGATATTTTTATCAAACTTCAAATGCTGATAGATATTGATGAGAACTATGTAACTGCATCAACATTTGTTGACCTTGACCTTTCCTTTGACCTTGACCTCACTTTTTTAAATTGGTGTTTAGCTTAGTCTTAAAGATACCATTCAAGATAGTGTAATTAAACTTCTTTATTGATACATACTGATGTAAGGTATTCAACTACATCAGCATTTTTGACCTTGACCTTTCCTTTGACCTTGACCTCACTTTTCTTAACTTAGTGTTTAGCTCAGTTTTAATGAAATCATTCAAGATATTTTTATCAAACTTCATATGTTGATACCTACTGATGAGAGCTATTCAACTGCATCAATATATTTTGACATTGACCTTTCCTTTGACCTTGAGCTCACTTTTCTTAAATTAGTGTTTAGCTCAGTTTTAAAGATACCATTCAAGAAAGTGTAATCAAACTTCATATTTTGATACATACTGATGTAAGCTATTCAACTGAATCAACATTTTTTTTACCTTGACCTTTCCTTTGACATTGACCTCACTTTTTTTTAAAATTAGTGTTTAGCTCAGTTTTAATGAAATCATTCGAGATATTTTAATCAAACTTCATATGTTGATACATACTAATGAGAGCTATTCAACTGCATCAATATATTTTGACCTTGACCTTTCCTTTGACCTGGACCCCACTTTTCTTAAATTTGTGTCAAAATTCATATGCTGATACATACTGATGTAAGTTATTCATCTGCATCAATATTTTTTGCCCTTGAACTTTCCTTTGACCTTTACTTCATTCATTTTTAATTAGTGTTTAGCTCAGTTTTAAATAAACCATTCAAAATATTTTTATCAAACTTAATATGCTGATACATATTTGTGAGAACTATTCAACTACATCAAAAATGCTTGACTTTTAACTTTCCTGTGACCTTGACCTCACTTTTTTTAAATTTGCAGTTTGCTTAATTTTAAAGAAACCATTTAAGATATATTTATGTAAGCTTATGCACTTATATATAATTTGGTGAAAGTTTATCGTCTATATCCAACTTTTTAGATTTCAGTTTCAATTTTAAAGAAACTATTCAAGATATTCTCATCAAATTTCATACACTAATACAAATTTTCATGTTGCATTACTAATAAACCCTTGGCGGGGCATTCATGTCCTATGGACATATTTCTAGTTGTATAAAAACCGTCATTTTTACCCCCATTTGATCCCAATGGTGAAAATAAAAATTCCAAAACCTTATTGCACAACTACAAGACACCACCAACAATCTCCCAAAAGATGATTAGGCCACTGGGTAAAATGTAAGAGGAGTTCAGGGAACCAGGGGCTTTTTTGCATAAAATAACGTCATTTTTCGACCCCCATTTGATCCCAGAGTGAAAATGAAAATTCTGAAACTTTCCTGCACATCTACAGGACACCACCAACCATCTCCCAAAAGATGATTAGGCTACTGTGTAAAATGTAAGAGGAATTCAGGGAACCAGGGGCTTTTTGCATAAAAAATTTCATTTTTCGACCCCCATTTAACCCCCAAGGTGAAAATGAAAATTCCAAAACCTTACTGCACATCTACAGGACACCACTAACCATCTCCAAAAGATGATTAGGCTACTGTGTAAAATGTAAGAGGAGTTCAGGGAACCAGGGGCTTTTTGCATAAAAAACGTCATTTTTCGACCCCCATTTGACCCCCAGGGTGAAAGTGAAAATTCCAAAACCTTACTGCACATCTACATGATACCACCAACCATCTCCCAAAAGATGATTAGGCTACTGTGTAAAATGTTAGAGGAGTTTGAGAAAGAAGAGTGTGACAGACGGACGGACGGACGGACGGACAGACATGAGTAACAACAATATACCCGAACTTTCTTTAGAAAGTGCGGGTATAACAAGGCTTTTTGATAACTGCTTCTTCAATAAAAGCGGAACTCAGAAATTTTCACATCATGGTTGGTCATCAGCAAAATTGCTTAGTTAAAAATTATTCTGATTGTACACAGAAGTACTCTTTAATTCAAATTAAAAGGATGCTAAAGTTCTAATTGACAATATTTATGTCGTTTCCGGAGACCAAGTTTTCCAACAAACTGTTGGAATGCCGATGGACACTTATTGTGGTCCTTTATTCGAGGACCTGTTTATCATTTTCCTAGGAAACAGAATTTATCCAAAAACTTCAATTCCACATTCAGATATATTGACGCCGTTTTATCAATTCACAATATAATAGCTTTTTTCATTCACATGCCCATGAAATCCCGAATGTACATATCTAATGGACGTCTCATTGTCTATGATAACCTATAAAACATGAATTTTTTATGTTTTTATTTTGTATTACTTGTAATATTGTGATCATAAGCATATATATACATGTAAATATGAACTGTAATTTAGAAATGCTCATTTTTGCTTGAGGAAGCATTTAATTTTAAAATGTGGCCTACACTAGAAGTACTTGCTCCAAAGCAAAAGGAAAGCATTTGATATGTTGGATAATACCTTAGCCATATAAATGTCATTAAAACTCTATTTTCTAAACTCATTAACTACCCATTTCTCATAATTTCATGCATTCTAGAAATGAATCAACCTTCCCACCACTCTGTATCCAGAACTGAAAGGGCCTCGACTTTAGGTCTCGGTAAGTATCCCTTGGAAACCACATACCAGGATTTTCTGGTGTACTCTGTAATTTTCTGGACTCTATCCTGAAAGTATCGTTGGAAGGAGGTAGAGGTGAGGAAGCCATATATTGTCGGCACAAATTTAAGACAAGGAGGAACCCAATCCTTTCTTCGTTTTCCGTGTAAGGAAACGTTACCGTCCACTGAGTTTTGTACTGAAGAAACATTAGCTGAATAATTAGAAATAGCCCCTCTTAACTATTTTCGTGAATCATGGGAATCAAAGTATTCCGTCTGTACTGAAGAAACAAGAAAGCTATCAGCAGGAAAAGCTGTTTTCTTTCGTCCATGTTTACTGTTGGTGTTTTGTAAGAAAATGTATATTATTGTTTGTTTTAAATGCTCTTTACAACATCAATTTTCCAATTTATATCATTTAGCAATGATACTCAAATAGTATTGTAACAGAAAACTTCATTGTTTCCCTTTAAGTATAACTTTATAATTAATAAACTCATTGGTTCTTGATTATTTAAAAACCCATATGTGAATAATAAAGGAAACAGTACACACAAACAACTGTCTGGCCCTATTTGCTACACTCACGGTTTTGCTCCAATGATTTTTCTTTATTATAAATCGAACACCCTTGCATCGAGATGGCCATTTTCACAAAACGTTTTAAAATATGGGTAAACGCGAGGAACTGCTTATGATATTTAGGAGTTATCTTATTCATAAGTTACCTTAATTCTCTGCTTATAAATGCAACGAATTTATAGAAGGAGGGAACATTCGAAAATCTTAAGAAAAGAAAGACGGATCAAATCCGACGGTTCATGAAGGACAGCAGCGTCAAAATTGAAAATCCAGAATTAATGTCCATTGTTGCCACATTGAGAGCATTAGAAAATTCTGCTGCCTATTGAAGTAAGCCAGATAAGATATGAACACCTGCTAAGGATACCGTAGCTCTACTCCAGCATGCTAGAGGTTCACGGCGAGATACTTTTGACTTGGCGCAGCGTAACCTCTAGCATGCATTGTAAAAATTCTCGCCGCTGAAACTCCAAGTAGAAATAAATTGTTTAATAAAAAATTCAAGCTTTGAACATTAACAAATGACACTAAACAATAAAATATTCATTATTTGCGATAAAACTTACACACAAAATAATGATTATCTGTCGTATTAGCGATAAATTCAATATTTTCAAAATCGAAGCAGGAAACAAAACAAATCATCTGTTTAACATTCGGGAATGGAATGCAGAAAATCGGAAGAAAAGAAATAGTTTTCCGCTATGAAATAATAGAAATTTTCGTTTTCTGACTAGCAATCTGCAAAATTAACGTGAAATCTTCTGGTGACAAATTGAAATAATTAATTTTGATTAATGAACAGTGATGCATACTGAATGAAGTAGATTTTATGATTTCTTGTGACTTTGATACCCCATGCAAGCATGTAGGTACCTGAGAATTACTTGTTTACAATTTATTGCTCACGTTATATGTTCCGCCCAAAATTTCAGGCGGAACGAGCTCGCTAGAAAATGGTCTTCGGATTAAGAGTCAAAGATATATAAGGAACATAGGGACGTTAACCGAGGCTCTTACTTGTAGGAGTAACTGCAGCACTAATCAAAAATCCCTCATCAACAGGAAGATCATGATTTTGTATTAGAATGATATCGGGTTAATACATACATATACATAAGCATTTAATACATAGACAATTCAAAATATATGATACATTGGATCGCGTATGATTTGGGGTATCTTCGAATTGCCTCTTTGTATAAAGTACTAGATGAAACCCCGCCCCGCGCAAGCGCGGGGATTAGAATTTATACCACTACCGACAGAAAAATTCCAATAATATATATTGTAGTTTCTACCATGCACGGATCTAGAGGGTGGAGGGGTTCCAGGCCACCCTGGATTTTCCAGAGTTATTTTAAAGTATAAAAAATGACCCCCCCCCCCCCCCCGAAAACGTGGACCCCACCATCACCACAACGAAATAGGTGTTTATCACGATTGGGATATGAGTTTTACTTATTTTTTGTGCTTGTTAAGAAATTTTTGGGTTGGAATTTTTTTTTGGGACTGGAGTGGACCAAGCCCCCCCCCCCCCCCCCCCCGGAAAAAAATTCCTGGATCCGCGCCTGTCTACTGACAGCCTACAGGCTTATAGCAGGAAGAAAAACTTTGTTCAAATCCCGCATTTAGCTTTGGAGCAGAAGTTAGTAGATATACGTCACTACCCCAACCCCTTTCGTATAAACTTGAAAAATAACAATTAAATTAAATGACGTATATTGTGAAACCTGCTTTACTCCATGTATGTTATGAATATTATACTTATTATTGCTCTTATTTCATTTCCGTCAAGGATAAAAGCAGCGAATATGCACATTTTAATGATAAATTGATTTTTTTCTTTTTTCTATTTTTTTTTAACATTAAGTTTTAACGCCCTATGAATAGGCTGAGTATTTGATACAACAGACTGTATTCAGAAAAAAAATACCTGAAATGTGTTGGTTAAATCACAAAGTTTTAACAGCTTTAATTGTATTTGAACAATACTTTATTCATTAATTTTCTCTTTTCATGTAAGCAAATTTATTACGAAGTACAAATAAATTTGCCACTATGCTCTCATTGAGGAATATACAAATTTTACCCATAAATTTATTCGGAAAACCTACTAATAGTCTTTCAATACATAAACATATTCACAACTTAAAGTGTTATCAATGATTAACCATTATTTTAATGACCATTCACACAATTTTTTTATGTTCCTGCAGCTATAACATCGGGCTCGATGCTATGTGATGTTCTAGAAGTTTCCGTTAATATTAAGATTGATGAATGACGAAAATAATTTGTACATTTCCCTTTTTAATCGGTTATCACAACTTATTTCTTTTATATCATTTAAAATCAAGTTTTGATTGATAATTCAGTGATGACGTTTAATGAATTTGATAAACGAAAGCTTGTTGTCAGTTTCATTAAAAATTGCTAGTAATTTAGATCCGCTAACCGGAACCGCCACCTTACTCACGTTTTTGCTATTTCATGGTTGTTTACAGAAAATGAAAGTAGACTTTTAATTTAATGTACGATACTTACTATGCGAGTGAAATCTGAATTTAGTTTACGGACATCATCTTGTATCTAGTATATTCATAGAGGAGTTAGTAAGAACTCTGGTGCACCCGTTTCGGAGTTTATTTGCAAAATCTATTAATTTATAAGTATAGATTTGAGAGAAATATTACAATTATAGCGCTAGCCTTTGTTTTCCTCATTGGAACCATAAATACAACGTGAAATAATTAAATGAACTCAAAGGAAAAAACCACGTGCTTACAAAATGAAATGTTCATGTAATCATCGACCTTTTCTAACAGGAGATAAAAATAACAAAAAAATATAACAATTAAGTATATACACCATAATGGGGCAATATTTAGATGAATTTTCAGAATCTTTGTTGATGAAGATTTATTAGTGAAACAAGGTCATTTATGATCAGAGGTTCCTCTCTTAGACGTGGATATGTGATTTTTTACTTCATTTTATTGTATCTTTATAATCCATTAAATGCAGAGGTGATCTTTAATTTAAGAAGCGATTAAACATATGTCAATGAATAAATTAATGAATTAGAAATGTGAAATAAAGGAAAAGTGCGCGTTACATTTCAAAGTCTGTCCCACTGTACTATTTGTATCTTTTCTTAAAATACATAAATATCTTAGCATTTTTACTACCTTAAACAAAAGAGAATCTTTTTGTTAATTTATCTGCCTGGAAAAGTAATCCTATGGTATATAAACAAGAGAATCAAGGTTTTTGACGGTCACATGGATATATAATACATGTGTAATTATATAATAAAAGAATATAAACTGATGAATGAAGATTTGTTCTTTTAGAGAAATAGGATGAACAAGGATCAACAAAATTGTAAGTATGGTAATCAGCAACATTTCAGAGAGTATGTCTATTTACTGTCTATCGTTAAACTTAACGACGCAATGGTGCTTAAGCATGTATCACTGTATTCATGCATTGATAAACCCAGCAGAGTCTCCATACGTTTGCCCCTCTTAGTCATTAAATAACAACGTGCAAATATAGGGTATGTTTTCTCATTTTTTAATCTATTATTAAAAAGTCTAATTTTAGCCATTAAAAAATATTGAAGAATTTTCGTATTATCAATTAAAAATGCTTGTTTACTTAGACTTGCATCTTTCATACAAATAATTAGGCCATTATTTTTAAACTGCATTGACGACAGAGCCCTCTGTTAAAGGGTACACGGCGGGTGTAACTAATCGACAGAGGATGCTTACTCCTTCTTGATACCTTATACGACCTACGATGTTTCAGACGTCCAAGTTTGCTCTGCTCATAATTTGTATTGTTTCTCTGAATTTTTTGAGCATGATCGATATATTCACATTTGTATCTTCATTGAACACCATCATACACATTCTAGCTATATATAGTGTATCCATTAACAGGTCGAATATATCAATAAACGTTGATCTATTTATTCTGAGGTATCATTAACAAAAGAAATATATTGAAACAGTATGGAATGTTCCTTAAATTTTCATACATCTAGCTTAATGATAAAAATTATAAGAACTTCCTCAATCCTCAATTAACCCTGTATCTAGGACAAATAGAAAAGGAATATAAACGTTCTCAAAACTATTTTCATTTTTTGAAAACGGATGTTAAACTTAAAAAACAAATGTGTTTGCATATTATAAGCCATCTGCTTTAGATAGAATGAAACGAAGACAACGAACAGTATTCAATCTCGAAAGTCCAATGAAACTATACAAATTTGGAGTAGAGAAAACACGGACCTCAAAATTTAGAGGTGGGATTAGGTGCCATGGAGGAGTGAGAATCCCCTGCCAGTGATACAGAAAGCAATGAGCTTATCAATTTAATTCAAAATACTTATTCGTACTTCATATTTACCTGCATGTTTCTTAATCTAAAATGTGATTTACGATTAAATACTAGTACTATTAAAAATCAAAGTACTGTGAGTACTGATAGACGGTGGCATGAATGATTTTGTTTGATTGTTGTTTGCTTTAATTAAAACGACCCTCTCGGGAATTTTTCACTCATAATGAGATACCATTATTGCCATTGGTGGGCTGCAAATTTTATATCTATACTCAGCACTCAGGGCCATTGTGCAGTGAGGGATCTTTTCTTCTGGCAAGCACTTACTGCGACACGGGACCTCGGTTTAACGGTCTCATCCGAAGGACCGGTCTCCACGTCCCGCAGTGGGATTCGAACCCGCGACCTAAGGATCGACTCCTTACTCCTTGACTCTAGAGCAAACGCTCTAATTACTGGCCACCGGCATGAATGAATTAAATTAAATTAAATGATATGAGAATCTGTAAAATGATATGGAAATTATGACAGTTTGTTGCAATTTTTCACAATACATGTATTTGATGAGTTATTTTATATTTGCTTCAGTGTGATGAGGACATGTATTAATTGAAGTTATTAAACAATTTATTGCATGAAATTTCTAGCTTATTATTTAGTTTTATTGTAAAATAATGTTTGAAGAAAAAAAATGCGCTGAAATGCCAGAAACGAAAGCTCGATCATTTCAATCTTTTTTTTTTTCATTAATTAATCCTTAAAACAATTCATTTTACCCTAAATGTTAAACTAAGGGAATCAAAGGTTCTAATATATTCATGTGGTGACCGAACATATTTATTTTAAGATAGCTTTCTATACATGCATGTGTGGTTCCATTTAGGCGCTCTTCCAAGTTAGATGATTGTGCATTTTTTTTTAGCAGAAATGTGCTTGAGATATTTTAGGAACAATTAATAAACCTCTTGTGAGTTGCAGATATGAGCGAGTATCAGTAAATTCCGAATTCATTGTACTTTCTTCGCATAATTTGAAAATAATCTTATCAGCATGCATTTCAGCGATATCAAGTATCAAATGAAGAAGTTAAATTTTACAGCAAAAAGTGTCATGAAATCGTGATGTTTTGAAGTTAGAAATTGTGATTTTATAATTCAAAATCTTATACTCAGTGGTTAATTATCAAATTTTGCTAATCTGGAATAAAATTAAACACAATATTTTTTTTAAACAAAAACTAACTTTTCTTAATATATATGGTAAAAAGGGAAATGATGAATCACTTTTGCCGTTGTACTGTAGATTGTGCGACATAAATCATATGCTGAAAGATATTAAAATAGACTTTATCTTTGGATCCCCATTTTTGCCAAATTTCCAGTAATTTACTTATTTCTATCAGGTTGAAAGACTTCGAGAACTGTACAGTAGTTTTATCTTTTTGTTTGATATATATATACTGTTCGAAAAGAAAAAAAAGAACAGAATAACAAAATAACTTTAACTCTCTATTTCTCTTAATATCTTATTATGCACTGACCCCGCTAGTCATTGCGTAATACGAAGTTTTGAAAAACACATGTACCTGTAGGAGAAGACTGACCTATATTAAGTCAACTGAATTCGCAAGAAAATCCTAATATTTCCTGTACATGTATTTGTGTAGCTTTTTTCTTACACTTTTTAAAGGGTAAATTTTATTCGAGGCACGATAGAATTTTCAAATACAATTGAAATATATGGGTAACTTTTGTTCGTCGCAGTCTTATAATTAAAGCTTTAATAAATTAGCATCCTTTCAGTAGTTTTTGTGTCCGAGATAATTAGGCAATGACTTTTGTTTTTAGATAGAACCGTCATAAACTTAGCAAAATGGCATCGTATCTGCCTTCAACAACTCTCTTTTATGTAAACTTTAAGAGGACGTGATTTTTTCCCCATTCCGAAAAATATCTTTTTCTAATATAATATCGTCAACAGATACTAGAAATTCAAATAATCAAAAGACACGTAAAATTTCAATAAACTGTATAAGTATTATTGTATAAAAATTCCATAAAACGTCTCAAATAAAACATTTAAAGGCCGAGGTTTTCAACCGGTCGGTTTTCCTCAGGTAAGTTTGGTGTGGGGTGGAGCTTAATTGAAACGGCTCTGAAGCCCCGAGGGAACCAAGCTGGCTTGTGTATACCTACCTATATACACAGGGTGTTACCTGTATATTACCTGTAAATGTTTTCCTAAGACATAGTTTAACTTCGCATGTTGGTGAATCAAAATGTTGATCGTCAAATTTATGAAATAAAACATGCTAATTTTTTTATGTAGACTGATTCCTTTAGTTCAATTCTTTTTTAAAATATGTTTGAATAAAGGAGACAATTTTAGTTTAATTTTTGCGTTAATAAATTTCATGCAGTTCTGCTACAAGGAATACGCAGTCCTCGAATCATGTTGAATTTTTGTAAAATAATGGAGAAATTTGGTGGTCGACGCTTTCCAAGCATGGAGTATCTCGTAGTTAGGTAATACCAAATTTTGAAATTGGGAACATCTCGTATTAAGCGTTTGTCACACATCCAACAGCGAAGAAACCGCCGAGAGTGTGTTGGTTGAACAATAATTATTTTATTTGCTAAGATGGTAAGGTGTAATGTGAAACCATTATCCATAAATATTTTCCTCCAGATTTTTTTTTACTTTTAATAAATTTTATTGAAATTTTACATTTACACAACGTAAAAAAGGCCGTGTGTACGAACTGACTTTTTGCATTTGTTTCATGTTCAGCAAACTTTATGTACGAATTGACTTCTGTGGTTTGCATACGAATTGACTCCTTATATGCGAATCAGTTTTTGTACGAATTAACATTAAGTCGGCGTGATTTAATGAATATTCATGAGGCGAGAAATATTATAACGGCAAATATCAGGAATTAAGCTTTGCGCCCATCAACAAAATTTCATTGAAATAACTTGAGAACCATGTACATTTTATTTTCGAACATCGAAACGACCCCACTTTCATTATTTTGTCTCTGCAAAAATCGCCGCTAGGGTCCCCGTGATTTTACACTGTTGTTTATTCATCGCCCAGACCAGCAGCAATAGCCTGTGGCTATAAATAGCCACCGTCTAAAAATCCCAACAATATTGAATAATACAATATATATATGGTTAAGCATTATTTTAAGCTTTATTTTATAATACATGTTTTGATCTAACAGAGATTATCGTCCTGAGAAAATACTTTTTTATACTTTGTTTGAAACATTCAAAAGATATTTTTCTAGCTTTTCGTAGTCCCACAACTTCAGAGACTTTGTTATAAATATTGCTTACAAAGCAATCAATCAAAGATGGTAATTTCTCATAGTAAAAGTACATGGTCTTGCTATAAACCGAAATTACTGCTTAAAAATCGCTCGGAAATTAAAGCCTTTCAAAGATAAACAACCTTTACATAGAATACTTACTAGTATCTCATTTCAACAATGTCTGATTCTTGGAAAAATAGATTATTTCATTTTAGATTTTTAAAATTTTAAGCACCTATATTAATTTTATTCGAAAGTTAATTTAGGAAAGATTAAACTCTCTGAGTGCCGTCTAATTACGTAAACTTTTCCGTTTCTGTCATAATTACCAGCTCTTGACCACTTAAAAATGCTCTTGTCTAATTCATGCTACAAAAAAAAAAAACTTCCTGAAATTCTTTCAGTCGACGAGTATACACTTGGTATCAATTGGTAAAAGTATGGCAGTTTCATTGCTCTATAAAAACCTCTGTAGAATTTTCATTCAGCCGCTTTGTCCACTCTCACAGCGACCAGGATTCCACATCGGTGGACAGATTGTTAGTGTCTTATTGTTTGCACACCTTGTGTCCGGTGTTTTTGTCATCATTGGAATAAATGCAGTTGAACAGGCTTATTCCGATAAAGCTAAAACAAGGGCCTGGGTTGCAATGATGATATCTGTGACTCTTGGATTGATCTCTCTGATTATTCTCATCGTATCTGGTTGCAGAAAAAGGCTCACCACTGAAGGGAACCTCCACAACAAACAAGCTGATCCATCCCTGAAACTCAGATTAATTTTTCTCTGGATCTTCGGACTTGCCGTTATGGTACATGTTTCCATTTATGCTGCCATTTATATGGAATGCATCGTTTTGTTTTCGTTACAAACAGCTGAAATGATTTTTTCAGTGATGAGTAATGCAATTCTGCTACTTTTTCTTCTGATTGAGTTGAGTTTTATATCGTATTACCGAAACAAAACGTTTGTAACAAATTCACTAGTTAACTTTTCAAGTATTTTTATTCTTGTGGCAAATTTCGTAATCTGGTTTAATATAGTAATTAGTAATATCAATGTATTTCAACTTGGAAACAATACCGTCCCTAGATATAGCAATGAATCCTATTGTTTTCGAACATCCAAAATACAATTGGGATTAGCAGAGCAATTATCACCTATCTTATTACCATTGCGAATGGAGTTTTGTATTCTTGGCTCAAGTTTCATTACCTCATTTTTGGGTTTGCCATTTGACAATGCAAATACTGACTCTAAGAGTCAGAGAAATCAGAATTTAAAGGAGACTCTTAATTTTAGATTGAATCTTCAAGAAGAAAAACGTCGTCTTATTGGACGAAATATTTGTGTAGCAATATGTGGAGTTTCCATCAATATACCACTATTTATTTCGACTTTATTGCTTGTGTTTGCGTACGACTGGAATAGTGATGGTCTCATTCTTCTACTTCAAATTGGCGAGTGTGTGAGCACGTTCAGCAGTATTCTAACTGTTTATATATGTAGTTATCATCTGAACAAATACTTCAGCAACTCTTCTAGACAAGCGAAGTTGACCATCAATGAATATATTCTAATTCTGACTTCCACTGGTATGGTGACTTACTATATGTTCGGATTAGTGACCGCTTTTTCAAATCCCTCAACTCCGTTAAAAATGTTTCTCTGTAGTCGTGTATTTTTCCTAATGGAGACTTTTCTGCAAACACACTTTTTAATCAAAGTCAGGCGCTATCCTACGAAAGGAAAATCTTCAAATCTTATTTCCTCTGGAGGAATTATTTTGATGACGACCAATCTTATTCACTGGTGTCTAAATTCTTATAACCAGCAAAGATTTCATAAAGAATTAGAGCCTGGGCTAGTTGGACGCGAAAGTTGGCTGTATATCCGAAATATACTTGTCCCACTAATGCTATTTTATAGGTTTTATTCTGGCATAAGTGCTTATTCTTTGTATTACACGTTCAAGCCAAAGCTTTGAAAGGACTTTGATATTTAACATGTAAAGTGCAGGGTCTACATACTGAGCATGTTTCTAGATTTTTTTTTTTTTGTTTGCTTGTTTGCTTTGGTAGGATACTAACAAATACGTTAATGCTACAAAACATTTCGCCAGCTCTATGGTTATTATAACGACATTGTTTGCAAATAAAAAATGTCTTTGAGTCGAATTTTTACTGAAACTTTTCCCAACAATGTATTTGTTTCCGCATCAATCTGTCAACTGGTGAAAAGAGGATGCTTACCTCTCCTGTGCACCTGATGCCATCTTTTGTATTTTTAAGGGGTCGTTGTTTTGCCAGGTTCACAAAAACATTTTAAATATTGAAGAATTTTAAAATATTCTTTCCTGTAATTACAAATGTGATCACTGTTCGTGTTCTTTATCTTATTCACTACACATCTAAAATTTCGGGAAAAAAATCACTCATGTAGAAACGCTACCAAGTCGAATACTTCAGATTTCGACCTGTACTCGGCATTAATGGCTATTGGTCTTTTTCATGTCAGTACCTTCTGCGACAGGGGACTTCAATTTACAGGTAAATTTCGGTACATGTACCTCGAACACAGATATGTTTAATACCCCGGATATGTCCAAGTAAGACCTCGGTCCCGGCCGTATTTACCATATATTATAAAGCATTTAAAAAACCTCGGACACGGAAATCTCGAATACTTCAATTATCTCGAAGTTAATTTCAGGCCCGAAGCGCTATTTTAACGACTTTTGTCAAAGTCTGGTCCTTCTGCTAAACGTAACTGTTCGCCAGGTGCATGACCGTTCTTAATAGCTCTAATTAATCTCTCCGAGGTTGGTTGAATTTCACACCTTTCTAAACCAGGTAATCCTTTATAGATCGATAATTTCAGATGACTAAAACAACAAGTTTATTTATCAATTTATTTTTTTTTTAATTGACCCAAGTAATTTCGTTTATTAATGAAATGATAATTGTGTTTGCAGTCTGCTGACTTTTTATAAACAAATTCAGTCATCGCTTTACAATTTGATTGATTTTTTTCTTTAAAAAGAAAAACACCAAATTTCAAAGTTTAAGACAATGGCTTATATGAAGTTTAATTAAAAAAAAAAATAGATTTTTTTATCGTCGAATTACACCATGTCACAAGAGGTTAGTAGCAATCCACTGAAGGACCAGGTCTAAATCCCGGGGAGTAGTTGGATTATATCTATGGGTTGTAAATAAAATAACTAAACGATACACACAACTGAAACAAAGCTTCAAGCTCTCTCGGAAGTAAAATGGAAGATGCTGTCTAAAGACACCATTGCCAAGAATTACGGCATTCCAATCAAGGCATTATCAACATATTAAAAATGTATACGTTTATTTGATATCTCCTGTTAATATATAGTAATTCTAATGGTTTGTAATGTTACCCTTAAAGATTCATTTCTTGATAAAATAATTTGCATGAAATATTTCCTTAAATAGCAAATGCCACATCCTATTATAATATGTGTCAGAGAGAGAGAGAGAGAGAGAGAGAGAGAGAGAGAGAGTCTGCAGAAAAACGTTTTACATACCAAGAAAATATAAACAAATATTTCCTTCTTTCAAGGGTAACTTTGCAGACATACTCCTACTAACTGTGCAGTTTTGTCTAATTGTTTGAGCTATTCGAGAAAAGGGTGTATAGATTCATTTCACATAGATGTATTTATCTCTGATCTGTAATTAATAAAAAAAATAACAAACGGTTCCTTCCTAATACTTGTACAACAACTTGAAAAAAAAATCAAATTAATAAATTAATTCCTGTCTGCATTTTTTTTTTCAAGTGTTATTGACATTCGGATTTTTATTGTTATTTCCCAATAGGACAGTCACGGCATAGTGCAGTGGTTAGAGCGTTTGCTCTAGAGTTACGGACTAATGAGTTGATCCCTCCGTCGCGAGTTCGACTCTACAGTGTGACGCGGAGACAGGTCTTCGGATTAGACCGTATAAACCGAGGTTCCGTCTAGTAGTTATTTGACCCCTCACCGAACCCCATCGTACATTCCAAAAATAAAAACAAAACACTTCCTTGTCTCAAGAGTAATTTTGTAATCATTTGTACATTTTAAGTGCATACTTATCTCTGTGCATGCACTTAAACAAGAGCGAACCATCGTCCATCTTTATCTATAACATGTAGATAATATTTTCAAGAGATCATGTATATATGACTCACGTCTTTATAGTTTTTGAGTTTTTCTTTCTTTTTTTTTTTTTTTGTGTTTATGATTTATGTCAATCCGCTTTGTTACTTGTTCCAGCATTAATAAAACTATTACTGAACCTTTCTTTTAAGTGCATTTTAATACCATATTTTGAATATAATTACAAGATCATCTAAAGACTATGCTTAATGACGAGATAGTTTGTTTAAATTAAATCATAAAAAGTTTGTGAATAAAAATTGTTTTTGATTAATCAAAATTCATGCACATTTTAGCGAGTAATAAAGAACCTTAAAGATAACTTGGAAAAAAAAAAAAAAAAAAAAAAAAAAAACAGCATTAATTTTAGTTGTATCACAGTGCAAAACCTAAACAATGTTTTTATCGAAGTAACATCATAGTCTTAACTTCAAGCAATATGAAAAATGCACCAAAATTGATAAGTTAATGGCAATTGATCTGATAAAGGATTATTGACTATCTTACAATGTAAAAGAAACTCACTAATTCGACAACGGAATGTTCTGTCTACCCGATCAAGAGGACTCACGGGCGGGTATGTCCAGTCAAGGATGCTTATTCCTCCTAGGCACCTGATCCCACCTCTGGAATTTCCAGTGGTCCGTGTTTTATGCCCTGTTCACAGATTTTTATTGTTTATAAATTTTGTTGAGTTTTGAGTTTGATTAAGTACTGTTTGTTATATCCACCTTTTTTATCTATATGATAATAAATTCTCTAAATTTTATAGTCTTCCAGGGATTATCAGCATTTATATATTACCAATATCTTTAAGCATGCAAGAAGAGCCAGGAGAGGGGGCATATTAATCGTTGGAAACGGGCAGTAACTTTAAAGATAGACACAAGGATGAAGCAGAAGTTGAATTATAAAGGTCTCCTAAAGACCCATGAAATCCTCACGTATCTGAAGTAAAAAAAAAAAAAGCGGGGGAGAGAAGCTACATGCTCTGCTAGATTTAAGGAAGAGAACACCATCCATTTTTTTTAAAAGCTGGAGAATATGTAGTTCATTTCAAATTCCTGTAACAATTTTATAAATAACAGTCAAATAACGCAAGAAACAAAATGAACTGTATGATTAAAAAATTATATTTTTAGAATGCAAAATCAAAAGTTTGAAAGGCCTCAATGGCGTCGAACATGAAAAACAATGTCAACAGTTCTTCTAAATTCAATATATTAAATTTTAACATTGTAAACAACATGTAAAAAACCTGCTATTCACATCATTCGACGATATATATTGTTTAACGCCGAGTCGGCAATATTTCAGCCATATTTTGGCGGCCGCTAATTTAGAAATTAATCCGCAAAAACCCTCTTGTATGAAAATAAACAAAGTTTCTGTGGTTTGTATCAGATTTTATTTAGATATAATTGATGCAATTTTATTTTCAAGTTATTATTCATTGACAGCATTTTCAAACCTATTGATATTTTGCTATTTTCTTTTGCAGATGCATCGACTGACACCTTTGAGTGCGATAATTCCGGTGGGCATTTTAGATGGGATGCTCCCTAGTATAGCTTTCGAGCTCTGCTCGACGCCATAAAAAATATAAAATACATTGGCCTCAAACATAGAAACTCTCAGTTACTTAACAAATATTAACAGAAATTCACATTGATGATATCGATTTACTGATTTCGTTACAGTTGATTGTTTTGTTTTGTTTTTTTGTTTTGTTTTTGTTTTTGTTTGTTTTTTTTATTTTTAAAAAGATATCTTAAGATATTTAAATTAATTTACATCCTGCAAATGAGGATCCCCACCCAAAGTCACCAAAAAAATTCCATTATTCAAGGAACCATGTACCCTCACGTAGATTACATATCCCTCATTGACGTGCACCACGACGATCCCCATTCCACCAATGTCTGATCCAGAGGCTACACCTCAAGGAAAATTATTTCCAGTTCATCCAATTCACCATGGAAAGATTTTGATACCAACTCATGGAATTTTATAGTTCAAACAATTGGGTGTTTATTTCTGGATCAGTTATCAAAAAAGATGGATAAATAATTACACTGTAATATTCAATATTTTGTCACATCAAGTTTATATCTATTTAGACAGAGGCTATCAATAAATGATCCCTTTAGTTTTTCTGCTGAGTTTTGAAATTCTCAACATTAATTTAATCTGTAGAAATAAACACAGGAGAAGACTCCGCTTTCTTTAAGTTATTAAATTGAAGCAAACTGTGCACCTAGATTTGTGACCCTTCATTTCCTTATATTCTAAGACAGGAACAGTTTTACAATTTATTTCTATTTCATCTTTCTTGATGTAGCCTAATAATAATAATTCAATTAAACAAAATACATCTGTAACCACGGATTTTTAGTTCTAAAATAAACTTGTGTTGTACGGGAATGTTCGCACGGAAGTGAGTGACGCTTTTGGCGGAATTATTAAAGCGCTCTTTTTCAAAAGCTTTTTCCCAAAACACATTTATGTCCGAAGTAGCAAGGGATATACCTTCTGATATTTTTAAAGTTTTAAACAATGGACAACAAGCCTAACTTATAAAGAAAGGAATGGGGAAACACAGACGAAGGAGGCCGGAAATGCTTCTGGCCTCCAAACTTCCATATACAAATAAGGGAAGTATTTAGAAGAGTTCTCCTGAGTAACTGCATAGTCTGTGAAAAGCTTTTGTAAGATAGACATGATAGGAAGATGAATTATATTATTTCGTAATAATGCATTAAAAAATAGTTCATGTGTATTTTCTGTCTCTTTGCATTTTTCAGCAATTGTTAAGAAAATCTCACAATGCAATTACGTACATAAATCAGTTAGAATAAAGATTTGGAATTAATGTCAAGAAAAACAATTGATCTAAAGTAAAAATGAAACTCGGAATAAGATTAGTGAAATTAGTCAATTTTGAGCATTGAAAGAACAAAGAGAGTGATAGACTATCGTACTTTGTCAAATGAGATCTCTTCGCACAGAGAAATGAAAACGTGATTATATTTATCTCCTCCTATTTTGTAATGTTTAATGGGCTTTTGAGCTCGAATACTGTGCGTTATCTCCACATATTTCACTACTTACGCTACCGAATTGTTTCATTCTTGCACTTCATCTCCAGACATACATTCTGATTACCGTAAATGGTAAATGTACAATCTTTAAATCTGATATCTTTCCTCGTAGAGTTTCTAGTTATTTGGTTTTTAAAGTCATACATGTATGTAAACGTTTCATTAACCATTTTATCACATGTTGCCTCCTTTATATAGTGAAGGTCGTTGTTGTTGTTTTCATACCTTCAGTTCAATTGATTTTGCGTGAAAATGCTGAAGTCAAATAAAAATGATTCATATAAAAAAAGCAGTGAGGACGTAAAAAAAAAAGATAAAAAGAATCGCTAAGGGTCTGTGGATTGAAATGACAGGGGATGCTTACTCCTCCAAGGCAGCTAATCCAATTTTTAATGTTTTCAGAGGTGCATCTTTGCTCTCAATTTGTATTGTTGCAATGGACTTTCAGCCTGACTACTGTTCTTTATTTTCATATTTCATTTTATCCAATTCGTTTTACGTTTTCGGTTTTCAAGGTTCGGGGATAGAAAACACGCAATATAATAGATAAAGATCGTAATCAACCACATGGGAAATCCTCTAATCACCCGTGCTTTGAAATGAAATGTTAAAAGTTCGAAACAAGTACAGATATTCCTGAAAAAAAAACTTTTCAGTTGTAATTTAACTTTGTTCATTTTACTTAAACCAAATCCGTGAAAAAGCAATGAAATATTTCAAACATCAAATTTAAATTTAAAAAAAAAATCATTTTTCTGAAATCTAACCTACAATAATTAAAACTATTCAAAAGTTCTACTTTTCAAATTGAAAATTAAGTGAACAGGTCAAAATTCTGTGAGCTGCTAGAATAAGCCAAATTATTATTATTTTTTGGTTGTTGTCATTTTGAATTGTCAGTTTATTCGCAAGAAAATATAAATCACGTAGACTGGAAATAAAAATATTTATATTGCTTTCATTAGCACCGTTCTTAGATTTTTCTTTAAGGGATTATAATTCATACAAATCGTCTCATACATCTAAATTAGTTGGAAAATACAATAGAATTCTTTAACATATAGTAAAGCTCACAAAAGAGTTATCAAACTGAAGCATACATTTTTCCATTTGCAATCATTCTTGTCTTTATAATAAAACAATATGCACTTAATGATATAAAAATATCGCAAAAGTTTTTTTTTTTTTTTTTTTTTTTTTTTTTTTTTTTTTTTTTTTTTTTCCAGTATTGATCATAGATTGTTCCTTATAGGGAGTTTGGAGTTAGAGATTTCCTTTTCAAACCCTTGTATGTGGCTGGTATCTGTACATCAGATATTGACGGTTCCTGTGAAACATGTTAATACCGGATGTAGGGATTCAAATCAAGGACTTACACTACATCATCTAGGTTTCTTTACATTACTCATATATTATGGCTATACGTATTCTTGTTTTTATTACTGGAACTTTAACTTATGTTTCATGCACAAATGAGGGTAATTTCTGTTTTCAAAAATATATGATTTTAAAGAGCGTTATCAGAGTTCTGATATTTTTTGGAATTACATACAAAGATAAGTACATCTACGTTTGCAATTGTTTTAAATGTTATCAAGTAAAGGGTACAATATCTTTACAGTTTAAGAGTCTTGATTAAAAACGAAGTTAAATCATAGTACTCCGGATTGTTATGAAACTTTCCATTTAAAGAATGTTTTGAGTTTGGAATCCCATACAGAGGATCAATAAATACAACAATCTCAGGGAAACAATGTCAGAGATGGGACCGACAATACCCACATCAACATAACTTTTATTACTGGCCTGGTACTGATGAGAATTTCTGCAGAACGTTGGACGAAGACCTGCCTTGGTGTTACACTACAAATTCACAACTAAGATATGAGTTCTGCTATGTTCATATTTGTGGTGAGTCAGTCAATGAGTAAGTAGCATCTTTTGAGAAACACCTTTCTTTTAAAAACTGATCTTCATTTTGGTCTTATATATAAATTCCCTATTACGATGGTCATAGTGAGGTAGAGAAATATGACTGTCGATCAAAAAAATTGGTCTCGTACAAACTATAATACTTGTTTAAAAAATGTTTCAACGTTCTTATATCATTGTGAATGAATGATACTTCAAAAACAATCAACATAGAAAATATCAAATTATGATATATCTAACAATTGCTGAATTCTGCGTTCTCTCGAAAGAAACTTTAAGGGACATTACATGTAACTGTGAAAGTGATGGCAACCCTTTTCTTTTAGCAAAATCTTCAAAAGCATAGTAATACATATTAATGAACAATAAAATCATAAAGAGAAACCTAATAGCACTACGTTAGATAACCGGTTTTAGTGTAAAGAAACATATAACGGACAATTATAACAAAACATATTTATGTTCCTGCATTGAAGGTGAAAGTGTTTGGAATCATTGAATATTGTTGTGTTTAACTGGAATATAAAAGATGGCAATTCTCTCCTTTTTTTAACCTATATTCCAGATTTTACATTAAATCTATTACACAACATTGCAAATTTTAGAACATTATCTCTGCTTTAATGTAACTGCAATCTGTACATCTTGGTAGAATTTTTTTTCCTGAAATGGAAAAAGGAAGGAAATCAGCTTTTAAATTCATCATCAGGTACATAATGCTCCAAATTTTCCACTTTTTAGAAGAAGAAATGTTTTACAAAACAAACCCATAAAAATGACTTATAAAACACACCGATAAAAAAATCTTAAATACTGCATATTCCCCCTTTTTAATGGACCGATAAATACCTGAGTTTATAATTGATATACCGTTTTCAGGCAAATCAAATGAGACATGTAGATTGCCTGGGTCTTTATACACTGGGACCATGAACACGACGAAATCCGGACTTCCATGTCAGCGCTGGGATTGATAGTTTTAGTCATGCAGTAGAGAACTACTGTCGAAACTTTGATAGAGAGGAACCTTGGTGCTTCACGAATGATTCTTCAATTCGATTGGAATTGTGTGATGTGGAAGTATGCGGTTAGTTAAATCTAAAGCTTTATTCAAATCAACTTTAGTTACGCATGTAACCAATGATTGATTGATTATTGCTTAACACCGAGTCGGCAAAATTGTAGCCATATTGCTGTGACACAATGAAAGTGCGTGGTATGTGTATACGTAGCAATTGATAATTATGACAATTATTATCATTAATCAATCGATTATTTATGCATTACGTTTCTTACAAATGTGCATATTTATTGCAAAAGATGTACATGTTCATGTAGCACACTCCCTGCATAATTTCTGATGTACTTTTTATTTTATTATTCAAGTTAGTGATATTTAAGTAATTTGTTCTGTGTTTCAAATGTTATATGAAACTAAACCCAATTTTTTTTATTTCCAAAGCTTCACTCTACCATTAGGAGAATGTAAACTCAATGTCCTTATTATATCTTCCTGTTTTTCTTTGAGTTATACATTAAAACCTTATTTTTCAGATACACCTTGCCTCAACCCTAGTATTTATACACAACAACGAGTTCTTCAACATTGCATTAATCAAGTACATATCTTTCAGAACTGCAGGTATATTTAAGGAGTCACTGTCTGTTTTTTATTATTTTTTTATTATTATTATTTTTTTTTTTTTTTGGGGGGGGGGGGTATGCCAGGGAATCAACGATAGTTGGAATCGTGGGATAATTTGAATAACGGGTGAAGCTCTTTATGCAAAGCCCGTTATGCATTAATTATCCCACGTTTCTAACTGCATGTCGTTGTTATCTCTGGTACATCCAACAAACTGGACTGTAATTCCTTATATTTACATTTAGATCTGAAATAAAAATGTAATTATAAATAAAAAGCCATCTAACAGATTAAAAATACGCAAGGCATTACATGTCAATTTCCATACTCCCCGTCCACTGACGTCACTAAGACATCTGCGAGAAATTGACATGCATTTTAGACACTTGACCTTTCACGTGGCGAAATTTACATTCAGTCGTAAATATCGAGAAATCAACACACTAAGCTTTTTAAGAGAAATATATGGTGATAATGAACAATATTCGAACTCAAAAGTTTATTCAAACAATAAAAATCAGGAGAAGAGCAAACTCGGAATTCTAAACCATCAGAGGTGGGATCGAGTGCCATGGAGGAGTGCGCATCCCCATCCGACCGGTCACATCCGCCGCGTGCTCCTTGTCATGAGAGGGAATTAAAGGAAAATCCGTCGACAATTCAGTGTGTAAATAATGGCCTAACACTTTATATGAAAAGTGACAGTCAGAATTTGACTGAGTTTGACTTTGATGGATTGTATTTGCTGACAAGGTCATTGTGTCAACCATAGAATTCACGAAATGATGACTTTAAACGATACTGAGATAACACAGAAAAAAAAAACAGTTGGAAATACAAATATTAATTCATCAAAAAGATTTTTAAAAATATGTACAATTTGCTTAATCATCGTATTGTATTTTTGTACAAAAAAGTGTATTCTTACACAACAAATTACTTTCGTAACAATTGATCAGATTAACAATAGATTTATAAGGAAGTAAGGAAGTAATAATATGTAAATATTGTATCTCTCCTGATAATTACTGCAATATTCCTCTTTAGCGTAATACGTGGGATAATTAAAGAAATGGTGTTGTTTATAGCAACATAGGAAATACACAGATGTCTTGAATTCTTTTCTCTTTTTTGATTTGTTAGTTATTTAATTTGTTTGTTTGGTTGTTTTGGATATAGTGTAGCAAACAAAAATTACTTCATAATACAGATGTTCATTGCTGAAAAACAGCATTATTAAAATCATACAGCTTAAGATAGTTAATGATACAATCGAAGACATGATAATATTAATAGAATTTTAATTATTTTCTTTGACAGGAACAGCAGAGTCAATGTTAAAATTTGTTATTGGCTATATGTTTGCATTTGAAAAGAATGTTGTTAAAATAAAATAATTTCTTTCGTAAGAAACCGAAAATAAAATTGCACATAAATCATCAGAATCAAAACATGTCGGTGCATCTATAATTTTAAATCTCAGTTATTATGTCTTTTTTAATTTTCCTTCTTTTTCAGCCAGCTATGGGAATTTCTGACCTGCTTAAAGCAGCGAATTGAAAATATCACTTCTGCAAAATGTTCAGATATCCCTCGAAAAGCTATTGCTCTTGAGATGCAGGATGTGATAGAAAAAACTCTGGGCTGGAAAATTGACGGTTGTAAGTGGTAGATGTATATGATATGTATTTTGTGTCGCAAAAAATCATTGTACATATAAAAATACAAAAAACAAAGCAAAAGTTATACGCTTGTGAAAATTGTATTTTTTGTCATTTTATTCAGGTATAAAGTATCGCAGAATTTCATTTCAAACAAAAGATAGAAAGCTTATATTATCGGAGCACTTTGTTACGGAACAAGACTTTAGGCAAATATATTAATACAAACTACATGATATACAGATAATCTTAATTTTCAAAGGATAGCCTATAAACGCCTTAGCATTTTTGTCCAGCGAAGTCATTCTATGATAAATACTAGATTAATAACAAAACTACCTGAAAAAAAATGACATTCGTGAATTTAGACAGAGTAGTAAGAATACTGCTCAATGTGTTGAATAAATGAAAAGTTTCAGGGGTTGACGTTATGCATTTATACCTTAAAACTAAGGACTTCAAACTTAAAAATATATATATTTGGATAAACCGTCATTCAGTATCTCTTGCATTCGTTGCTAAAAAGGATCAAACAGCTTTCCTAGATTTTTGTTTTACAAATATATATCTTATGGCAATGCACTGCAGTATAAAATATTAATGTAGAAGAACTTTAGATTACGTTTAAGTTAGATTTGGTTTTTAAACACCAGTAGATGAAAGGATGGCATACAGGTACGTTGAAATTTCTCCAAGTTCAAGGAACCACAGAAAAGAAACGTAAGAATGTCGCCAGTGTGAAAGAAAAAAAAAGTCGAAAAAAGGCACCTTTTTCCGATAATGTCTAATAAATATCAAGTTTTGTTTTTTTTTAAATCTCATTTCATTCGTTTTATTTATTTTGGCAGGTGATTACACATTTATCATAGTCTTTATTTTTAAAAAAAAAAAAAAAATTATTATTGACAAATTGCATTATGGTCATCTAATGCCCTGTTCAAACGGAGAGTTTAATTCGAATTAAACGTAAGTTACTGCGAATTAAATTTGATCCGCGTTCACACGGAGAATTTAATGCGAATTAGTTTAATTCGAATTAGTTAGCATTAAATAACTTCGCATCAGCTCCGTGTGAACGCTAAGCGAAGCTAATTCGAATTAAATTTTGACACATGAGTAAGGGCAGAATTAAGTCACAGATCACATGCCGATGTCAAATATAGGTACTTGAGCTATTTTTGAGTGGAAAACAAAGGAAAATTATGTTAATCACTAAAATGTGTACAGACACTATGACATTATGTCAAATGTATCTGCTTTGCACAATATGACGTGATTTGTAAATGACTTCATAATAGTCTTACTGAATAGCTTTGTTGTAGAAATAAAATTATAATTCGCATAAGTTTACTTCGCATTGGCTGTCGTGTGAACGCAATTTAATTCGCATTAGTTTAATTCGAATCATTTTACTTTGCATTAATTTACTGTGAATTAAACACTCCGTGTGAACAGGGCATAAATGTGCACGTGACGTCACTGTTTTTTTGTTTTTGCTTTTTTTTTTACACCTTTATAAAAAAATTAATTTTATATGAAATAACTAAACTAAAATTTTAATATAAAGCTTTTTTAAATAAATATTCATTAATGAAGTTATTTTTTTTAAAGATTTATTTCATCTTATACGTTTATGTATTAAAAAAACAACACTTTTTTCACTAATTTACAGTTCAACTCCTCTATATATCGCATGATTATTGATTCATATCATACTCATTTAGAATTAAGATTTTTTACCAAAGTGAAACAGAGACATTATTTTTTTTTCTTTTCATCGTAAATATGTTTCAAAAGAAGAATATATTTGTGAATATGTAGAATATGTATGTACTGCAATTCCCTGCCAATTTGTCTTTACAGGTATTAATTCTGCGTGTAGTATGATACTTGGTGCAGAACGTGTGCAATCTAGAATCATTAATGATTTTGTGAAGCCTTGCAATGGACGATTCAATGTAGAAAAAGCAACAGATGAAGAAGAATTTTGCAGGTATATTAAAAGGGATATGTATGTGTTGCTAAACGTTGTGATAATTGTGGATTTCAACAATTCCTTATACTTGCGTTGTAAAAATAGGTACTAAAATTTTATCTGACTCATTAAAACCCTAAGGGATTTCCATGTATAAAGATAACAGAACATGATTCAAGTTTGTAAATAAAATGCCTTTTTTTAGCTTTTTTTGTTGCATTAACAAGTGAAACGTTTAATTATGTAATTATGCATGAAATATACATAAAAGACTAAGATAAATTTGAACGTTGATAATTACATTTTTTTTTTCTATTTAGACTGCTCAATTTCATAATTCCATTTTATCTGAAAATGAGATATTTTCTTACCTGTGACACATACGTTTGTCTGTTTGATTATGAATCGAGTTTATAAGAAGGCATTCCAACAATCCAGACTAGAGGATATAGAATCCATTCCAAAGCCTCTTCTTTAAATAATATGTATTTTTTTTATTTAAGTACTTAGGTGATTTCAATAGTAAAAGGAATTCTTATGCCCTCATGTATTTCCTTAGAATTCAATACAAAAAAATTAAAACATTACGATTGATTGATTGTTGTTTTACGTCCCATTCGAGAATTTTTCACTCATATAGAGACGTCACCATATACCGATGAAGGGCTTCAAATTTTGTCCTTTACTCGTCACTCAGGGCCATTGAACAGTGAGGGATCTTTATCGTAGGCCTGCCGTGACATGGGGCCTCGGTTTTTAAGGTCTCATCAGAAGGACCCGCAACTTTCACTTCAAAGTACCGAGCGAATGGCGAAGGAACAGTTTTGATCGACTTAGGTCAGTCGCGGCCGAGATTCGAACTCACGACCTCCCGATCACGCTACCCTGAACAGTATATAACATTACGAAATGATGGCATAAATATGATCTGGATCGAGATTTGTTTCTTCAGACAACTATGATTCATTTTAAATTACGCCTGCCAACTTAAGTACGAGGGAATTTATATGTTTGATAAAATTTGTTTTCCTGTCTGATTGTTGCTATATTGTAGTTGCTAGTTTTGAAATATATTTGAAAAAAAAGAATAAGTGCTTAAATGGGCACTTTTTGGCTGGTTTGATATGGTAAAACTACTGCAATTTTGAAACGCTATTATTATTATTTTTTATGTTGGGCGAAAAAATTGCTGAATATATAAATAAAATTTCATTACCAGTACATGTATGTTATCTTTCTTTTAAAAAATCAAAATTTTGAGTGTAAGATTTGAAATTACATTGAATACATATAAAATCTATTTTTACAATATTGACAAAATTGTGAGAATTGTTTGTCTTAGTTATTCGATATTTCTAATTCGTTTTTACTTAAATAGCGAAATCACCATATGCTCTAGAAATCCATGTGTTCCTTGAAATAGAGTTCGCTAACAAAGGAATTGACGCCGTAAACATCATTATTTTTTTAATCGCAAAAATATCCAGTCATGTACTCCAACATATTTCAAGTTGAAGTCCATCTTGTATTTCTTATAATTATTCACTGACGATTGCTTCCAAACGTTTTCATCAGTTACACGGAGGACCTAAAATCATTCTCACGATACCTGTAATCGAGCAGCATTATATACCCAAACTATGGTATCTTATTAGTGCAAATAGGTCACACAATATTCTACGCGCATAAATTGACATTTTGTTGATAATATATTTTGAATAAACTATTTTACTTAAAATACGAGGGCCGTTCAAAAATTACGCGGACTCTGCTATTATTTACTCTTACAGACGTCATATAGAATTAAAATTTCTCAGGAACATATTTCTTAAAAATTCCAATAAATTCTTGGTAAAAATTTTTGATTTTATTTAATATCTCTTAAAATTATTGCCGTTTTGATACTGCTGATGGTGATAAACGGAGCACGGCAAAAATGTTGAAAAACAAACATGCGGTATCCAAAATTTTATTCATTTATTTTCCATATTTCACGATATTATTCAACAATTTTCTCTAAAATTTCTTTTTATTGTTTTATTATTAAGTATTTAGATTTCTGGCGTAATAATTGAAGTATTAACAGAAATATTGTAATTTTTCTCCGATGTGACCCCTACGAAATCAACTACAAAAATGACGTCTCGTGATTTGACGGAGCAGTGCACTTTTATCAAATCATGTATCATGCTGCATGGGAAAACGCCAATAGAGACCCAGGATAATCCTATTGCAACATGTAGTAAACCAGCGGAATATCCGAAACATCTCTACAAAATGTAAAAAAAAAATCCAGAATTTCAAACTGATAGACCTTAGTCAAAAGGCAATACGTAAGGAATGGAAGAAGTTCATCGACAAACACTGATCTGGGCTGTTAAGAATTTGATTGAGATCGACTGATGTCAAATATCTGCAGTTTTGGGGTTTAACACAAACTAAAACACACAATGATAGTTTTATAGTTTTTAGGCTGAATCGGAAATGGTATATGGATGTTTATTCTGAGTGGATAAGGTAACCAAACTATACAGTATCAAATACTAAGGGGAAAATATTGAGAAAATGAAAGCTCCCATTTTTAGCTCACCTGAGCTGAAAGCTCAAGTGAGCTTTTCTGATCACCTGTTGTACGGCGTCCGTCCGTCTGTCTGTCTGTCCGTCCGTCTGTAAACTTTTCACATTTTCAACTTCTTCTCAAGAACCACTGGGCCAATTTTAACCAAAGTTGGTACAGAACATCCTTAAGTGAAGGGGAGTTTAAATTCTTAAAATGAAGGGCCAATCCCCCTTATAAGGGGAGATAATCAAGAAAAGACAAAAATAGGGTGGGGTCATTAAAAAATCTTCTTCTCAAGAACCACAGGGCCAGAAAAGCTGAAACTTATATGAAAGCATCCTTGGATAGTGAAAATTCTAAATTGTTCAAATCATGGCCCCAGGGGTTAGGGCGGGGCCACAATAGGGAATCAAAGTTTTACATTGAAATATATATGCAAAATCTTTGAAAATCTTCTCAAGAACCACTGGGCTAGAAAAGCTGAAACTAATGTGGAAGCATCCTTGGGTAGTGTAGATTCTAAATTGTTCGAATCATGGCCCCAGGGGGTAGGGCGGGGCACAATAGGGAATCAAATTTTTACATTGAAATATATAGGCAAAATCTTTGAAAATCTTCTTCTCAAGAACCACAGGGCCAGAAAAGCTGAAACTTATGTGGAAGCATCCCCGGGTAGTGTAGATTTTAAATTGTTCAAATCATCGCCCCCGGGGGGATAGGGAAGGGCCGCAATAAGTATTGACAGGGGGGTCTGGTGAAGAACAGCAGGGCCAAAGTAACTCAGGTGAGCGTTGTGGCCCATGGGCCTCTTGTTTAAAATGCCCGTGACGTTGAAAGTTTTACTGCGCCGTGACTTCATGAGATGCCCTGTTAAATAACTTGAAATTGATACCAATTTACATTATTTTGATATGAAATTTTGATGATCATATATGAAAATATTCTTTTATATTATTTATGACTTTTTGCTTGATTATGTCGTCAAAAATATTTTCTGTGCAACAAGTCCGCGTAATTTTTGAACGGCCCTCGTAAGAAATCTATGCAGTAGTTGAATGGGTTGATTGTTGATCAGTGGTGATAGGAAGCACTTATACCTCTAAGTGACAAACCCAGGACTCTAATAAAATTACCAGAATTTCACCAGATGTATTTTCTACATAGCATTACATGTATCACTAAGCGAGAATGGGTCACACAATATTCTACGCGCATTAATAAAATTGACATTTTATTAATAATATATTTTGAATAAACTATTTTACTTAAAATAAGAAATCAATTATTACGCCATGATTACGTCTGATACAATATGATTTTAAGAGGACAAAATTTTAGTTTCAAGTGAAAAAAAAACCTTGATGCATTGTCAGAAAGGATTGGAAGATTTAGGTGTTAAAATCTCATGTTAAACGGTTGAAAGGCAATATGAAAACCACCTATTTTTCTGTCTTCAGTAATTCAGAAGTGTTTACAGAATTAAATAGATTTACATAATCAATAATCTTGATTCCAGCTGGCAAAGCAGGTAACAATATAGTCTTTTTTTTTTTTTTTTTTTTTTTTTTTTTTTTTTTTTTAACATTATTACAATTGCCTTTTAGAGTAACTTGTATTGAATTCTACTAGGGATAATCCAACTTGCAATCATAATTCCCTTTCTAAGGATGAATTCTTCAAAACTATATGTCAGTTTTAAATATTTTAAATATTCAAATTGAATACGAATTAATATACCGCTACAGAATTCCAAAGCTTCTAAAAATTCCCTACAAACAAATGTCCAAAGAGGGTTCTACTAAATGTTCTACTAAACCTTTTTCTTTTAATCCTCATCAAAATATTAACAGCATTGAAGAAGAAACTTCTGGGTACTGTGCAATGAAATATAAAAGTAACAAACAGTAATCAAGCTCAGAAGTCTATTAAAGCAATGTAAATTTAGAGCAGAGCAAATATGGAACTCTAAAAACACCAGAGGTAGGACCAGGTACCACAAAGGAGTAAGCATCCCCTGTTAACCGGTCACAATGTTGATATCCTTGTATCATCAACTTTTTTGTAAACAGCTTGTATCGTTTAAGAAATTGTTTTTACGTATAGCATGCTCTTGCGTATCGAACCAACTGAGAGACATAAACTCTAATGCAAGAGATAACAGCATATTTCTAATAAATAAAGGAAGTTGCCGACAACATATTCAAGAATTAGTGTTAATCAGATATAGAACATGCACCAAAATCAAGAGTATAATACCTAAGACTTTTCAACACTTTATACAACAATTCCTCACGATAAATTAAACACTAGGCTTTTTGACATCATAGTTAGCAGTTTCTTCAACAAAAGTAAAACAAGTACATTTGTATTCCTTGTCATTGGTCATCTGCAAAATTATTTCGTTCAAAACTTTCTTACTCTTCTTTTTTTCTCATAGACTTCCAATTAATTTTATTTCAGAAACGCCCAACGACTCCTTCATTGTGTAATTTCATTGTCAACGTGGAAAAACGATTCAACCTGTCTTGTTAAAGATAAACATCGTTTGGTCAACACCTATAAATTCCTTGCTCCTCCAACTTTCAATCTGGAAACATGTAAGTTTACTTCTTTACTGAAAGTGTTAATCGGTAATCCAACTTTTAATCATAGTTCCTTTTCTATTGCGGAAATTCTTCAATATTCCCAACAATCAAATTGAATTTGAATTTACCATACATATACTGGATTCCTACACAACGTAAAAATCTTTACAAACAAAGATATATAGCGGGTTCATTTAATGTTCTATCAAGCCTCTTTCTTTACTCCTCACTAATATATGAACAGCACTGAAGGAGAAACTTCAGGAGTACTTAACGAGGCCGAGTCTAATTATTTCTACCCTTGAAATTTCGATGAATTTTTTAATTTTTACTATAATATTTATTGTTTTAAGATTAAAAAATCGAATGTTTACCGTCCCGATTTCTTAGGGGGGCAACAGTTGTCAAATTTTATTATTGGACCCTATGGGAATTTGCTTGAAAAGCGCCAAATTATCAGATTTCTCCATATTTTTTGTATTTCTGCCCTAGAGATTTATTTCTCAGCCAAGTACATGAAAGTTATTGTAAACAGTCACTAAATTGTGAAATTTCAAAAAAAGTTGACCATCTACGTTGGTCTAGGAATTATTACAAAGTTTATTTTTTCCATGCCCAATACCTCTAAAATTGCCATATTGCAGTATATATAAATATCGGTGTAGATGAATTATCGGCGCAGATGAATTATTTTGGTAAAAAAAAAGAGCAATGTTTAGATTGCTTGTATGTTTCTTTTGATTTTGTGTCAACAGTCATCCATGGACGTCTTGAATATACAAGCGAGTCATGTGTCATTTTCAGTGTCATGCATTGCTTAAAAAATCGGAAAACAGTGACGTCGTTAGAGCCATTACAGAATTTTTTCCTAATTATTGTCGTAAAAGCACATTTACAGACTCATGGGCGTTACAGATAATGTAAATTTTGTATTAAAATCACAATATTTGGGAAAGGTGTAATGTCGCACATATGAGTGCTGCGCAAAGTCATGCGCACTCGAATTAGAGTCGGCCTCGTTAAAACAATATATTCTAGAAGTGGTGAAAATCAGATGTGGATCCTTAAAAATTCCAAGGAACTTTAAGAAAATTGAAATCGCAAAATTTTAACAAAAACAATCACATCAAAACGTACGACACCTTATACAACCATTCCCCAGGATAAATTAAAGTCCGGGCTTTTTGACATCAAATACAGCTACTTTTTCAATAAAATTTACTTATCTTGCCATTGGTCATTTGAAAAATTATTTTGTTAAAAACATTCTGATTGTACACATTTGTGACCAACCGTATTATGAAGATGAACAACACAGTAGGTACAAGGGTTCAACTATTTATTGGATCCCATTCCACAATGATCAATAAGTCACACAAAGAAAGAAACAACCAATCAGCCCTATAAGAAATAAAGCACAAGTATATGACATCAAACAACATATTCAATTATATGCAGTCTTAATAAATCGACACGGATTTTACTAAAAATAGATTAAACCATTTATAAATGTTCGAAATTCATAAATTCCTAAATTTACTTCCCTTGTCATTGGTCATTTTGCAAAATTATTTCGTTAAAAACATTCTGATTGTACACACAAGTACTCTGAAGTTGACATTAAAAAGATGCTTGAGTTTCTGATTGACAATATCTACGTGGTTTTTGGAGACCAGGTCTTCCAACAATCTATTGGAATTCCCAAGGGTACTAATTGCACCCTTTTTAGCAGACTTTTTTGTATTCATATGAAGCAGATATTGTCCAAAATCTTGTACGTGAAAAGAAGAAAGCACTTGCTGTGGCATTCAACTTGACATTTAGATATATCGACAACGTATTGTCAATTAACGATGGTTATTTCCATTCTTATGTCGAGACGATATATACCGGTGAACTTGAGATAAAAGATACCACAGAGCAGAGTCTGACCATCTGTTTCATATTTGGATATTTTTCTTGAAAAAGACGTTAATGGTAATCTAACAACCAAGCTTAATGATAAACGATGACTTTAACTTTTCAATCGTCAACTTCCCTTACTTATGCAGCAATATACATTGTACCTTCATCACCTGCATACGGGGTTTATATCTCTCAGTTGATTCGATACGCAAGAGCATGCTCTACGTATGTACAATTTCTAAAACGAGGTAAATCACTGACAAACAAGTTGATGAAACAAGAATATCAGCAGTCTCGTTTAAAGTCATCATTTCGTAAGTTCTATGGTCGATAAAATGACCTTGTCAGAAAATACAATTTATCATTGAGTCAAATGCTGACTGACGTTTTCATATATACTAATCGTTAGGCCATTATTTACACACTGAATTGTCGACGGATTTTTCCGTTATTTCCCGATCATGACAAGGAGCACACGGCATGTGTGACCGGTCGGCAGGGGATGCTCACTCCTCCATGGCACCTGATCCCACCTCTGATGTTTTGGAGGTCGTCCGTGTTTGCTCTGCTCCTATTGTGTATTGTTTAACGGACTTTTGAGCTTGAATACTGTTCGTTATCTCCATATATTTCATGAATGTGTAGAAAGGGAAATAACTCATACAAATTACAAAATTACCAAGTCGTGTTCAGATAGGAATTTCCGTAAATATAAATAATTTAAAAAAGTATATTAAAAACAAATAAACAAGTAATAATTACTGTATTGTACCAATTTTGGAATTAGGTAACTAAGCACGCAGCAGGTTTTCTGTCACATATTTACATGCACAAATCTGAACCTTTATAAAAACAATACAAACTCGAAAACAAACACGATCAGGTGGTGATCAGTACCAGAATGGAGATCATGTTTATTTCAAACGCCCAGAAAGTGAAACGTGGAAGGGCCCTGGTGTAGTAATAGGGCAAGACGGTTCAGTTATATTTATTAGACATGGATGACTTTGTGTTTTGTCCACCAGTGTCAAATAAGAAAACAAAATACATCTGTGGAAGACAATGCACCTTTAGAAAATGAATCCAAACAAGACATGGTAATAGCACAACACCAGGAGAGAGATAATTGCGTAGAAGAAAATAACAGTGACTCTGATGTTGAACAGGATAACTTGGAAGAACAAAACAGTGTAGTGGCCCAAGAACATCATGAAGGCAGTAACAAACGATCAGAGTTATAGAAAGGACAAGTTGTCAAGTATCAAAATATACAGAATGGGGAGAGTTTGTTGCAAAAGACAGTGGACGAGCTGGTAAAGCAACGGGAAACAATAGAAACTGGTACAACCTGCGTTATTTGGAGCCAGGGTCTAACAAAGGTGTTGAAATCTCAGTTGATATGAAGAAAGTCCAGGATTTAGAGATCTGTGATAATGAGGAGGTGATGGTCTTGACTGGTGTGTGTTTCGAACAAGCCAAACAAAAGGAACTTTTGTGTTGGAAGAACAACAATGTATATGTTGAGGAGAAGGACATTGGCCAAAAATTATTTCAAAAAGGTGGATTTGCAGTCTCAAAAACACAAATAAAGGAACTAAGCACAAAGCAAGACTCGTGGCTAGGGGATTCGAAAAATATACAGAGAAGACATTCCAAAAGTATCGCCGACATGTGGTTCAGATTCTGTCAGACTCATCCTGACTGCATTGGCCCAGAGAAATTGGAACGTTCACACCATCTTCAAGGTTCAGAAATTGAGCGCAAGATTTATATGAAACCGCCCCCCAGAAGCTGGTTGCGAAGGTATTGTATGGCAGCTGCGTAAATGTGTGTAAGGGCTGTCTGATGCTTCTCTAAGCTGATACAACAGGGTCAAAGAAGCACACGGCGGGTGTGACCGGTCGGCAGGGGATGCTCACTCCTCCATGGCACCTGAGCCCACCTCTGATGTTTAGAGGTCCGTGTTTGCTCTGCTCCTATTTTGTATTGTTTAATGGACTTTTGAGCTTGAATACTGTTCGTTATCTCCATATATTTCATTATGAGCAGTGGTGCAGAGGTTTCAAATCTGATCCAGCAGTTTTCTTTTAAAAGAATGGTGACCAATGAGTAGATGGAATTCTTTCTTGTCGTGTGGATGACTTCTTCTGGGGAGGATCTGTTTAATTTGAACACAAGGTGATCAATGGAATAAGAAAAAACCTTTTTTGTTGGAACGGAATATGGTGATGAAATCAGTTCATTTTCCTATGTAGGAATCGAATTGTCAGGATATGAGAAAGGCATAGGAATTATAGCCCGTATAATTATCAGAAGAACATACAGTTCATCCCCATTGATAAGAGTTGTTTTGTAGATAAAGTTACCACACTGACATTGGTGGAAAAAGAATGCCTTCAGTCAAAAATTGGACAGATACTGTGGATAGCCCGACAGAGTCGACCAGATATCACTTTTGATGCATTCAATCTTGCCACGAACATGAAAAGGACCAATGTTTAGACTTTGATCGAGGCAAAGAAGCAAGAAGCAGGCTTGCTGGAGAGACGCTAGCAATAGCAGATGCCATTGACAGTGCAATGTACTTGGTTCAACTAAGCAAGTGTCAGAAAAAGTCTGAGAATGGAGATAAGCAGTTTTAGAGACTTGATCCAGCAAAAAACAATCATGGAGGTGAATTAGATAGAAAGTGAAAATCAGCTCACTGACTGCTGGACAAAAAAGGAGTATCGTGTCTGAATTTACTCAGAGCATTACAAGATGGTGTTTCGGTAAACAAGTGGTTGAGGCAATAACCAGACTCTACGAAACTCTGTAAATAGTGTATAGATGTTAAGTTTGCAAACCCCTATTTAGTTACATGTAACATTTGGTTATTGCTGCTAGAGAATTTCTTAAAAGAAGAAGGGTGGTTTGAACTTGATTACTGTTCGCTATCCCCATATTTCATACAGTTACCACACAAACTGAAAATTGAATATGATGAACATACATCGGGATCAATATTCAAAATGGAATCGTGTAGACTTAAAATTTCAGCAAAGAAAGATTGTAATTTCTTTAAGGCTATCCGATCTTCAGCCAGGAAGGATAACTCTTAAATTTATTATTTTATTTAAAAAGTCTCAAAATGAAGCTTAAAATTGAAATGATTCGTGCAACAATTTTCATTTTATGCATCTTAATATGATTCAAGGTTCTTTGAAGTCTTAGAAACGGTCTTGTACAAAGTTGACATTTAAACCCCATAAAAGAAAAAAATGAATTCATTTAAGAGAAATTAAATTTCCTTTAATCTAGCATTAGAATCGACTGCTTATTAGCATGATATGAAATTAGATGTGATATGTGATGTCTAGCAATGATAGCACAAGCTTTTTAGACTCTTTATTATATGACAACTGAAGTAAAAAGAGGAACTAAAATACTTTATAAGCATAAGAAAGATACAATTTTCTCCAAATGTCTGGATACCTATATTTTCTATCCTAAACTATATTTGTTGATCAATTTCAATTAGAAAATGCATAGCTGGTGTTTTTATTCGCATTTCTTGAAAATATATTTGAGATTTGAGATTTTTCCCTATATAATATGATTAACTATAATGATGAACCATTGGTAATTTCACGTTACTATGTGAAATCAGAGACATTTTTTTATATTTTAATATTATTATTGTATTTTATAAATAACAAATATTTAATTGTGAAAATCATCTCAATTCTCTCTCTCTCTCTCTCTCTCTCTCTCTCTCTCTCTCTCTTAAATAACAACTTATCAAATTATTATTTTTGGTGGAAAAGTTACCGGTAGTTTTTTTTTATTTATCCAGGTCCGTAGGAAGAATTTAACAAGCGAAAAAAGTGGGCACATTCATCAAGTAGTTTTTTTTTTCTTCTATAAAGTATACTATATATCGTCAACATTATTGGAGGGGACATGTCCGCCCAATGCACTCCTCGATTTCTACGGGCGGTCTTGTTTTTCACGTTTCATTTTACTATTAAAGTTTCATTATACTATTATAGTTTTTGATACATTAATTTGAAACAAATATAACTTTACATAATTGATTGTTTATATTTGGAAGTTCTTGATCTCGATCTCTCTTTTTTTTTTTTTTTTTTTTTTTTTTTTTTTTTTTTTTTTTTGGTCCAATATAGAAAAGACAAATGTTATGTTCACTTCAAAGGTTTCGTAAAACATTCCTGAAATTATTTTTTTTTAATTTCTCTACACATTTCCTCTTCTTACTTTTTTTTCACTTCGAACAACTCAGGTAACAGTCGTTTGATCATCTACATTATGTAGTTTTTTATGAATACAAAATCTTTAATATTTCAATACAGGTTATACACGATACCTTTCAGAGTTTCCATTTCCAGTGGAAGAGAATACTGGTATGAATAATTGTTTTCTTCTTCTTTTTTTGAATTCAATCTTTATGCTTTATGTGTGTGTACATGTCTGGTTTACATTATATTTTATACATATAGGTAAACTTGATAATAATGTATTTCTTTATCTCTTAGTTATTTCAGTTACTTCAGAGAGGAATGAAGAACCAACGATTGCAAACCACATGCAATACTTTTGTATGTACAATACCATCATCAAAAACAATATATCTAACCTTTTTAAACGAGATATCTTATTTTTTTTTTAGTGAATTACAGAATGATCTGATACTATCGTAAAACCATATTCTCCATTCTAGATGTATTCTGGTATTAAGTGCGATTTATTCTTTTTTCCTCAGTGGTTCTAGGGTTTGGCGCTGTGACTCTCGTCGTCGTTAGCTTGACAATCGGCTTCATGAAAATAAGGTTTGTAGTAATTTGATTATATTAGTTTTAAAAGTTACTAAATCAATAAATTATATCAATAATAAAAACTGGGAAGATTAGCATATGAAATGTTTTGAACTGTCGGACTCTATATTATTTAAATTTGTTTTTCAAAAGTGTGAAAGTGTGTATTTTACAAGATTTTGATTTTGCCGTATTCAAAATATTTTTTGTAAGAACCAGTAAGTGGGGCTTGCTATATAAGTATGATTCTTTTTTTGAACATTTCTGTCCCTCAGTCAGAAAGCTAAGAAATAAAGTTAATAAATCCATTTACTCTTGACATCATATACCTGGAAGTATATTGTCTTTATAACATTCTTTAGAAATGGAAATGAAAATTGAGAGTTTTGGGAGTTTTGAAGCAATTTTAATATTGCCGAAGTGAAAAATATCGCTTTCAAAATACTACTTTTATCCAACGTCAAGTGACAGTATATCACTAATGAACGTGTAATAAATATTGATTTTTTTTTATGTTTATTTCATAATTTGATTAAAATTGCATTTAAGTAATGCAAAGCATTTCTATTTAAGAAAACGCAAGAAAGAGTCATTACGGCTTCAGAGATCTACAGAAGCAGAGAACACCCCATACGAATCATCATTGGCCATCTCAGGTGGAACATACCTTGATCCTGACTACGAAACTATAGAAGAGCATGTTGAGGGCTATGAATATTTGCCTGAATCAAAACAAGAGTGGAATGTTCCTCTTTGCCTTTCTGAAATCAATAGCAGAGGATCATACATAGAACCTAACAATGCCTACGAATCATATTCAGATGCAATGCATGTCACACCTGCTAATAATTATTACTGTAATGATCACCCTTACCTGGAATTAGTTAGTGACCCCTCCAGAATAGATACATGTAACACGGAATTATCCGATGCTGAAAATCTCAAAAATTCTGAAACTCGGTAGATGAGACGATTAATAAACTATCCAAATGGATGAAACAAAATTGTTTGATACTGAAATAAAAAGAACCAATTTCTGTAGATAAGGTTGACTAGACAATCAGTGATCTGTCCACAATACTTGACATGGATTTATTCAGTACTGAAAATCTTAAAAAAGAAAAACAAGAACCCATTTCAACACCAAATTAAGTAAAATAATCAAATCTTGTCACAAGCTTATTTATACAAAAATATAATTCTATTTGTACTAGAAATTAAACCAACCAATGCATTTATTTATAGATACTCATAGCACTGCCATATTTAAATGTGAACTAGATTTCTGCTATGCTTTGTTTAGATTGCGTCGTTTCAAAGTTGATCAAATATTGATTTATTTATACATGCTTATTATCAAGCATGTAAGAATTAGAAACTAAATAGTTGATTTGATTGCTATGGACAATTATCGGTATACATTGTATTTTTTTTTAATTTCTTGATAACTCGTTAAAACACGCTGTTTTCTCTGCGTTATTTGTTGATTACAAATCAGATTTGGTGTTTGTGTTTTCAATCACTTACTTGCAAAGGCAAATTGAACGAAAAGCAGAATGCAAAATATTCTGGTAACACCATTAGAATTCAATGTAACAAATTTAATTTCATAAAATTATTTTATCAAATAAATAAATATATATATATATATATATATATATATATATATATATATATATATATATATATATATATATATATATATATATATATATATATATATATATATATATATAGTTAAATGTTCAAATAAAAACGTTTGGTTTCTTAAACATTTTTGAAGAATTATTTGTAACATCTATTGTGATATAAAGTGCAATCAGTTAAAATCAATTATTTTTCTCTTCCCTTTATTCTCTAATTAAAGTTCCTTTCCTCGAATCCGTTAAATACGTCATTATCACTGCTTTTTATTTAATTTAAAATGATCTCAACAGTAAATTTAAATTGTAACGTTATGCGTCATACAGCCATTCTTTTAAATAAAGATCATTCAAACGATCAGATGTATATATTTTTTTTTACGAAATTCCCCGAAATTTTGTTGCAATCTCTATTGCTTCCATAATCGAATATATAAAGAACATTTTCGTCCTTTGTCTTCAAAAGATTCAATTAGAATACATTTATTTCGTAACTATAGTCACAAGATTTTCCTGCTGAAATAAAACTTTGCAAATTTTGCTATGTTAGAGTGATATTAAGCCCCTCACTACCTCATTATTACATCAAACACATTTGTTTATGAATAATGACTGTACTAAGTCATTATAAGTAATTGTTGTTTTTCTTCTTAAAAGTGGATACCCATTAAAATCATGTCATAGATTTTAAATATTTAATCCTTGGAGGCATGATATAAATCCAATTTACACCTGAGAATAAACCTTCTTTGCTACATGTGATTAATTCTTAAATTATACAGCCAGAGTGAAAACAAATCAGTAAAGATTGCTGCCACCCCCCTTCCCAATCATTCAGTATTTATCGAGACAAAGACCAGGGGTCAGTCGATAACATGATTTAATTTATTATACCTGACACTTCTTTCCGAATCTTCTATAGTAAATCAGAGTTTTAAAAACCAATTTCTTCAGAAGTTGATAACTGATGTGAATAGTTCTTCCAAAGACCAAGTTTACAGATTATTTAAACCCAATTTCGGATTTCAAAAGAAGATTAATATATTCCTTCAAAACAAAGGAAAGTTTTCATGAAATTACGTAGATCAAATCACCTTCTATGTTTAGTCTTCAAACTAACAACAGGAAATAGGTGATGAATATCAATATATCTTATGATGTAAAGCTTTCTCAGAAGTAGGAAAAATATGTAGATATTATATACTGCAGCAGACCAAAGCTCAATGTAAATTCCTGGAGAAAACACTGTTGTGATGGGTCAAATATTTGTTCTGTACATAGGTTGTAGTATAGGCGACAATAACTACCTAGCTTCACTGCACATATTGTTGGTAATTGGTTCATTATGTCATCGGCTACAATATGTGCCGAGACAAGCTTTTTTTCTCTTGCGGAATGGATTTCAAAATGTATACTCACAGATAGGCACATATTGTCGTCGGCGACAATATTTGTTATAATTTACGGACCTCTAAAACATAAAGATGGGATCAGGTGTCACGGTAGAGTGAGCATACCTGCCGACCGCTAACACCCATTCACACCTGCTCCTTGTCAGCATTGGGGAAAAAAGGTAAACCCGTAGACAATTCAGTGTGTAAATAATGCCCTAACAATTAGTATGAAAAAAGTCAGTCAGCATTTGACTTAATGATAAATTGTATTTGCTGACAAGGTCATTGTATCGACCATAGAACTTACGAAATGATGACTTTAAACGAGATTGCTGATATTCTTGTTTCATCAACTTGTTTGACAATAACTTACCTCGTTTTAGAAATTTTTTTATACGTAGAGCATGCTCTGGCGTATCGAATCAACTGAGAGATATAAACCCCGTATACAGGTGATAAGGGTATATTGCTGCATAAGTAAGTGAAATTGACGATTGAAAACTTAAAGTCATCATGTTTATCATAAGACTTGTTTGTAAAAAAAGTATAACAAAATTCATTCTAAACACCAGGATATGCTAAACACTATACACTCAATTTATCTCATTTTTTCCATTTTATATGAAATTGCGCTTTTAACGATGTTTAAAGCTGAAAGCTAATTTTACAAAATAATGCATTGTACATTTTGAGGAAATTATTTCAACTTTGCGTTGTACAAAGCCTCTCATTATTTATGAGCAACCGTGCAATTTAAATGTCTGATAGTTTAAAGATATTATTTTATAGACACAAATGATCATTCCATGTGCTTTTCTATAATCGAACAACCTGTTATTTTAAATCTCAGAAATTACTCCTGTATTACTACCCAAAGAATAAGGAGAGAGGTATGTTTTGTCTACTGGAAAATAACATATTTTGGAAAGAATATGTGTATCGATTTTGTATTTAGGATGCCATTATTTCTTGATCAATTGCAAAATGTCCTTAATCTAAAAATTCTTCTTAAAATCAAAAATTGACGTGACAATAGCTAGCTGTATCGTGGTATTAAGGAGCCGTTACCTGTGTTTTCTGTTTTCTTGCAGATGTCTTTTAAGGCGACCATTGAGAAAACTGTTACACAAATTTTATTCATTATAGTGGCATTCAGTGTAAAACAAGGATGTATGTGTTTTAAATTCTAATTTACTGAAACATTTTTTTGAAAATTTATATAATTTTTAAAAATGAAACAGATCAATGCGACTTCTGTTGTATAACAAAAATGTGTCGAAGAAAATAAGTGATATGTAACACAGAGAATCTGTTTGATATATTAATCATTTTCATATCAAATTAATAGAAAAATTCACAGTCTTTATGTTTTGTATTTTCTTTCAGATTCAAATTATTATTGTAGTCTTTCACCTGGTTAGTAGACTTTTTAAAATTTTATTAACAAGGCTATCAGTTACATAAAATATTAATTTTAACAGGATATTTAATATTTATGACGATTATTTAACATTACACGTCAGCTTTTAATAACAAATCTGCATTCTAGTTTAAAAGAGTACCTGAACATTAATGCTTAAAATCTTAAAACAATATTAATTTATATCAAGAAAAAAAAAAAGAATTGAGCCTTTTGATTTTAATTTCCATTTCAAAAGATCCATGCGGATCCCCACAAGAATTATTTGAGCTGTTTGCCAGAACACTTAATTGTGCCTACGAGAGTGAATTCTCTCCGTTAGACAGATACCTCGAACCAGGCTGGTATAAGGCAGATAATCCAATACTGGATCAGTGCCCTCCACTCAATAGCTGTGGGACAATTTATCCTGTATGGATGAACGGTATAACTATTGTAAAGTTCCTTTGATTTATGATTGATTGATGTATTGTATGTCGAGAATTTTTCACTCATATAGAGACGTCACCATATACAGGTGAAGGGCTTCAAATTTTGACCTTTACTCGGCACTTAGGGCCATTGAGCAGTGAGGGATCTTTATCGTGCCAACGTCTGCCGTGACACGGGGACTCGGTTTTCAAGGTCTCATCCGAAGGACCCGCAACTTTCACTTCAAAGTGCCGAGCGCATGGCGAAGAAACAGTTGCTACCCATTTTTTATCGACTTAGGTCAGTCGCGGCCGAGATTCGAACTCACAACCTCCCGATCACGAAGCGAGCGCTCTACTGACTGAGCTACCGTGAACGGTATCTTTGATTTATGAAAGTAATTAACATTCCCATTGCAAATGAGTTCAACAATCTCAAACTCTGGAGTGATTCATTGACAGATTCTGTGCCTAGTATTGGTGATCCAGTTACTACAAAGAAAATTGTAAGACTGGATTTTCGGACTGTTGGTCCAAAGAGTACGACATCCAGGTTAAAATTATGTCTATTGTCTTCCTGCTTTGGACTCTTGTCCAGAAGGAATCTGCTTTGGTAAGTGAATTTCCATTTCTTTTAGTTGCAACAAATATTAAGATGTACTGCCTCTCAAACTCTACTTGTAACATATTATAATGAGCAAATTAAGTTTTAAATAGGCACTAATGGATCTTGTGAATATCCACCCTTGAAATCTAAAAGCTATAAAAGCATCAACACAATTATGGCCAAAGTTAAAGATTTTCAAAAGTAAGTCAAAACTTGTCAAGGCGAAAGGGCCAAAATTAATAGTAAACAAATGAATTTCAGAAGAAATATACAGGTGAAATGTGAATGTTTTAGAATCAGTCATTAAAAAGTTATGACCGAAATTTTTAAAAGTATGTCAAAGGCTGATGTCAAGATCAAAGAGTAAAAAATGTTTGTATTCTAGAAAAACTCTTGCCACAAGAAATAAAGCTGTGAAATACTGAAAACGTATAACATATAACATGGGTATTCTATATAGCGCCTTTCGCGGAAAGCAGCTTCCGCTAAATCAAGTACATCGCTAAAGGTCTTGTGTATACCGTAAATCTGGAAATTTTTACGTCGATTTATTTTTGCGAATCTGGGTCAAAAAGCTGTTGATTAATTTTTACGTTTCAAAAATTTTGCGAATTGACATTGGTGCTTAAATTTAAAAGAGCTTAAAATTTTCATAGCAGTTTATAAGTTACATGTACGCATGAACTACATACAGTAAATTACGCATGTACATACAATATTAAACGATGCCAACATTCAATAATCGGATTTTAAATGTACTTTTACGCATGTACTTACAATAAATTACATGTACATACAATACTAAACAATGTCAATGTTCAATAATCAGATAAAAATATTAGAATTAAGAAGATAAAACATCTAAACTATTTAAAGTTTTCATAACATTTTAATAAATCACGCATGTACATGAAATATATAAAACGATGTCAGGCTTTAACAAACCTTAAGATAAAAACATTTGTTCTTAGATAAAACAACTGGCCTCTTTCTTAGAGAAATAATTTAAAAGAGACATACTGCCTTTCAAACCATCGGATAATGTTGAATGTAGTGAAGGCACTCTTACGCATGGAATATCAGGGGTAATTAGCATGTAGTATAAACAGCTTTTAATATGACCTCTGCTTACAAACACCTGTTCATCTTGTTAAACATAGCAAATTTTCTTATTTTCATTTTTTTTTTTTTTTTTGGTTGATTTATTTTTAAGAAATATATTTTTGCGAATGCAATGCATGCGCAAATTTGCTAAAATTTATCTACAGCAAAAATTTCCAGATTTACGGTATATGTTCATGTACAGGACATTCAAAAAGCGATAAATCAAATGTATGCTAACTTGTTGAAAAGCAATTTCCGCTAAATATAGTATGCGCAAAATATAATACATTTACAGTATTAAAGCCCTAGCACTAACCGTTCAGCCAAGGTTAAAGTTTTTTTTTTTTCAAAAGTAGGTCAAACTCATAAGGTCAAGGTCAAACGGTCAATATTGTTGGTACCCAAGAGAAGGTCTTGTCAAAAGAAATGAACATTTGGAGCATACAATTACCTGATTTAACCGTTCAATAGATATGTCCAAGGTTAATTTTTTTTAAGTAGGTTAAACTCCAAGATCAAGATCAAAATGTCAAACATATTTATACCCTAGGAAAGGTCTTTTCACACGGAATACACCTAAAAGAAATTAAAGTCATACCTCAAACCAATCAAAAGTTATGGGTAAGGTTAAAGTTTTTACGGGCTAACAGACAAACAGATAAACTGACCAACAAACAGAGAGACTGACGGACGGACGTTCAAAGCAAAATATATATGTCCCCGCATCTTCGATTACGGATGCATAAAATTAATAATAACACTTGGTGTTAAGTTTTTTTTTTTTTTTTTTTTTTGGGGGGGGGGGGGGAAGAAGAGATCTGAGTGTAAGTTTCCATGAAGAAGTGCAATTAAGATAACGAGACGCCACATTGTACATTTTGTCTACATGCTATCCACAGTTTATTTAAAAAAATGAGGATAAATCATTTCCCAAAAACAAATATACTACATAAAATTTAGAAGATTCCATTCAATTATTTACAGTTTTTTTTACTCACTAGTCTAACACTGCCATTTTTTCAATGATAAAAATATAATGGTTGCAAAAGTTTATTTTCATTTTAAAAAATGAAACATTACGTAATAGAACACCCTTCCGGCTCCAAATAAAACGGAGAATCCTCACAAATAAAGGGAAGTTTTAGTCCGTCTTCTCCTGTTTAGTATGTGTAATTCCTCTCAGTAACCCAGCGCCACCTACCGTCGTTATGATAAGTCAAAAGGAGGCCAAAGATAGGGTCAACTGCCGTCTCACCCTCAATCCACTTGGATTCCAGTTCTGATACGTCACAGGTGTCCAATTATCAAAAATTAGTCTTTCATTGTCGTCAAATGTCAAAACATTGGCACGGAATGCAAAAGAGCCATTGAGATCAACTTCTGCAGAAAAAGGAAAGAAAATAATATCATTATTGAAATACCGATATCTGTGTCATAACATATAATCGTTCTAAACTCCATTTATATAATTTGTTTGTTGTTCTACACCCATACCCTTTAAAAACTTATAAATCGATAAAATGGAACTTATGTATCGAAAACCAACAGACATTCAAAGGGGAAATATCCCATTTGCGACCTAGGTAAAAATGTACAATTTTCTGATACATGAAAGCATAAGCCAACTTAGGCATAACTAGAATTCAATTTGAAGAACACAGAAAATAAATATCGTTGGATGGTGTTTGAAACTATATCCATGGCCTTTTAAATGAAAAAAAAATTGAAAAATTACAAATTTCATATACTGCAATAATCTCTGTTTCCAGGTTTAAGATGAAGTTAGTAATCTAAAAGTTCTAAAATTCAAATTTGTGGAATGCAAAAAAAGGGGGAAAAAGAAAAAATATAAGGAGTTTATACATTGATATAGATAAAAAGCAGTTCTTACTTCTACTCAGTTGCAAATTAGAGAAATTTATTAAAATATCATAATATAAGATTTATAAAACGTTTGTTAAGGTACTTTAAAGATGTGATGAAGGAGTAATTAATTACCCGGATGTAGGCGGTTTATCCCTAAAAAAATCTGATGTTATAGATAGTATAGTGTTTTAGATAGTATAATTACCCGGATGTACACGTTTAACCTAAAAACCTCCCAAGAAATCAAGGTATGTAATGTGATAGATAGTATAATTACCCGGATGTAGACAGTTTCCCTAAAAACCTTCCAAGATATCAAGTGTTTGTGATGTGATAGATTGTATAATTACCCGGATGTATACGATTTACCCCTAAAAACCTCCCATATTCGTCCCCATACCAGACCAGAAGCTCTTCATCCGGTTCTACGTCACGTTACGTCATATAGAAGGAGATGCCCTCGCACGTCATAGGGATGACATTTTCTTGCTGATATTTGGCGAGAGAGTTGACAAATCGTTACCAGTAACAACAGGATGGGTCTTCTGCATCGATGTTATAAATACCATCAGTCCCCTGTTTATCTACTTTTAAAAAAAATCTTAAATCAGAAGGGACTCCATTGTGTATAAAATATTTACATACGGTGATGAAATACATGAACATTTAAGGTGTCTTTCCGGGCTTGCAGGAAAGGCTCGAGAAGATGCGATTCAATGTAACACTATTTAAACTTTCAGAACGTAAACATCTAAAGAGACTTTGCCAATTAGAAAAAAACTTCATGTTCTCATGAACTACCGTGGGATGAGTAAGAATATTTCCCTTGTGAAGTAATTGAAATAAAAAAATATAGTGCTTTTTTCAGAAATGATCGTTGAATGACAAAAATATGTGGTAAATCATTAGTAAATAATGTAGAAATGAATTTAATTTTGAGAATTCATGAAGTACATGAACAACGCTTCACGCCTGCATATTTATCATGAAGCGCTTTTCTTTAACAAATCATCTATGGATCAAAACATTAGATACTTCGATACAAACCCTAACAAAAATTTACTATAGTTAACTATAGTTTATTATAGTTAAATCTATGGTGAAAACTTTGATACTTTGATTTACTATGAAACTTTACTCGAGCTTTTTTTTTGAGATTTCAAAGCTTAAAATCTTTAAAATTCTATAACAGTAAAGTAAAATTTGGAAGTAATGTGTGAATATGCAAAAAATATTTCAATTAAATATAAAAAATGTGCATAAATGAATTGAAGAAAAAAAAATATAACGATCTGAAATCCATAGTTGAAATACTTTGATTTACTAGAGTGAAAAAACTTTGATACTATAGTAAACTATAGTTAACTATAGTAAACTATAGTTAACTATAGTACTTTTTTGTTAGGGAATGATTGATTATAGATTAAATTGTTCTGTTGTTGTAGTAATTTTAACAGCCTTTTCGATGTCAGCCTTTTAGATGTTCTCCTTTAAAACATTCTTTTTCAAACATTGTATATCGGGAATATATAGAATGTCCTGTATTTGGAATGGATATTTCATACTTGATTTTGGATGATTCTTCAGATAATTTTACCTACCATGAGTAAAAATCAACCTTCCAGTCTACATTGTGAATAAGTCCTTCATAAACCCCGAGGATCGTGAACTTCGGTACTAAGGTCTCCGCCCACGCGCCCATTCCCGCACCCGAAAGTGACGAGTTTTATTGAGAATCTAGGAAGGGTGGTAAGGTCAGCTCGCTGGTGTGGAAGCGAACCTAGAGGAATCTTACATGTAAAAGATAATGTCAACATGAAACAGAGGTCAAGGACAGATAATTAAGTAATTTTATTATGAAATATGTGGAGATAATGAATAGTATTCGAGCTTAAAAGTCCACTAAACATTACAAAATAAGAGCAGAGCAAACACGGACCTCTAAGACATCAGAGGTGGGATCAGGTGCCATGGAGGAGTGAGCATCCCCTGCCGACCGGCCACATCCGGCGTGTGCTCCTTGTCATGATCGAGAAATAACAGTGTATCAGTGATATGTTTAGAGATGTTATACTAAAAAAAGCTCAAGAAATATGACCATAAACGACGCCCTGTGTCAGGATTTAGGCATGTTCGTCTACGTCATGATAATGCTCCTTAATCAATTTTTAAAGTCGGAGAAGGTTACCGTCTTGCCACACCAACCGTACTGTCCAGATCTAGCCCCATGCGACTTTTCCTTTTTTCCAAAACTAAAAACGTTCTTATCTGGCCGTGGTTACAAGTCCCGATAACCCATTGGCTTAGCCATCAGCAAGTGCCTCAGATTTCTACCTAAATCAGCGTACGTAACGCATTTCAGAAATAGATTCAGAGATTGAAATTATTTATTTCAAACCGCAGAGAATACTTCGAAGGGATGTTATGTTCATTTTACTATTTGAGTCGAGTGCTTTTGAGATATCGCACAATACACATTACAACCCTCTTACAGTTTACTCGCTTCGTGATCGAGAGGCCCGGGTTCGATTCTCGTTCGCAGCGCCGCGTCAAACCTAAAACGTAAACAAAGGTCGTGACTGTTCCTTCGCCAAGCGCCCGACACTAGAAGTAAAAGTCTTTTGTATGAGACCTTAAAAATCGAGGTCCCGTGCAACGATAGGCGTTGGCACGATAAAGAACCCTCACTGCTCAATGACATGAGTGCCGAGTATAGGTCTAAATTTGAAGCCCTTTCGCCATCATACGGTGACGTCTCTATATGAGTGAAAAAAAAATTCGAATGAGACGTTAAATAACATACTGAAACGTTTAAACTAAGGGTTCGTTTTCAAAGGGAAAAGAGTCTTAATTTGGACAAGTATAAATAAAATTTTCCTCTGGCTCTACTTCACTCTATGATTAACACTGGGAATTAATATTATTTACAATGATTATTGTTGATTTACTGGGTTACCTGTCCCGTGTTCTATTTTCTTACAGCGATGACACAAACTGAGGTTCTTTCTTACTGGGTTAAATGTAGAGCTGGCTGGGCACCTTGCACTGTGTTCCACAACCAAGTTCTACGAGTACTCGGTGTCTCACCCTTATTCAGGATTACTGCACCTCTTATATCCCAACCCCCTGGTTTACTTTTCACTAGTGCTACTACTTCCACCCTAGACTTTCAAACTTCTCTCACTATGGCTACTTCAATAATTACCTTCTTTTCTTCATCAGAAGCTTCCAATCAGTACAGACGTCCGACTTCAGAATGACAAATACTGCCTCTGCAGCCTTTTATATAGAGAAGGGCTATACCATCCAAACAGAGGTAAGCAGGCTGCTTGACTATACCATTAGTCCTAGTCACACCTTAGTGTTTGGAAGGTATAGACCCATTGTATTACTCATTACAATACAATCAATCAATCAATTGCACAGTTTATGATTTTTAGGAAAGTCCGTTTTCATGTGTAAAATATCAAAAAGACAAGTTTTTAGTTTATCCTGATGAATGTTTTACAAAGTCTCATGTTTGATGCTTTTGACTTTAAACAAAAAATGCCAATATTTAGTTTCTAAAGTTGTATTGCTCGTTGATAAAAATCAGAGGATTGACCGATTGATAGACTGTCATTGTTTTACGACGAATTAGCCATCTTTAAGTCAGATTCCGGCAATAAAAATACATTAAGAGAAAACTAAAAAGCGGCATTTAACGAACATTACAAAGATTACTTACAGTTATCTTTCTTTCTCCACTCAGTTATTTATTTCACTTCAGAACCTTGTATTGCTATTAAGTTTCTTTTCTAAACCAATTTGTAAAATAAAAAAAGAGACCATTCAGTTAAAACAGAAAGGCGGTAATCAGTGATCATTAAAAAACAATTAAGTTACTGAATGCCTTGTACATTGCAGTGTATTTCCATGAAGTTATCTTTCACTCTTCAGTCGCATTCAGGTGACCATTCAGCGGGCGAATTACAATTAGCTCTCTGGATCTCTTCCCTGTCCTTTAACTCGTCAGTCGTCATTCAGTCACATTCAGGTGACCATTGAACGGGTGAATTAGAATTAGCTCTCTGGATCTCTTCCCTGTCCTTTAACTCTACACTCGTCATTCAGTCACATTCAGGTGACCATTGAACGGGTGAATTAGAATTAGCTTTCTGGATCTCTTCCCTGTCCTTTCACTCTCCAGTCGTCATTCAGTCACATTCAGGTGACCATTCAGCGGGTGAATTAGAATTTAGCTTTCTGGATCCCTTCCCTGTCCTTTCACTCTCCAGTCGTCATTCAGTCACATTCAGGTGACCATTCAGCGGGTGAATTATAAGATTAGAAATCTTGTAAAATAATGAAGATCTAACACAAATGAGAAAACCAACATATTATTGGAAGACTTTGTCTCCAAAAATTACAAAAATATTGTCAATCAGACATTATAAGGCATATTTTAATTTCAATTTCCAAATGCATGTGTAGAGAATCAAAATTTTGTTTTTTAACATTATTTTTCTAAATGTATCCTTTCATGAATGAATAAGTGATTTTTTTGCAAATTATCTTAAAAATTAGATAAGTGGCAATGACTGCATTGATTATACCATTTAAGCCCACACCAATTGTCTACCTGTAGGCAATAGTTTTCCACTTATCCTAAAAAATTTTAATTTCTTGATGCAAAACATGAAATTCGAATTAAATAATGTAGAATTATCTCTTCAGACGTAGATTTTTAAAAAAACATTTTGTGACACGAAGTAAAGACATATATTAACGTACTGAAAGTACAAAATACTAAAAGCAATCATTTTTTTATTATTATTATTTGAAGCAATGAACTTTATTAATTGCATGAAAGTAAGTGATTTAAAAAAATATGTTAAGCTTGAAGCATTAGGAAAATAGAAAATCGTAAACATTATTAAACTTAATCATTAATATAAGTATTCATAAAGAGGAGGGGGGTAGAAAATATTATTATGACATACTCAGTACACATAAAAGTAATTTTAAAAAGAACATTATCTAAGTTTACAAAGTGAAACTGAGACAAAGGATTTTTTTTTTTTTAATAAAATCTTGCTAATGCATAAGCAGACACACCATTATCAAATCGTTAAAATGAGACACTACTAAGTCAGAAACGCACTGACATTCCCATTTTTTACTGACAAACTTAGATAATTACTAACAATATACTGCCTTTACTGCAAAACTTGGACAATTACTGACCTTTTTACTGCTGATGCTGATAAACTTAGAAAAGTACTGACAATCTTAGTCGGTGCTGATAAACTTAGACAATTACTGGCCCGAATTACTGTCCCTGCTGAAAAACTGAGACAAGTGCTGACATCTACTGATAAGTACTGCCCCTATTGTTCTCGCTCTCGGGGAGGCTGCAGTGGTGTGACAATGATTCTGTGATATTTTACTTTTAATTTAGAAAAAATCTTATTTTAGAAATAAAGTTTCAGTTCCCAGACAGTTAAAATTTTTTAACTATGAATTTTTTTATTGATATCTGTAAAATAATTCATAACGAATACGATGCACTATGTGTGAACTATGTGTGAATCAAGTTTAAATAAATGTGTTGAATAATTGCACTTTATCCCTATCCCTGTTCAATCAGATTTCATTAATTTATTCCTTCACAGGCGGATGCTAAATACACCCGTCTTTAAATGTTTAGTTTGCATTATTTCCTATTTTCATCAATCGGAAATACATGTTTGTAATATTTTTTATCAACAGGACGGAAACCTTTTGTTAATAAAAGTCTAAATCTACTAAGACTTGAATAATTATTGATCGGTAATTTCATTTCTACATGTTTTTGGACATCTGTACAAGTCATATATACCGCTGTTTGGGATTTCCGGTTTCAATTGATCACAAGTGAGTTCTCTCATGAACGAGAGAAGTGTGGTAAATATCTTCAAGAGCTTCAAAATATAAACTGTGCCTTCTTAATTTTGTCACTAAAAACGTTATATCAAAGAAAACGCTTTATCGCTTAAAATATTAGCACACATGTATATTGCCCAAGTTAAGGAAAAAACCCAATATCTAGTATACATGAAAAGGATTTAGTGCTATTTTCATGGTGCAAATTTCTGTGACCATGTGGTACAATGTACAATCGTAATCATTATTATTAGTATTTATTTATTTGTTTCAGTTTTGATTAATATTTTTCACTTTCTTTTTTATAAGATTAAGATTATACACTTTAGGTCCCCACCATCTCCCGTGCCGAGTTGTCGTGCATCTCTCTCTATTTCGTTCCCCCTCCTCTCTCTATCTCTAGCTCGCTCAAAAAAATATTGTAGCAGGCGAAGTGAATGTAGATAGTTTTACATATAGTTAAACTCCGACTGCAAATAAATTTCTATTGTTACGATCTGGTTGCATATAAATTGTTTTCGAATAATTATTCTTAAATTGTTTATAAAAAGTTTAGAAAATATACTTGGAATTATTCCATTTTTTTTAGATTGATAAACATGAATGCAAGCGACAACACATTCATTATTGTTTTCTCACTTTACCGTCCCTTGAAATGTACATCTCACACCAACCCGATTTAACAGATAATATTAGGAAGAAGCCTCTGAAAACCAAATTTTTGCAACACTTAAGTGGTGATTTCCCAGTGGCGGATCCAAGAATTTCATAAGGGGGGGGGGGCTGCATCCGCCTTTTGTTTCCCCTTTTCATTTATTTACTTTTGTTTGTTAGAACTTGCAGCTAAATCTTAAAAGTTTGTGTTTTTCCTGAATTGGATTTTCACATTTCATTTTTAATTAATCAAGACATTCGTTTAATTTATCGAACATAAATCTATTATATATTTTTTTAGAATAACTTGTTTATTTTAAAAGGAAGGACAGATTGTAGATTGCATCATTTTTAATATGTATGTGTTGAATTGGTCAAAATTGTGTTGAAGAGCAGAGAGGTCTACCTGTCGCCGTTATGTTGCATAACTAACTTTATCAAAGACCTTAATCTATTTAAAACAAATGCCTTATTTATTTTATGTTTTATTCGAGTTGGCAGGTATTGTCCACAGTAGTCTACACAACAGTGGGGCAGCCGGCAAACTGGCACATCCCCCAACATCAACAATTAAGTTGTGCCCTCCCTGATGGGAAAAGTAGCACGCTGGGTTGACCTCAATCATGCTACGGACATATTTCAACACAAATTATCTTTAATTATATTAATTTTAATTAATTATATCAATCATATTACACAATTTTGCTTTAGATTTACTCTATATCAGATATAATTTTCAAAGTCAACATCACATATATCAACATCAACCATCACATATCAACATCAACCACAACAAGTCAAGAATATAAATAGTTCAATGGTTAAATTGAAGGTGACGATTTCGCCACATGGGCACCGCAGGTGCCCACCGCCACCTGGTGGGGGTAGGCAGCTTCAATTTAACCGACCACCGTGGATCCCTAGCCTACTCAAAACCCTCAGCACCCCACCCATTGTGAATACCACTTTCTCATTGTCTCCACTACTCACTGTATCTTCGATACAAGATTAAATCAATTCTTTATCAGCTATCCCTGCTGTATTAAGATAAATGATCTGGTTTTTGTTTATTCTGCTTTGGGTCTTTTTATTATCCTGATATTTTTAGTAACAACTGGCTATTTTTACTGAGGCATGAATAAGAACTAAACTAGTCTGGTGTAAGAATATGTAAATAATATCAATCTCTAATCCCCACTTACCCTATTCTTGTATTTTTATCTATTTGTTTATTTATTTATTTATTTATTTATTTAATTTGTTAATTTATTTATTTTTAAAAGTAATTTGGAAAGTTCTAAACTACTTTCCAGCTGAGATTGCAAACAAGTAATAAACTAGTTATAATTGTAACGGGGACCGTTACAGATGTTCCCCAAACGCTCCCCAACACCCTTTTGGTGTCTCATTTCCTGTAAGCTTCATTAAATAAGGCAATGAAGTATATTGGTCGTTTTTCGCATTTCACGCGCACGCACGTGCATGCATGTGCAGGATGACCATGTCTTCCCCTCTATACTATTAATGCATCTTTACATTCTCAGTATCAAAACATTTCATCAAAAATATATAAGTTCCGGCTATATCAAGTATATTGGTCATCTTAGCATTGCGCGCATGCGCACCTACATGCATGTTCATAATGACCACGCCATCTTGTCTACACTTATAATTTGTCTGTTTATTCTTAGTATCAAAGCTTTTCATCAAAAAATATAAAAGTTACGGCTATATTAAGTATATTGGTCATTTAACATATTGCACACGCGCGCATGTGCATGCATGTGCGTGATGTCCATATTATCTTGTCTACACTTTTATTATATCTGTATATTCTTAATATCAAAGTTTTTCATCAAAAAATATAAAAATTACGGCTATATTAAGTATATTGGTCATTTAACACATTGCACGCGCGCGCACGTGCATGCATATGCATGCATGTGCATGATGACCATGTCATCTTGTCTACACTTATAATATATATAAATATTTTGAATATCAAAGCATTTCATCAAAAAGTATAAAAGTTACGCTTATATCAAGTATATTGGTCATTTTACGCTTTGCGCGTGCGCGCACGTGCATGCATGTGCATGTTGACCATGTCATCTTGTTTACACTTTTAGTATATCCTTATATTCTGAGTATCAAAGCATTTCATCAAAAAATATAAAAGTTACAGCTATATCAAGTATATTGGTCATTTTACGCAATGCACGCGCACGCACGTGCATGCGCGTGCGCGCAAAATGACCTTCGTTCCGCAAATCTACATAACATTCCTATTAACCCTAAAAAGGTTTCACCTCAATCGGATGTGTAGTTTCGGAGATCACTCACGGACAAAAAAGTACCCTGGAAGAAAAATAATAATAATAATAATAACTAGTTATAATTGTAACGGGGACCGTTACAGATGTTCCCCAAACGCTCCCCAACTCCCTTTTGGTGTCTTATTCCCTGTAAGCTTCATTGAATAAGGCAATCAAGTATATTGTTTTTTTACGCATTACACGCGCGCGCACGTGCATGCATGTGCAGGATGGTCATGTCATTTCGTCTATACTATAAATGCATCTTAATTCTGAGTATTGAAATATTTCATCAAAAAATATAAAAGTTACGGCTATATCAAGTATATTGTTCATTTAAGCATTGCACGCGCGCGCACGTGCATGCATGTGCATGTTGACCAAACTATCTTGTCTACACCATTAATATTATAAGTATTGAAGCATTTCGTCAAAAAGTATAAAAGTCACAGCTATATCAATTTTATAGGTCATTTTAGCATTGCACGAGCCCGCACGTGAATGCATGTGCATGTTGACCATATCATCTTTTCTACACCCTTAGTATCTCTCTATATTATAAGAATCAAAGCATTTCATCAAACAGTTTAGAGTTAACGGCTATATCAAGTATATTGGTCATTTTTCGCATTGCACGTGCGCGCACGCGCATGCATGGTCCTGCATTCAATTTTGATAGTAACATAATGTTGGAATCCATTGTACCTATTTATATTCTAAATTTCATCCTGTTTTGTTGAGAACCAAGAAAGTTATAGTCATTTAAAGTTTAAGCCAATCAGATTGCAGCACACGTGCATGCGCGTGTTTTCATGATAATTCTTATATATAATATTGTACAACCTCCAAATGTATGACTATGTTCTAAATTTCAAAGTATTTTGTCAAAAAACAAAAAAGATACTGAGACTTTTGTTTCAGCCAATCAGAGCGAAGCGCACGTGCATGCGCGTGAGTTCATGCTGATTTGACCATGTCATCTTGTCCACTCTACTAATATATCCTTAAGTTATAAGTTTCAAAGCATTTCATCAAAAAATGTAAAAGGTACGGCTATATGAAGTATGTCAGTCATTTCACTCATCGCACGCGCCCGCACGTGCATGCATGTGCGCGCAAAATGACCTTCGACGAGCACATCTACAAAACATGCCTATTAACCCTAAAAAGGTTTTAACTCAATTGGATGAGCAGTTTCCGAGAACACTAGCGGAACAAAAAGTACCGGAGAAGAAATAAGAATAAAAAAGAATAATAATAATAATAATAATAATAATAAGAAACAGAGTAAAAACAATATGTTCCCAAACTTCGTTTGGGGAACATAATAATAAGAAACAGAGTAAAAACAATATGTTCCCAAACTTCGTTTGGGGAACATAATTAGCACAAATCCTCTTTAACACCCCCCCCCCCTTTTCCCATCTGCATATGGCTACAGTTCCTGCATTGTTGACAATGTTGCAATGACAAAATTTTAAGTGTTATCACATTCCCACTTTGTTAATTGCAGAACAGATTAAGGGATACCTATCTCCCTGCTATCTTTATTACCTAATCTTGAAAACCATTTTTGCTCAACAGTAACCGCGATGGTTCTAAAGGAATGAGGTCATACCACTTATTTTTTAAACCAAGCTCTGCCAAAGCCTCTCCATTTAAAATTGATTAAAACATATACTAATTACCTTCCAACCCAAGAGACACAATGGAGGACTATGAAATGTTTTCAAAGTATTTGTAGATGTATATGTTCTGCACCAGACATGAAGTACCTATATGACTAAATTCTATATTCCAGACCCTTGCCCAGCTGATGCTCTCTCAAAATCTGCAACTTGTCACCTTAAACTTCTTACTTCAGGAATACTGAAACTGTAACATTAATTCCGAATGGGTTACCCCATCCCTCACCCCAAGGCAAAAATATGGTTAAGACTAGGTTGGGGGGGGGGTAAATTTGGAATTCAAATCTGTTTTAAAGTTGTAAATATGCATAATTATATGAAGGCCAGCATACAAATTAATTGTCCAAAGATGAGCTATTGCAATGGCAACCTATCTTTTATTTAAAACCCTAAAATGCTGGGGAAGTTTTGCTAAAATCAATCTTTAACTCCTTCAGCTTTGCATTTGTACCCACCAGCTGATACATGGATGTAAATATATATGCATTGATAATGCATCTGAATCACCTTTGACATTAATATATAAATATGATTATAAAAGTACATGTATGCTAACTGCTTAGTTGAGGGGTGTACACCAATGACATACATGTAATTGGCAATTGGGTTTGAACTGACATTTAATGATTTTTCGATGGAGAAATACCCATTAGATATATGCATGATATGTGTCAGCAGTTTTTGTAGAATTGCTGTCTTTAAAAAACCAGTATAGCCTCATTTCTGAGAACAACAAAACATTGCAGGAAATGGATCAGATTCTATTCAATTCAGGTCTGTGGAACAATAAATGTCTACCCCCTTCCCCCTTCAACCCCAAGAATTTGCATCTGCTTGCATAGCAGATCAATGGTAAATCTTGCCTTATGCTCAGTTTTTTATGTTTTATATTTCACGATGAATAAAACCAGTTTCCCAAACATACCATCTTTTGTGAGTTTAAGAACCATGAATTAAAATTTGAACTAAAGCAATTTTTTCCTGAGTTAAATTACAAATCTTTTTTATTTTTATTTTCCCACTTAGAGACACAACAGAAATCATCAATGACCAAAAATGGGCCCCAATTTTACATAATGTTTTATCCCCCTAACTGCTTGACCATTGATCAATGCTCCTTCCCAACCATAAAACAAAAGATTCACATCCACAGTCCTGTCCCAATATACCTGCATTGACTGTAACAATTTAGGAACCCTATAATTTATTCATTTGTCAAAACTAAGTTACTCGAGTAAAATTGTAAAAGGTCAGGAAATTTAAGTTGCATAATCATATTTTAAGGCTAACTAACCCTATGATAAGACAGATAACTCAATGGATTATGTGTGCATATTTCTAATAAACTTGTCAAGTTAAAAAGTCTTTTGTGACAAATCTATCCTGAAGCTATGCTAAAATTATTTGCATTTCATTTTACCTATTTATTTATTTTTTTATTTATTTACTTAGACTTGTGTTTGTAGAATTGTATTTATATTTGAACCTAAAAGGCCCTTGTGTGCCTAAAAATATCAAACAAGACCAGAAGCTTTTATTACATTGAAAGAAAACTCCCATGATGAAATTAGTTCCTTCATGTAAAATCAATCACTTTCCCAAACCTAAACGAGAAATATTCTATATAATGTGATAATAATGTAAGTTTATTTGAGGTTTTGAGGTTAACTTGAGAAGGTACAAAACTTTTACTTAACACAACTCTATAAAATTATGTATCATGCCCAAGGGGCCTTCGGGGCAGGAGAGAGAGAGGACAATAAACGTGTTACATGTATCACTAAACCTTCAGTCAATTATATACAGGCTCTATTAGAGAAGTTCATGATTATGCAAGGTGGACACAGTTTTGAAAATGACCCATTACCCCAAACCTCCTTGATTTCCTTTATAATCTTTAAACTGAACCAATGAGCAGACACAGAATATATATATCTGAAACGTGTCTTTGACCCCATCTTCATTAATCTGAACCCATTTAATATCCCGACAAGCAAAATAGAAGCAAGCCTTGATAGAATTTTAGTTAATTATTAAAAATATGGGGAATCCTATCTACCCTAACTGGTGAACAATTGTGTTTTTAAATTGCGATGCCCTTCTATTATCGGTCTGGTGGAGGCCGAAATTGTCCTCCTTGCCAAGCCCTATAAGAGAAGTGATATACTGATAGATGAGGATGCTGCTGGCTCAAATATGACTGTATTGTGGATTTGGACAATGTACAATTTGACTTAGGTGCTCATGCCCCCATTTTAAATAGCCTGAATTGCTCATTGTAATGCTTCCATCCAACTGATATTTATGTCTCAAATATATTAAGTCATCATTTATTTTTACCTACCTAGAGTTTTGCCACTACATGTGACAACAGTAAATATGTTGTACAATTAAATACACATCTACTTCATGTTTTATTCATATGCATATTATAATGCATTATTGTAATACAAATTGTAAAGCACAACAACTTTCTCTGCATGTATTTTACTTTACATGATTGTATATCACAATTAATTGCTGCATTTGTAGATACTAATGTATATTTTTCACGCCTCTCGGGGAGGGGGGGGTTGATTGGAAGTAAACTATTATCTATATATACACTTAAAAATAAATACAGTACTTCCCTTTGTGAATTCAGCTATATAACATTTGGATGCGCTGCAATAGATTTACTGTATTTCAATTAATTTTCAATCTGTATTTATTTACTTACTCCTTTAAAGGTACAGGGTAGCACTATCCTTGTACAATAACCTTTTTTTGTCACTAAATGTTTTCAAGTATTAAACTGATAAATATATATAACAAATCTATGTTACAGAAGCCACTGTGAGAATAATATGGATATTCCTCTAAATATTGTGGCCAAGGGACATAAGTATCTAAATATCCAGATACGTTTTTGACCTTGAAGAAGGGTACCGAATAAATTTGAAGTTTAATAATCATTTTCACTCTGGCTCTTTTTTTACGATTATTCAACTAAATAACATTTTCTTTATTCAAAATCTGTTGATGAAATTGGTTATTGCCATTGTTATCCCTTGTAACACGTGCCAGTACAATGGAAGGACGGTGTGGCAAATCGATCTGTTTCCATCCAATCAAATATTCGCCATCGAGCGATATAAATGTCAATAAAATAATTAATGCAACTTATTTTGACTGAAAATTAACTTTAAAAAACAGAAATTGTGATAGACTATTTCAAAATACAAAAATTAAATCAGATACTTTCGTCACCCATTGATGCATAGAAAAGAGGAGATAACCCGGAAACATAGTGACTAAGTACCGACACCGTATGGGTGGAATCCTAATTTACTCAATTACAAGTTTCTCGCAAAATAAGAGGCGAATTATGAAATTAATAACAGGGTAGAGCTTTGATAACGACGCATATTGTGAGACGAGCTCAAATATGCGCTATTATATTCGGGTATTTCATTGATGCACATGCTTGAGTTTCCCTTCATTCCTCCATAAACAGTCGAGCAACCAGTCTCGAGCAAACAAACATCGGATCTTCTGAAGATTTATATATATATATATATATATATATATATATATATATATATATATATATATATATATATATACTATAGAAGACTATATATATATATATATATATATATATATATATATATATATATATATATATATATATATATATATATATATATATATATATATATATATATATATATATATATATAGTCTTCTATAGTCATTTAAAGTCTCTTAGGGCGTCATTACTGCATCTAAATCAAACTGACCTGCTCTCAGGTGCGCTCTAACGTCGCAAATTTTATCTATTTAATACTTTTATTTCGAAAAAATGTTCGTGTATTCTATAATGAAACCCCGACTTTTTGATCGTGCGCCGTAGGACCGTAACCTGTGCAAATTCAAGCAAAATAAAATCTTTATTTTTGACTATATTTTATCCCAAAAATTAAGATGTCCTTAAATATGATAAATAAACATTTGCTGAAAATTTCAAGGACTAAATCTGAACTCTCGGGAGGGTTCGGGAATTAACCCTAATCTCTCAGGTGTGTTCGAGGACTCGATCAAACGAGACTAACGCTACTGTGTTGTGTTTGTTCGCGCAAAACTAAGCCTATTAATTTGAGAAAATGTTATGAGGGTAAACGGAATATCGACAGGTAGTCATATTTCGACCTGTGGGCTTTTGCTTTGAACGGGTATCAACTGTTGACTTGTCGATCTTTGTTTTCAGTGAAAATAGTCCCAGTTTGGTGTCAACTGTCGACCTGTCAACCTTTTTTGTGATGGATAAAATTTAGCAATTTGATGTCGTCCTGTCGACCTTTATTTTGAGGAATAAGAGTTTACCAATTAGGTGTCAACTGTTGACCTGTCGACCTTTGTGATGACAATACAGGTTAAGTGTCAAATTGTCATCAATTTTGGGAAAAACTCTTCTTGTGAACTATTTTTTTTCTTGTAGACTATTTCACGTAATAAGGCAAAATACTCACTTTTTTGTTTGATAAAGTGTACTATTTCTTTTCTTGTTTAACTTTAAAACATGTTAATCGGTTTTACGGATCTACTTCTCCGTATTCCCTAGTTGAACCAAAGTTCTGAAGTTCTAGAACCTCCGAGAAAAAAATAAGATAAAATAATAATTAAAAAAGCCCACTGCATATACTTTTAGAAGTACTCAGCTGGACATTCTGTTGATTAGCTACTTCTTGTTACTTTTCCAAGCAATAAGGATGTTATTAGACTATAGCATTTTGAATCCCATATTAATGAAGACTAATTGCTCATTAGGACATATGTTATACTTGAAGAGAAATATGCTTCATCAAACGCATTCATTCTTTCTCACAAAACTGTTAAGAAAACACCATGACTGAAGTTAAAGAGCATTTTTCAAACTCCACATTTAAGTATAATTCTTACTTCATACTTTTGTTTTATTCCTGACATTATCATATCGTTTTCTAGCATTTTCAACTCAAATATTATTGGGGACCAATTGCTCACAAGATGGTTTGTAGAGAAATAGAAATGCAGTGTAGATGCTTACATCGAATCTACTCATTCTCTATGCAGTTTCCCAACAAAACAGCGTGATTAAAGGGAATTTGTTTATATTCCATACTTTTTTTTTATTCTGAATACTATATCTTTCCGAGGTTTTTTTTTTTTTTTTTTTTTTTTTTTTTTTTTTTTTTTTTTAACATTTTGGTAATTGTACTTTGACAACCTTGAACATAAATTATTCATTCAATTGAGAATCTGTGCATTATTTTCTATTTAGGAAAAAGATGTGGTCTTCAGGTCGAGATTCAGATATATAGTAGACGTATTATCAATTTCCAATAGTTTATTTTATTCATATGTCCATTCGATATTTCCCAGTGAACTTAAAGGCACCACAGAGTGTGACACTTCTGTTTCATATTTGGCTGTTTTATTGACTATAGCAAACGGGTTGGCATCAGGTTTTCTGTTGTTTACCTTCCTTATTTATGTAGGTCACATAAGGATTGATGTATGTTGTATATGTCTCCCAAAGTAATTGATACTCAAGGGAATGCTCAATGCGTTAGATTTCGATATTTTTTTTTTTTTTTAAATCAAGGCACACTACTGACAGATAAAGGTATTTCAGAGAAATCCCTGAAAGCAGAAACTTCAGATTTTAATTGTTTGCTCAATTTACTAGTACTGCATGGCTTAAACTCAGTCTCAATTTGGGAAAACTGTATCATATAACATTTACAAATATGATACTCCGTAATTTTAGACCTCATTTCTTTCTTGTGCAATTGTTAACAAATAATTTTGTAATGTGAACCACAATACACTTTTCTTTGAGTAGAAGTTTTTGAATGAATTCTACTTCATATGAATACAAAAGCAGGTCTGCCAATAGGAGGGTACAATACGTTATCATGGGAATTCAAAAAGATTATTGGAAAACTTGGTCTTGAAGGATTACATAAATATTGACAATGAAAAACACAAACAGTTTATAAAAGAAACTTCGGAGTATTTGTGTGTACAATCAAAATTTTTATAACCAAATATAAAAGTTTGCCGACAACCAATGACAACAAATGTATAATTAACCTCAAGAATAACAAGAGGTAGTTTAATCATATGAGAGACATTTTCTATATTATTAAGGACAAATACACTGTACTTCAACGATCACAGTTTTACAAAATCTCTGAAATTCTATGCTATGTGTAAAAAAGAACAAAAGAACACTGCAGTCCACAATTAGGAGCGCTTGTGCATGACATTTATTTTATCTCTTGCACAAAACTGCTAAGAAAACACAATGATTGAAGTTAAAGAGAATTTTTCAAACTCCACGTTCACGTTTAGTTCTTTTGGTTTTTTTTCCCTTTTTTTTGACATATTTATTATTCCTGTCATCACAATATCATTATCTGGCCTTTTTTTGAATTCAATAATAATGAGGACTAATTGTTTACAATATCATCTGTAGCGAAATGGATGCTTACATCAAATGTACTCATTCTCTCTGCAGTTTGCTTACAAACACCATGATTAAATGGAATTTATTCATACGCCATGCTTAGTGATTCTGGTTGACATATGTTTCCGATGTCTTTTTAAAAGTATTTTATAAAGTTGTACCTGAACTTCCCCGAAGAGAAATAAGTAATGCTGTACAGAAATCGTGCATCATTTTCTACCTGAGATTTAAAAAAAATGAAGAAAAAAATAAATAAATAAAAACCTGTGGTCCTCAAGTCCACATTGAGATATATTGAACACATTTTATAAATAAATATTAGTTATTTCATCTCAGCTGTAGACTAGATATATCCCAGTAAGCTCGAAATTATAGACATTACAGAGTCTGTCAAAACAATGTATCATGTAAAAGTTATCAATGAGATATTCTGTAATCTAAGAGTGTTTCTTTTCTTGTATAATTGTTAACATGTTATTTTGAATATGACTTAGAAATGAGAGGTGAAAATAATGAAGCGTAGTCATGCTGAAACGTCAAGAAAAACTAGGTCTAATAGTAACGGAGACCGTGACAGATGTTCCCCAAACGATCCCCCTACTCTCTTTGGGGCCCCATTCACTATAAGCTTCATTTAATTAAGCAAAATCTCTGATTATAGACTTTTACAACTTACATTCCAAAGTGTTTTGGGGAAATAACAACGCACATATGACACATGGACATGATTTCGAAAATTACCATGGTAACAATACGTCCTCGTGACAATCCATGGTTTGACTCACTTCTAAGGAAAACAATAAGAATTAGAAACCGACTTTGCAAGAAAGCTCAAAAGATTCTGATTGGTCCGCATACAGAAAGGTCCGAAATTCGATATATAATATAAATAAATATGCGGTAACAAACTACTATGACAATATAGAAACATTCTTAAAGGATTCCAGCAAAAATAATAACAAATTTAATTGGAAGTTTATGAAAGATACATTTTACGTGAAACTGTCCAAAGAAATCCCACCAGTCCAAGTATATAATGATGACGGTGTAATACATTTTGCTTATTCTGATATTGATAAGATTGAAGCAATAAATTTGTAATTTTCTTTTATTTCAACAATTGACGATTCAGATGATACATTGCCAAACATGTATAAATTGTGTGATACACTCTGTAATATTTTCATTGATGAAAAAGAAAAAATAGAAGTTATATCAATTCTTTTTGTGAGCAAAGCCATAGGCCCTGACTGTATGAGTCATAAAATGTTACAATCTGCTCTTTATACAGGTGCTAAACCACTTACATTGCTGTTTAACAGTTCTTTATCAGAAAAAATCGCTGATGTTCTTCCCCTGTTTAAAAAAGACGATACCTCTCCAGTTTCTAATAGGCCTGCATCATTACTAATTTGTGTTACCAAAATTATGGAAAAAATTATTTTTAAACATATGTACAATTATTTTCATTATATTAACTTGTTTTATCGATATCAGGCGGAATTTATTCCCGGTCATTCTACTGTGTTTCAATTATTAGAAAGGTATCATAGTATTGTTCAAAACATTGATGAAGGACTTCTTTCTTAATTACATACTTACGGTATATTAGGTGATCTTCTTCATTGGTTTTCTAGTCTTTTGTATGATGGGTCACAAAAAGTAATGTATAAGGATTTGTTATCATCAAAACTAGCTATTTTTGCAGGTGTTCCTCCGGGTTCTGTTTTAGGTCAAGTTTATTTCTGATAAAATAGGTATTATTTCTCGTAAACGATGTTGCTGTAAATATGGTATTAATGTGTGGATTGTTTGCTGATGATAATTTGCTTCAAAAAATTTTCAAATAACATACTTGATATGCGAATAATTCTTTATATTGATATATATCACTAGGTACGTCATAATTCTTAATAGAGAAAGATGTCAGTAGGTACGTTGTAATTCTTAATATAGATAGACGTCACTATGTACGTCATAATTCTTTTTATTATATGATTGAATAATTCCCATCTCTCTGATTGGCTAAGATCCAACAATGTTAGAAAAATACTACGTTATAGTGACCTGCACGTGACCTTCCGGTATATCAACTTAAGGAATTAATGACACCTGAGGAGTACAATATTCACTGAGACCGACGGGCGAGATAAATATTGTATTCCTCAGGTGTCTAAATCATCGTCTTGACCTAAAAAAAAAATAATTGTATAACATTGAAAGATATCACTAGGTATGTCATAATTCTTAATATAGATAGATGTCAGTAAGTACGTCATAATTCTAAATATAGATAGGCGTCACTATAGACGTCAAATTGATGGCAAACTGTAAAACTGTGATTAGTGATTAAGACATGACTAAAATTTATATGAGGCGGGGAAATTGGCAAAAATTAGCATTGTAAAACTATCAACACTTAAAGTTTTCTTTTAAAAAAGATTTTTTAAACAAATTATAGCTAGCTCGAGTCTTCTTAATTGCATATAAAAGGGAAAAAATAATTGACAAAAAAATTACCTTTGAGATATCATTGGAATCGGATCCAATTTAGAATTCGGAAGTCTGTGCATCTATTGCCAGGTCTTTGACGAAATTTCATATCGGTACATCCATATAAACCACCAATGTTAACATTTGAGTTTGCTGACAAATTGTATCGAGCGCCATTTGCGTAAATTAATTAAAACTCTTGAGATAAAAATTATTGTACATTTTAAATCACGTTTCTGCACTTTTTTCATGATAGAAATACGTTATGACATTATATTTTACACTTATTTCATTACTTCGAGAGTAAAATTCAAACTGTTGTCCCACGTTAATGTGGAAGACCTTGGAAAATGTTGCTCGAGTCTGTTTCACGAAATTCAAAAACATAAAATTAATCAGGAAACAGTTAAAAATTTCTAATTACAGTTTATTTAGTAGGTTAAGTTATAATTTGGATTGTTGTAGGATATAAAGATTCCAGATATTTCATCCATCTCTATATTATGTATTAAACTTCATTTGGCAAAAGTTCGAATTAAATTTGACGAGTTATAATTTTGCTAATAATTCATGATCAATACGGGAAAAAACAATTTTCAGAACGCAGGTGTGTTAAGGCAGTACCCAGATCAAATTTCGGCGAATTTAGACTTTTTTTCGTAAAATGTAACATTGATAAAATCGGAACAGCCATAGATAAAACATTTTCTATCATTATCAATTGTATAGACGTCATTGAGTCTTAGGCTACAAGAAGCACTCCACCACGACGTCATCACGTGACGTCTATAATTAGAAAAATGGCCTTAATAAAAAAGTGAAAAGTTCAATACTACCCCGGAAATAATTCATTTCTTTGAGTGAAAATGATTATGTAAAAACATCACTGGGTAATGAAAAGAGCTGCTAAAATCCTACTCTCCCAACACAGAAAAAAATATTCCAAAGTTTCGCATGAAACCTTACAAAAATATTTACATTTTATACATACGATCAAGGAATTGTTATTAATTCATGTTAACCACATGACTCTAGAAGCACTTTCCAAGTACTATTGAATACAAGCTTTCGATACAAACAAAACTTATGTTTCAAAGTATGCGGTGTAGTGTTGAACTTTTGTATCTTTGTTGTTATAGAACGACAGAGGAAAAGCTGATTGGGATTTCAAAGCACTGCCTGTGTTCGTTATAAGAAAACATGATAAGAATATATCAGCGTACCTGATTCTTAATCTTTAATTCCTTATGAATCACACCTAACATTCACGGTATATGCTTTTAAACTCCCTTTTCATATATTTGTTTACATGAATTCTCGTAACCTTAAATTTCACTCGGCAAATATTTGATCAATAGTTATGACGTCATAGTTTGGTATTTACCCCCTGTGCCAAGTATTAGCTATCTATGCAACCCCAAAATGACAAGATTTAGTTTGTATTATGTTTTGAATGATTCCATTCATTTCTTGGACCTGAAATTAAACTTTGAATATAGATATTAAGAAATCATTATTTCTAAAGTTCACGTCATACAGCTTACTATGACGTCACATTGTAAAGGCAAGTAGGATATCTCTGGGTGTAGCCTTAACATACCCGCGAATAAGTCACTGAACGTCTTGGAGCACCAACCTATTTAAAGTTCATGAGCGCAGGCCGGAAAATGCTCAAAATAGAATATTTTTAACATGCTTCCAAGGGTTGTTCACACATCTTTCAAATGAAATATGTGGAGATACCGAACACTATTCGAGCTAAAAAGTCCATTAAACAAAACAAACATTGGAGGAGAGCAAACACGGACCTCCAAAGCATCAGAGGTGACAATACGTCGTAGATATATCTTAATGTCGAGTTGAAGGCCACAGCAAGTGTTTTCTTCTTTTAACGTAGAAGATTTTGAACAAACTCTGCTTCATATGAATACAAAAATAGGTCTGCTAATAACGGGTAGGAATTGGTACCCATGGGAATTCCAACAGATTGTTGGAAGACCTGGTCTCCAAAAAGCACATAGATTTTGTCAATCAGAAACTCGAGTATCTTTTTAATATCAACTTCCGAGTACTAGTGTGTACAATCAGATTGTTTTTTTACAAAGTAATTTTTCAATTCAAAAATGTGAAACATTCTAAGGATATTTTTTTTTATAATAAACTACGGCGACATCCAGTGTGGAAGTTGATCCTATAGATTTTGCGTTCTTTCCATACATGAACAATGAACTGTGTAGGCTATAAAAAAGCCCAGAATTCTCATTTTAGATTCAAGTTTCGAAATACAAGATTCTAACTTCGAGATTTTAATTTCGAGACTAAAAATCCAAATTAACCAATCAGAAGGCGGATTAAACATTTAATTCCTTCCCTTTTCACGAAGTCTTTGAATATATTTATGACAAAACAGGATATTTGATTCAATAATAATTAAATGAGAGTTCAGGGATTTCGTAGTAGACCGTAATTTTTGGATCTTGCTGACATCAGATACGCAACAGAAGACATACTCGTCTATACTTCATTTTGTGTGTCTTTCACGGGCAATGATAAACAAATAATGTTATCAAATGACTTACTCATGATTTTACAAATGCTCTTTAATTCTATACCGCTAAAAAAAAAATGGCATTGCCTTGCACAAGCTACTGAAGTTGTTATCATACTGAATTATATAGTCTGTTTAGCTAATATTTATTATCACTGGTATTTGTTTGTTGTTTTGTGACCT